>NC_133142.1:14207144-14515019 GCF_048418815.1 Hemitrygon akajei | reverse complement strand
AGCTCCCAACATTTTTTTACGCCATGGACCCCTACCAGTAACCAAGGAGTCTGTGGACCAGAGTTTGGGACCCCTGTTGTAAGGACTTTGTGCTTCCGACAAAGTTCCGAATTACTTTGACAATCTTCTCTGGAAACTGTACGACAGGAATGGCCATCTTTCCCCACAGGGACACTAGGATATTCCAGACTTGTAGTCCTCCTGCACTAAGGTTTCTTTAAGAAATGGCTGGAGTGGCATGGTGAATTGTGATAGAATAACCTGCAACAAGGCGCCCAAATAAAACGGCAATGATATAGGAACAACTTCTTCCCCTCTGCCATCAGATTTCTGAATGGTCCATGAACATCATTATTCTTCTTTTGCACTATTTATTTATTTGTTTGTACGTTATCATAATTTGTTATGCCTGTACTTTACTGCTTCCTCAAAACAACAAACTTCATGACTAATGTCAGCAACAGCAAACCTAATATTGATTTTGATTCTAATTCTGAGATCTCTGCATCACATCAGATATAATGGCACTTGCAAGCCTAGGATCGATGTTCAATTTGATGTAGCTAGGTAGTTCTCACGGTGATGGCCATGCTGATTATAAATGTGTATCGTGGACTTCCTCGATTAATATGGCTAACTTTCAGAGTGAACCATCGAAATCCCAACCTTTTTTAATGCCTTGGGCCAATAACTTTAAGCAAGGGTGTGCAGGGACTCAGGTTGGGAACCCTGATCTAAAGCAAAATGAAAGGAGGCACAGTCTAGACAGTATTTGACACATTTCCTTTAACCCTCTATTGCTTTTGGAACATAAAGAAATTCATGATGTTCATTTTAATTGTTTCCCACTCGTGCACTGGAGGATGGAAGAGCCATTTTAACAATTTCCAATATGCATAATCCCTTTCGAAATCCTTGAAATGTTCCAGGGTCAGCAACTGCGTGTTCAGTTTCCGTATCCCCTGGTGGCCTTCTGGTCTTCTAGTAGCGATGGTCACCCTGCAACAGACGGTGGTCAGAACATTCCCAAGACTAGACGACCTGCGTCCTAGTGGGAGGTTGGCCAGTCCAGCTCTTTATTCCTTGGGATGGAGGAGAATGAGGGGTGACCCGATAGAAATTTTAAAGTTATGAGAGGCATAGATAAGGTGGGTGGTAACAGGGTAGGGGAGTCCAAAACTAGGTGGCAAAGATTTATAGTAAGGGGGGGAGATTTAAAAGGGACCTGAGGAGCAACATTTTCACACAGAGGGCAGTGAGTATATAGAACGAGCTGCCGCAGGAAGTGGTTGTGGCAGATTCAACAACATAATTTAAGAAACACTCATACATGCAGGGGCGGGGCTTAGAAGTGATATGGACTTGCAAGTCATTGGGACGAGCTGGGTGGAACCATGGGCTCATTGAGCCGATGCATCTCTATCCACGCTGTATTCATCTATAAGACCATAGACCATAGACATAGGAGCAGATTTAGGCCATTTGCCCATCGCATTTGCCCTGCCTTTCTATCATGGCTGTTTATCATTCCTCTCAACCCCGTTCTCCTGCCTTCTCCCAATAACCTTTGATTCTCTGACTAATCAAAAGCCTATCATCTCCAATTTAAATATACTCAATTGCTTGGCCTCCACAGCCATCTATGGGAATGAATTCCACAGATTCACCATCTTCTGGCTGAAGAAATTCCTCCTCATCTCTGTTCAAAATGGATGTCCAATATTCTGACGCTGTGTCCTCTGGTCTTCGACTTCCCCACTATAGGAAACATCCTCTGCACATCCACTCTATCTAGGCCTTTCAATATTTGATAGTTCAAATGCGATTCCCCCCCCCCCCCCCCCAATTCTTCTAAACTCCAGTGAGTACAGTCCCAGAGCCATCAAACACTCCTCATACATTAAATCTTTCATTCCTGGAATCATTCTTGTGAACCTACTCTGGATTCTCTCCAGTGCCAGCACATATTCTTAGATAAGGGTCTGAAACTGATCACAATACTCCAAGTGTGGTCTGACTAATGTCCTATAAAGGCTCACCATTACATTTTTGTTTTTATATTTTATTCCTCCGGAAATGAATGCTAACATTGCATTTTTCTTCCTTCCCGCTGACTCAACCTATCACTTAACCTTCGGAGAATCCTACATGAGGGCTCCCAAGTTCCTTTGCACCTTTGATTCTTGAATTTTTTCTCCATTTAGAAAATAGTCTAGAACTTTATTCCTTTTACCAAAGTGCATGACTATACTCTTCCCTGCACTATAGTCTATCTGCCACTTCTTTGCCCATTCTCTTAATCTATCCAAGTCCTTCTGGAGACTCCTTGTTTCCTCAACACTATCTGCCCCTCCACCTGTCTTAGTATCACCTGCAGACTTGGACCCAAAGCTATCATTTCCGCCATCCAAATCACTGACATATAACATAAAAAGAAATGGTCGAAAACCGACCCTTGTGGAACAGTAATAGAAGCTGGCTGCCAGCCATAAATGACTCTATAACAACACCAGCACAATATTGTTGTTATAGAGTCAAAGGAGAGTCAGTGAGAAAAGGGCCTGCCCTGGGTGCTGGAGGTCATTAATAATGGACGCTGCCTTTCTGAGACACCGCTCCCTGAAGATGTCCTGGGTACTTTGTAGGCTAGTACCCAAGATGGAGCTGACTAGATTTACAACCCTCTGCAGCTTCTTTCAGTCCTGTGCAGTAGCCCCTCCATACCAGACCGTGATGTAGCCTGTCAGAATGCTCTCCATGGTACATCTATAGAAGTTTTTAAGTGTACTTGTAGACATACAAAATCTTTCCAAACTTCAAATGAAGTGTAGCCGCTGTCTTGCCTTCTTTATAACTACATCGATATGTTGGGACCAGGTTAGATCCTCAGAGATTTTGACACCTAGGAACTTGAAGCTGCTCACTCTCTCCACTTCTGATCCCTCTATGAGGATTGGTATGTGTTCCTTCCTCTTACCCTTTCTGAAGTCCACAATCAGCTCTTTCATCTTACTGACGTTGAGTGCCAGGTTGTTGTTGTGGCACCACTCCATTAGCTGGCATATCTCACTCCTGTACACCCTCTCGTCACCACCTGAGATTCTACCAACAATGGTTGTATCGTCAGCAAATTTATAGATGGTATTTGAGCTGTGCCTAGCCACACAGTCATGTGTATATAGAGAGTAGAGGTGTGGTCCAGTGTTGATCGTCAACGTGGAGGATACGTTATCACCAATCTGCACAGATTATGGTCTTCTGGTTAGGAAGTCGAGGATCCAATTGCAGAGGGAGATTTTGTCATGCCTCCCCCCTCACTCTGAAAGGAGGACACCTCTTTTTCCCTTCCTAGGGAGGGAGAGAGCCTGTTGTATGCCAAATTTTTGGGTGAAGGATTAGTTTCTGTTGTACTGCAGATCATTGTCTTTATTGGGGGCCTTGCTATTGTATGCCTGGTGGGTGGAGAATCCTACCCAGGGAAGATATCAATAAGCTCGAAAGGGTATTGAGAAAATTTACAAAGATGTTGCTGGGACTTGAGGACTTGAGTTATAGGGAAAGGTTTGGACTTTATTCACTGGAGTGTAGGAGAATGAGGGGAGATCTTACAGAAGTGTACAAAGTTTTGAGAGGTACTGTATAGATCGGGTGAATGTTTGCAGGATTTTTCCCCTCTGGTTGGGTGAGACGAAAACTAGAGATCATAGGTTTAGGATGAAAGGTGAGATATTTAAGTGGAATCTGAGGGGGATCTTCTTCACTTGAGGAAGGTGCAAGTATGGAATAAACTGCCAACAGAAGTGGCAGATGCAGGTTCAACTGTTACACTTAAGAGGAGTCTGGGTAGGTACATGGATGAGAAAGGTATGGAGGCTATGATTCAGGTGCAGGTAGTTGGAAATAGACCAGGCTGGCATGGGTTAGACAGGCCAAAAGGCCTGTTCTGTGCTGTAATGTTCGAAGACTCTGATTCTATTTCCAGCACTTGCGGTGTTTTTTTGTTATTTTAAGACATGAAAACATCATACATATACACCCCATCAGATACTTGCGAACTTCTATCCCTTCAAAAAGAAGTGATGCACAAAAGCCTCCAAGTACCTATTCAAATGCCTCTTAAATATTGGAATTGTACCTGCCATGCTGGGTCTTCACCATTCCCTCTGACCTTCCCCTCTCTGAGGCAGAACGTTCTGTTCTCAGTAAGGCCCTCACCTTTGTCTCCCTATACCCACATCTCAGTGAGATCCACACCCACCATAACGCTGAGCTCTTCTTCCACTGCCTCCGTCTCCGAGCCTATTGCTTTGGCAAGGACTCTCCACCCCACACAGATGACCCCTTCTCCCATCTTCAACCCTCTTTCTCTTCCTGGACACCTCACCCTGGTCTTCTGCCTGCTCTGGACCTTTTCATTGCCAACTGCCGATGGGACATTAACCATCTAGACTTTAACACTCTAATTCCAACCTCACTCCTTATGAATGCTCTGCTCTCCATTCCCTCTTCACTGATCCTAATCATCGAGCCCGCAGACTTACCCCTCGAACAGGACCACACTGAGGAACACCAGGCCATCGTCTCCAATATCATCACCAACCTTTATTGACTCTGGGGGTCTCCCATCTACTGTCATCAACTGCATAGTTCCTGCACCTCGCACCACCCGTTTCTACCTCCTACCCAAGATCCGCAAACCTGTTTGTCCAGGTAGACCCATTGTTTCGGATTGTTCCTACCCCACTGAACTCATATTGGCATACTTCAACTCTGTTTTATCCCGCCCTAGTTCAGTCCCTTCCTACCTACATCCATGTCCTCCATCCGCCATCATGAAGGCCTCAAAGCTCTCCATTTCTTTCTGGACACCAGATCCAAACAGTTCCCCTCCATCACCACTCCCCTTTGCCTAGCAGAACTTGTCCTCACTCTCAGTGATTTCTCCTTTGGCTCCTCCCACTTGCTTCCTTCAAGTAAAAGAGGTAGCCATGGGCACTCACCTGCTATGTCTGTCTGTTTGCTGGCTACGTGGAACAGTCTATGTTCCAAGCCTACATTGGTGACCGTCCCACACTTTTCCTACACTACATCGATGACTGCTTCCTGCACCCATGCTGAATTCATTGACTTCATCCACTTTCCCTCCAACTTCCACCCTGCCCTCAAAGTCACATGGCCCAATTCCAACACCTCCCGTCCCTTTCTCGATCTCACTGTGTCTATCCATCGATGTCTATTACAAACCCACAGACTCTCACAGTATCTAGACTACACCTTGTCCCACCCTACTACTTGTAAAAATGCCACCCCCTTTTCTCAATTCCTCCGTCTCCGCCACATCTGCTCTCAGGATGAGGCTCTTCATTCTAAAACAAAGGAGATGTTCTCCTTTTTCAAAGAAAGGGGTTTCCCTTCCTCCACCAACAATGCTGCCCTCTCAACTGCATCTCTTCTATTTCACACGTGACTGCTCTTAACCCATCCTCCTGCCACCCTACCAGGGATAGGGTTCCCCTTGTTCTCACCTACCACCCCACCAGCATCCGTGCCCAGCACATAATTCTCCGAAATTTCTGCCACCTCCAACGGGATCCCAACACCAAACACATCTTTCCATGCCCCACTCTTTCTGCTTTCCACAGGGATCGCTCCCTACACAACTCCCTTGTCCATTCGTCCCTCCTCACTGACTTTCCTCCTGGCACTTATCCTTGCAAGCGGAACAAGTGCTACACCTGCTCTACACCTCCCCCTTCACTACCATCCAGGGCCCTAAACAGTCCTTCCGGGTGAGGTGACACTTCACCTGTGAATCTGTCGGGGTCATTTATTGTGTTCAGTGCTCCCGGTGTGGCCTCCTGTGTACTGGTGAGATTTGATGTAGATTGGGAGACCTCTTCGCCGAGCACCTATGCTTCATCCGTCAGAACAAGCAGAATCTCCCAGTGGCCACCCATTTTAATTCCACGTCTTATTCCCATCCCAATATGTCCATCCATGGCCTCCTCCTCTGTCGTGATGAGACCACACTTTGGTTGGAGGAATAACACCTTATATTCTGTTTGTGTAGCCTCCAACCTGATGGCATGAACATCGATTTCTCAGACTTTCAGTAGTGCCCCCCAACAGCCCCCTCCTTCTCCATTTCCCATTCCACTTTCCCCCTCTCACCTCATCTCCTTGACCGCCCGTCGCCTCACTCAGGTTCTCCTTCCCCCTTTTCCTTCCTTCCATGGCCTTCTGACTCTTTCACCAATCAACTTCCCAGCTCTTTATTTCATCCCTGACCCTCCTGGTGGTTTTCTCTGCCTCCCCCCCCACACTCCCCATCACTTAAAACTACTCCTCAGTTTTTGTTCTCCAATCCTGCTGAAGGGTTTTGACCCGAAACATCGACTGTACTCTTTCCCGTAGATGCTGCCTGGCTTGCTGACTTCCTCCAGCAATTTGTGTGTGTTGCTCGAACTTCCAGCATCTGCAGATTTTCTCTTGTTTGTACCTGCCTCAGCTGCATCCTCTGGTAGCTTAGTTTGCATACTCACTGTGTAAAAAGGGTGATAGTGTTTAAAATGCATTTAATTTTTATGCACATACTGCTACCATCTGTTGTGCACCTGAATGCAGGAATGCCTGCGGGCATGAAGTTAGAAATTGGAATTGGTTTATTGTTGTCACATGCTGTTGGCTGAATCAAGGGTGGTGATGAATTGGCATATAGGAAGGAGACTGAAAATCTGGTTAAATGCTACCACAACAAGAATATCTCTCTTAATGTCAGCGACACCAAGGAGCTATTATTGATTACAAGAGGAACAAGCTGGAGGTCCATGAACCAGTCCTCATTAGGGAGGTGGAGACAGTGAGTATCTTTAAATTCCGTCGCATCAATATATCAGAGGATCTGTCCTGGGACCAGCCCATGTGTCATCAGAAAAAAGGCACAATGGTGCCTCTATTTACTTAGAAGTTTGTGTAGGTTCAGCATGTCACAAAAATGTCAAATGTCTATAGTGCACAGTAGAGAGTATCCTGACTGGTTGCATCATGAACTATTTTGGAAACATCAGTGCTTAGAAGCAGAAAAAGGCTATGGACAATATTGGATACAGCCCACTTCAACAGAAGTAAAACCCTCCCCACTACTGAGTACATTTACATGGAGAACTACCACAAGACAGCAGCATCCATCATTAAAGACCTCCGCTGTCTCTTGGGGAGGAGGTTTAGAAGCTTTAAGTCTGACACCACCAGGTTCAGGAAAAGTTATTACATTACAACCTCCTGAACTGTCATGGATAACTTCATTCACCACAACTCTGAGCTGATTCTCTGATCCACAGACTCACTTTCAAGGACTCTTTACAACTCATGGTCTCAATATTATATTTCTTTTTTGCAGTTTGCTTTTACACATTGGCGGTTGTCAGTCTTTGCAAAATTGTATTTCTTTTGTTTCTGTAAATGCCTGCGAGAAAATGAATCTCAAGGTATTGTATGGTAATGTGTAGGTGCTTTGATAGTAAGTTTACATGGGTTTTGAACTTTGATTTACCGAGGTAGGGTGAAGAACTTTGTTGTGCATGCCATCCTTACAGAGGTAGCACATGGGAAAGCAGTAACAGAATGCAGAATAAAGGGAGACATTTACATGGAAAGCTCATGAATAAGGTGCAAGGCCATCAGGAGGTAGATGGTGAGGTGACAAGTCTACTTTGCCTTCTCTGATGGTGATTGCAGTTAGGCATCAGCTTTGGGGGATCTCTGACATTCATCCAGTGTTGCTTCATCACACAAGTCACATTAAAAGATGATCATAGACAGCAATCAGTAACTAATTTTTTCCAGTAATGTTTGAATCTTGCTCCAGAGGTTATGGTAGAATTGAAATGTTAATAATTATTAGAACCGCAAAAATCATGGAATTTTGAGGTAATTATACAGCCTGTTAACACAAAGAGATAAAATTATATTTATAGGACAAAAAATGGTTCTTAACATATCATTAAAATGTAGTATGCCATTATAATCTCATTTAGAAACCATGAAGCAATAAATGACATCTATGCTTTAAATTCCTTCCAGCTTTTAAACTTCTTAAAGTTAATTCTAAGGAAGGTGACACAAAAGAACAACTGGCGATGGAGTAAGGAGAGAAATAATGACAACAACTCACATGCTTCTGTATCTGGTAGCATATTTCTGTCCTTCAGAGTTTGCTGCTTGATCTCCTCAGTTATAACTCAGCCTCATTGATAGATTCATCATGAGGTCATTGTAAATTGTCCCATGCTTTGGCTAGGGTTAAATCAGAGGATTCCTGGGCAGTGCAGCTTGAAGGGCCAGAAGGGTCTATTCCACGAGGGGCAAGATTGTTCTGTTTACAAAGATAACAAAGATAGAAGATCAAACGTCACAGGAGAATAAAGATCAAAGCAATTGCACCCTAACAAAGTTTCATGAGCAGACAGAAGGGGAAAAATCCAGAAAAAAATGTAAGTAACTTAGGAAACCTTAAAAACATGTAGTTACATTGTAACCCAACATTATTGAAAGAAAGAGAGTAGATCTGCTATATATAATGTCAACATGATGAATATTAGAACAGAAGAGCATTGCAAGGGCTGGAAGATGGGATTAAAATAGAGGGTCACCATAATGCATGATGGGCTGAATGGCCTGTTTCAATGACTAATAAAGTCAAGCTAAATCCAGTTCTTAAAGTTAATTGAGTGAGAGAGAGGGGTAAACTTTATCTGATAACCTAAAAGCTTTTTGAAAAGAATAGTTATTCATTTTTAAAAAAGTGATCTTTGAAGAATAGAAACCTAAGATTATTAATTGCACTGCTGGCA
This sequence comes from Hemitrygon akajei, assembly GCF_048418815.1. Taxonomy (NCBI): domain Eukaryota; kingdom Metazoa; phylum Chordata; class Chondrichthyes; order Myliobatiformes; family Dasyatidae; genus Hemitrygon; species Hemitrygon akajei. Next base: position 14,506,167 of record NC_133142.1, on the reverse strand, counting down.
AGAAACAATGTATTTCCTGCTATAGAACATACCATGGTTCAATGGACAAATTTCTTTGTGTTACCCGGAGCTATTTATCTTACCAGAAGCATATTTCAACATTAGGAAGATTTGACTGATTTGTTCATGCAACAGTGGAACATTTGATGTTGAGATGGACTGTATATTTAAAAAAGAAATTATGTTTCTCCATCAAAGGTCAGAACTGTCTGATCATAGCAACAATTCTTCGTTAAATAGCAGTAAGCTTCTTTCAAAGACTCATGCTCCTCGGGGTAGGAAGATGTGGGTTTAAATGTTGAATAGGTTTTAGTGAAGATACAATAAGCTTGTAGGCACGTATCAGTTTAGAAATGGTTCTCATTTCATACGCAGTGCAACTTTAATATTGAGTCAGCCACCAATCAGTGCTCACAATTCCCCCACACCCTGAGTAGGAGACAGGAGGCCTGTCTCACCCGCCCTCTCTGCATGTTATAAACAGTTAGAGAGGCCAGCATGGTAGGTGGTGCATTGACGAGGCATTCCCTCCTACTTAGAACATAGAACAATACATCAAAGGAATAAGCCCTTCAGCCCACAGTGATGTGCTGGATGAACTAACCAAACTAATAATTAAAGGCTTAACTAAACTAATCACAAACTAGAGAAAATCTGCAGATGCTGGAAATCCAAGCAACAGACACAAAACGTTGGAGTACAGACTGTATTCTTTTCCTAGATGCTGCCTGGCCTGCTGAGTTCCCCCAGCATTTTGTGTGTGTTGCTAACTAAACTAATTCCTTCTTCCTATACAGTGTCCATGTCCCTCCATCTCTGTGCATTCAAGTGTCTACCTAAGAACCTCTTAGATGATCCTGTTGTATTTGCCTCTACAACCACCCTGAGCAACACATTCCAGGCACTCGCCCCGTTCTGTGTGAGAGAAAATCTTGCCACTTACATCTTGCTTGAGCTTATCTTCTCTCACCTCTAGTATTAGAAATTTTGACCCCGATAAAAGATACTGGCCGTCTAACCTACCTCGGCTTCTCATTATCGTATACATTTCTACCGGGTCTCCTCTCAGCATCTGCCACTCCAGAATAAATAACACAGGTCTGTCTAACTTCTTCTTAAAGAACGTACCATCTAATTTAGGCAACATCCTGGTTATCCTCACCTGCACTCACTCCAAAACCACCACCTACTTTCTGTCCAAACAGTGTTTCGGACAGGTTGTTAAAGCCAATGACGCTGAAGGCAGGGCAATACCAATGACCTATTTTAAACATTTTAAAAATTTATTTGTAACAGAGACATCTCAGCATATTAAAACAAATACATATTTTATAACAATTAAAATTCTGTGTATTTGTGTGCAGTTTTGGACCCCATGTCAAGGGAAGGCTGTTCTGGCAGAGGAAGTTTACAAGAATGATCCTGGAATGAAAGAGTTAATGTATTTGCTAGCTCTGGGCTGGTACTCAGTGTAGTTTGGAAGAATGAAGTGTGATGTCATTGAAAAGGCCTGGACCGAGTGAACGTGGAGAGGATGTTTTCAGTAGTGGGAGAGTCTAGGTCCAGACGGTACAGACTCAGAAAAGAAGGACATCCCTTTAGAAAAGAGATGAGGAGGAATTTCTTTCATAAGAGGGTGGTGAGTCTGTGGAACCTATTGCCACAGACGGTTGTGGAGGTCAAGTCATTGGGTGTATTGAAAGCAAAGATCGATAGGCTTTCAATAGTTAAAGCCATCAATTATTAAATTTTAAAGATCAAAGTAAATTTATTATCAAATTACGTATATGTCACCATATACAACACTAAGATTTTTTCCTTGTGGACAAACTCAATAAATCTATAATGGATTAATAACCATAACAAAATCAGTGAAAGATTTCACCAACAGGGCATACAACTTGTTGGCAGCCCTGGCTCTGGCAGCCAAGTGCCCCAGGCTCCAGGGGGAAAAGTGGGGGGAGGGGGGGAAAGAGAGAGAGAGAGAGAGAGAGAGAGAGAGAGAGAGAGAGAGAGAGAGAGAGAGAGAGAGAGAGAGAGAGAGATTGATTTAGCACATAAATATGTACTGCAAAATTAAGAATTCAATTGCAAGAAAGTTTCTACTATTTAATTAGGAAGTTAATTGTGAACATTGTGTCATTTTATTACAGGGATTAATGCTTTGATAAAGGACCTCAAAGAGAATAATTTCAATCAATTGCAAAATCCAGATCCATGCCTGCAGTCTGTCAAAAAGTACTTAGAATACTGGTAATTATTTTCCAAAATATGTGCGCATTGTTGCAGAAGCATGGAACTGTAATAGTTACACTCCGTCTGCATTATATTATTGATCACAGGCTTGAGAGTGGCTGATAATTTTCCAGCTGTCCATGTAGAAGTGGATGGATCCTTCATTTTCAAGTGCTGTTAAATCAAAGTCTAATTTATAGAATAGAAGATTCTGTCTGCTTTAACCTTCCCAAACAAAAGCGGTACACATTTGCCTCACTCAAAGAGCAAAAAAGGCCTTTTCTTAAATCAAAAAAAGTACTTGGGCCTCTGCTGCAGTATTCAGTTTAAGTGACCCACATCTCAACCCTTGAAACACTGACAGGGTGACAGCAGAGTTCACTGGAGCTCTTGGTACCACACATGCTAGTGGAACATCGCCAAGGATATTTGGCCTCCGTCTGCCAGTGGTGACCACTTCTCCAAAGGGTGGAATTATTAGCTGAGCTTGTGTTCGGAGAAACACCCTCACTGCATTGTGGTAGGAGCACAGTGGCTTTCTTGTGTTTATTGATTTCATCCATTTTAACCCACTCTTTTGCCGCTCCCTAGAACTTGCTCATTGTTAATAGATACAAAGAAAGCCCCAAGGCCATCGAATATGAAACATTAACCAGTAGTCAGTGGTCTGGTCTTTTTGTGTTAGAATTTCTAAGGGCCCTGAGCCAGTTGCTGTTTCTATTCTGTGAGGGTTTTTTTTAACAACTGACAGAGTTAATTATTCTGGGCATTTTGCTGAAGGATTCATATTGGAAGTCGGGCAATTTTCAGTCAGCTTTCATTTATCTACTGAAGTCACAGACGCTGGTACACTTCAGAATATTTACTAACTTCCTTGAGTACAGAGATCAGTTCTACCCCTGCCTATTTCTATTTTGGCTCTGATTTATTCTGAAGATGCTCCTTCCTTGCTGGGTTACTGTTTACAGGAGAACCACATATCCTCACCCTGCAGCCACTAACTCAGAGAGGAGACTGGGTAATGAGTGGTTACCAGATCCTCGTCAAGGACGGTGTGCTCCCCTTTGCTTTTGTCACTAGATAGTCCTGTAAGTACAACCGCTCTCATCTTTGTGCCTCATCTTTTTGAAAGCAAACCCCTGAGAAGCAGGGCGCACTGACCGTGCAATGCTTGCGTAGCTGTTTCCTTTCTGAAGCAACACACACAAAAAGCTGAAGGAACTCTGCAGGTCAGGCAGCATCCATGGAAATGAATAGACAGGCAGTGTTTCCAGCCGAGACCCTTCTTCAGGACTGACAAGGAAGGGGGAGGACGCCAGAATAAAGAAAAGATGGCGAGAGGGGATACAGGCTAGCTGGAAGGTGATAGGTGATGCCAGGTGGGTGGGAAAGGTCAAGGGCTGGAGATGAAGGAATCTGATAGGAGAGGAGAGTGGACCATAGTTGAGAGGGAAGGAGGAGGGGACCCAGGGGAGGTGATAGACAGGATAGAAGAAGTAAAAGGCCAGAAAGGGGAATAGAAGAAGAGGGGAAGGGGAGGATTTTGTTTTCTTGCCGGAATGAGAACTCGATATTCGTGCCATTAGGTTGGAGTCTACCCAGCAGAAATATAAGATGTTGCTCCTCCAACTTGAGAGTGGCCTCATCTTAGCACAAGAGGAGGCCATCGACTGACATGTTGGAATGGGAATGGGAATCAGAATTAAATGTCCCTTTCCAGTCCAGTGAAGCTCACTTCTTCTTTCCTTCTTCTGCATCCCCTCTCCAAGTTGCGTCCAATGATTTCAACTTCATTTCGCATCACTTGACCACCTAATTTTGTTGTAGAAGAGATTGTGATGGAATTCTTGATACTGTATGAAATGTAGCCGGTACCTTCTTCCAGTGCCTTCTTGGGAAGACACAATAGAGAAGAATCCTGAGAAAATGTTGAAATTCACCAGACATCTTCCAGGGAAAGTTATCAAACTGGTCAGTGGGTAGTTATTAGAATTGGTGTGTGTGTGTGTGTGTGTGTGTGTGTGTGTGTGTGTGTGTGTGTGTGTGTGTGTGTGTGTGTGTGTGTGTGTGTGTGTGTGTGTGTGTGTGTGTGTGTGTGTGTGTGTGTGTGTGTGTGTGTGTGTGTGTGTGTGTGAGAGAGAGAGAGAGAGAGAGAGAGAAAAGCTGAGAGGTAGCACAGAGGAGACATTGGAGTGGTGGGGAGGATGTAGAGAAGAATAAGACAATAACAAGCACTTAGCAACTTCACTGTCTATCCCAAATTCCATGACTCCTTTTCCAACCAGAGAAGGTACAAAATAGAATTTCATGAATAATCCAGAATCAGAAGGTTTTTAACAATCGAGAAACATTAAACAGTCTAGGTCTCCTTCCTCGGGTAAAGAGAGGAATTAGCCTGATAAAAGTATTTAAAATGATGGAGGGTTTAATATGGTGGGAAAGGGGAGGAGATCATGAATATGATAATTGCTCACAGATCCAAAGAAGAATTTTATTCAGCAAGTCATAGGAATACAATATTTGATATCTGAAAGAGTAGATAGGGCAAACAATCTTGATACGCTGGAGGAACTCAGCAGGTCGGGCAGCATCCGTAGAAACGTTGACTGCTCGTTTCCACGGATGCTGCCCTACCTGCTGAGTTCCTCCAGCGTGTTTGTACGTGTTGATTTGACCACAGCATCTGCAGTGTACTTTGTGTAAACAATCTTGATATACTTAAGATGAAACTAGATATATAATGACAAAAGGGAAGATTACACCTTGAATGACAAAACTTCACAAAGAACTTCATAGGTCATGACTGAGTTTAGAAGTGAACACAATAGGTATGTTGCTTTTTTAAATATATTTGATTGAATATATCTCCTTGGTCTTCAAAATATTCCATAGGGTCCCTTACTGGAGAATCAGCTTAGTACTTAATCCAAAATAAAAGAAGGTACAGAAAGTTTGAATGAATTGACATTCTAGTGCAGTTATCTTGCCCCACATAACTTATTCTTCTCCCACAGCAGTAATCTATCTTCTCTTTTGATAGCCCCTTACTTCAGTAATTCTTTTCTGGATCAGTATCCAGCCCACCCAGAACACAACTCTGGAGGGAGTTCTTTCCCAAGCTCCCTGTCCTACCATTGGTGAGGAAGATGCTCCTCTGCCCTCTTTCTCCCAGCTTCAGGAACTTGCATTCCTGGTCCCCAGGCCACCAAATCCCATACGTTGCTTTTTCTCATTACATCATACCTGGAAAGATTGAGAAAGTCCATGTTATTTTTTTCTTCCTTGTATCATCCTAAATCAACTGTTGCTGTGTTTAACAATGGTGGCTGTTGTCTCGCTGTGTGAATGGGAGATATCATGATTCCAGAATGGTTCTGAATGAGTAACCAAAGACCTGGTTATTGATTACAGAAGGAGGAAACCAGAGGTCCACAGGCAGATCAGACATGGAGAGGGTCAGCAACTTTAAATTCCTCAGTGTAATTGTTTGTCCTGGGTCCCGCACAATGACCTATTACAAAGAAAGCACAGCAGTGCCTCTATTTTAGCATGCTATGTAAAACTTTGACAAACATCTATAGATGTGTGGTGGAGAATATACTGACTGGCTGCATCACGGCCTGGTATGAAAATAGCAATGCCCTTGAATGGAAAACCCTACAAAAACTAATGGATACAGCCCAGTCCATCATGGGGAAAACCCTCCTTCCATTGACCACATCTACATGGATTGCCGTCGCAGGAAGGACGCTTTTATCATCGGAGACCCCCACCATAAATACCATGCTCTCTTCTCACTGCAGCCATCAGGAAGGAGGTGCAGGAGCCTCAGAACCCACTCTGCCAAGTTCAGGAACGGTTACTACCCCTCAACAAACAGGCTCTTGAATCAGAGAGGATACCTTCCCTCACTTCAACACTGAACTGTTCCCTCAACCTTTGGACTTACTTTCATGAGCTCTTCATCTCATGTTCTCAGTATTTATTGCTTATTTGTTTATTATTGTCATTTTGTTTGATTTTCATTTTGTATTTGCACAGTTTGTTGTCTTCTGCACATTGTTTGGCTTGAGTGTGATTCTTCATTGATTATATAGTATTTCTTTATAGTTACTGTGAATACCCACTAGAAAATGAATCTCAGGATAGTATATGCTAACGTTTAGTATATGTACTTTGATAATAAATTTACTTTGAAATTTGAACTTTGACTGTAAGTGTGGACAGATATGTTGGTGCTAGAAGTCAAGATGACGCTATACAGCGACTCCTTTGCTTGCATCTTTGGAAACAACTCTATTGCTATCTTTGATATCTCTTTTTCATCTTTTTCAGGGTGTGGGGGATTCTTTTGAAAATCCTGACCTGGAGTTACACTCTGACTTGAGTTTTTTGCAGGAATGGGACCCGCTCTCAGGGCTTCACAACCGGCCACTTTCTGATATCCCAAGGACGCGGCCTGGAAGATGAGCGTGCATTCAGGGTTCCGGGACCTTATGGCTCTGGGGATGTGCTGATTCTAGGCCAGAGCCCCTGAGAAGCATCACGGGAGAACGCGGAACATCTGGAGCAGCGGGTTAGCCGCCGGGGGTTGTGTGTCCGGAGATCTGCACCTTTTTGGTGCCGACTCTCTGGGCACAGAGCTCAGAAAAAGCGATTCCACAGACTTTTAACATGGCAAATCAGTGAGTTGTTTGTTTTGTCTCCCCTCTCACTGTGAAACAGGGACACCTCTTTTTCCCTTATTGGGGAGAGAGAGAGGGCCTGTGGTATGTCAAAGTACTGGGTGAATGAGTAGCTATTGGGGTACTGCAAGTCTGCGTCTTTATTAATGCTTTGCTGCATGCTTGAGGGCTCGGTGGAGGGTGCTGATGCTTTTTTGCTGGTGGGGCGGGAGGGGGGACATTGCCTTGCAGCTGCTTGTGAATGGGGGAGAGTTGGGGGGGCTTTGGGATTCTAACATTTAACTGCCATTCATTCTTTGGGGCACTCCTCTGTTTTCGTGGATGTCTGTGAAGAAAAAGAATTTCGGGATGTGTATTGGACACATTACTCTGACATTAAATGTACCTATTGATCTATTGAAGAACAGCGACACTTGTGAGCTGCCCCTGGCACATGCTTAGACTTTGCTGGTGGTTGACACAAACAAATAATTTCATTGCATATACGTGTAACAAATAAAGCTTATATTTCTTTTGGAAGCAGCAGTATTTAATATCTAGATGGAATTTCCCTCAAACTTTGCCAAAATTGTTACCCATAGTTATGCCCAAAGTAGCATTTTTGACCTCAAGTAACCAGGTATAAATCTTTCTGATCTCCAGAAAGAATCTTATAGCTTGCAGCGGCATAGTTGCATTATGTTCTTTCAAAGTCTTGAGATGGTCGTTCAAGCTTAGCTCTGGAAGTCTTTTCTGATCAGAGAGGATTAAAAGTTATAGCCTGAGGGATGAAGGCCAGGTTTTAGGGAGGCTATAACAGTTCCTTGATTACTTGACATGACTTGCTCAGATGGCTTTATGGCTTTAAGCAAAGATAAAGTGGAACTGCAATTAGACAGAGCTTAGCACACCTACTTGGCTGCTGCTGAACCATCTGTGTGTAGAATCATCACTCAGACTATGAAATTGAGGATGTCAATGAGAAATACTTAATCACTTTTTCTTAAGATGATTAATTTTTTGAGCTGTTACCATAAGCATAGCAGAGAGCTTTAGTTTCAGATGTGACTATTGCTTTTCCCTTGACTTTCAAAGTACTTATGTTTTGAAATTATCCCCAAGTATAGCTTGTTAAAGTAAGTTTTAAACTGTACCTCTGAGCTTATGACGATTATAAGGAAATACATACTCTAATGTCAATACCAATACCTCACCATTGTAACGTTGATGTTCAAAGTGACTGAGATGCCATACTTGTTAGAAACTGAAAACCAACATGCATCAAGTGATGAGGAAAGCTCATAGTGGTTTATTATGAAGGGATTTGTAAAGTTGTCTTACTACAGTTATTAAGGTCTTGGTGAGCCATATCTTGAGTATTGTGTAATATTTTGGTCTTCTTAATTTTAAAAAGTGCTCTGGAAGACTTCAATCTTTTTTAATTGAGATAAAGCGTGGATTAGGCCCTTACAGTCCTTTGAGCCGTGCTGCCCGATTTAACCCTAGCCTAATTTCAGGACAACTTACAATGCCCAATTAATGTTCCAACCAGTATGTCTTTGGACTGGAGTACCTGGAGAAAACCCACATGGTCACGGGGAGAATGCACAGGAAGAGGTGGCAATTGAACCTGGGTTGCTGGTACTGTAAAACATTGTGCTAACCGCCACACTACCATGTCGCCTTCTTCGATCGGAAAAGAAAAATCATTTATTTGAAGGAGTTCGACAAAGCCAGATTTCACAGGTGGTGAGCTTCGATATTTGAAGGGAGATTGAGTAGATGTAGCCCCTATTCCCTAAACTTTAGAAGAAAGGGACTGGATCATATATAGAAAATTACAACAATTTCATAGGTTAGATGTAGGGGGAAGGTATACCTTTTCCTTGGCTGGAATCGAGATTCAGGGTTTGTAGGTGTTACTGTCTCAGAATACAGTTAAGACTTAGATGAAAAGAAATTTCTTCATGCAGACTGTGGTGAATCTTTAGAATTTTCTACCCAAGAGAAGTGTAGAGGCTCGGTCACTGAGTTCAGATACTGATAGATTAAGGGATATTAAGGGAATCAAGGGAATGCGGCAAGAAAATGGTGCTAAATTGGAAAATCAGCAGTGACCTTGACATATGGCAAAGTAAGCTTAAAGGCCTGCTTGCCTACTCCAGCTCCCATGTTTTCATGTTACGAGATTCCCGTGCTTTATCTTATTCAATGTCGAATTAACATTGCCTGCCATGTAATTGGTCAGTGCTCTTTACTGTATCAATATAATTTGTATGTGTATACATTCTCAATCCTACTTTTGCTACATTGCTCAATTCACATTTATCAATCTCAGCAGGGAACTGCATATTGTATGATGCACGGGCATAAAATTGACAGCATCACTCAGTCTGTTTGTGAACAAGAAAGCTTCACACAGGAAGGAAAGAGACAATAACACAATGAACTGCTTCATAGGTTGATTATGGATAGGATTAACTCCTGCCTAAGCAAGGACCTGGGTCTGCTGCAAATCATTTACCATTGCAACAGGTCTATAGCCTCTCCACTCTGCTTTGGAGCATTTAGACAACTGCAAGGCATATGCCAGGCTACTGTTTATTGATTACAGCTTGATGTTCAGCACTATCTTTCCCTCAGTAAAAAAAGCCAGGCTCCAAAAGCCTGGGCCTCTGTACCTCCCTCTGCAATTGGATCCCTGATTTCCTCATCAGGAGACCACAGTCAGTGCAGAACAATCATAACATCTCCTCTTCACTGACAACTTACATGGGTGCTCCTCAATGATGGTGCTTAGCCCACTTCCCTACTCTCCCTACACTCTTGTCTGTGTGTCCGGGCACAGCTTAAAAGCCATCTAAAAACTTGATAATACTGTATGACAGAATTGATGGCTTTGTGGCCAAGTCTGCATATGATACGAAATTAGATAGAGGGGCAAGTAATGTTGAGGAAGCAGGGGGGCGACAGAGAGTACTTAAACAGATGAGGAGAATGGGCAAAGGAGGGGCAGATGGAATTCAGTGTCGGGAAGTGTATGATCATGCACTTTGGTAAAAGGAACAGAAGTGTAGACTATTTTCTAAACGGGTAGAAAATTGAAAAACCAGTGGTACAAAGGGACTTGGAAGTGCTTGTGCAGACTGAATCAGTACTGAGGAAGGCAAAAGCAATATTAGTATTCAGTTTGAGAGTACTAGAATATAAAAGCAAGGACGTAAAGCTGAGGCTTTAAAAGACAATGGTGAAGCCTCACTTGGAATATTGTGAGCAGTTTTGGGCCTAATCTCAGAAAGGATATGCTGACATTGGAGAGTGTTCAGATGAGGTTCACAAGAATGATTGCAGGAATGAAAGGTTTATCATCTGAGCTGGGTTTGAAGGCTCTGGGCATCTACTTTCTGGAAGTTAGAAGTATGAGGGGGGATCTCATTGAACCTATTAAATGTTGAAAGGCCTCAGTAGAGTGGCTGTGAAGAGGATGTTTCCTATAGTGTGCGAGTCTAGGACTAGAGGGCACCGCCTCAGAGTAGAGGGACATCCACTTAGAACAGAGCTGAGGAGGAATTTGTTTAGCCAGAGAATGGTGATTCTGTGGAATTCATTGCCACAGGTGGCTGTGGAGGCAAGTCACTGGGTGTATTTAAGGCAGAGGTTGATAGGTTCTTGAATAGTCAGGAGAATGGGGTGGAGAGGGAAATGGAGGTAAAGTGAAATGGGATTATGAGAATAGGAGCAAGATTAGACCACTTGCATTCTCATATCTGCTCCAAAGTTCCATCCCTTCTCAATGAAGAAATTTATTTTCATTGCTATTCTGAGTGTCTCACAGCTTAACTTTAAGACTAGTACCCTGGGTTGTGGGAGGCGTAGTCTCTGCGTGTACCAGGTCAAACTTACAACATTTTATAGATTGTCAATTTAATTTATATTATTTCCTTTATGTCCACTCACCAAATTTATGATCTTTCTTTTGCACTATCATTATTGATATTAGAGAACTGTAAACTATATTGTATTACTTTCTTCACTTGACTTAAATTAGAACATTCCGATAAGTACAAAGCTTCCATCTCAAATGTGAGTTCATTTTTTACACATTGACATTATAGACATGAGTACTGTAATACTTGACCTTCCATGAGGCTTTTGCAAATATTAATTATTTCTCCCACATTGGGATATATGGTTTAAACCTTGATGTTTAAATACCATTAGATTCTTATTCATAAGGAAGTTTTATCTGTAGCACACTGTATTAACCACACTAGTTCACTTCTACCTCTAAATTCATCAGAATCAGGTTTAATATCACTGGCAAATGTCCCAAAATGTGTTGATATGTGACAGCAGTACATTGTATTACATAAATATAAATTTAAAGTTAAATAAGTAATGCAAAAAGTAAAGCAAGTAGTGAGGAAGTGTTTATGGGTTCAATGTCCTTTCAGAAATCTGATGGCAGAGGGGAAGAAGCTATTCCTGCATCCTTGATTGTGTGCCTTCAGACCCCTGTACCTCCTCCATGACAGTAGCAATGAGAAGAGGGAATGTCCTGGGTGATGGAGGTCTTTAGTGACGGATGTCGCCTCAATATCAATAGTACTAATCATTTTCCTGCCACCTTTTCCATAAAAAAGTATTTATGACAGAATTTTTTCCTTTGAGTGTTGTACACACTTAACAGTAAACAGTGCTGTATATAACAGTATACTATGCTTTGCCTAGATCTGTGAACTGTTTCCATTAAAATAATAATTGCCTGGAGACCTTGAAGTCTTTACATGTTGTTTCAGGAGGAGCAACCTAGCAACCGTTTAGCAGCAAAAACACTGAATTATCCAGTGTCGCTCTGCATGCTCCTTTGCTGTTATCTCACACAAACATACACAGCCTAATTATGATAAAAGCAGACACTCTGATTTCCTTAACTAACCCAGTCCAAATGCCACATTGACAGTGGAACTTCATCACTTCATACATCTTTAGATTTTCGATTCAAACACTGCAGCTTTTTGTATAATTGTACCTTAATATCTGCAAGTTAAATTAACATAAACTGTTCAAATTCGTCAGGTAAATTGGCTCCTGGTAAGCAGGTGTCAAGCAAAATGACCAATAAAGCCAATTCTAGACTTAAGCACAATAAACTCTACAGATGCTGGAAGTTCAAACGTTCAAAGTTCAAAGTACATTTATTATCAAAGTATGTATAAATTATACAACCTTCAGATTCGTTTGCTTACAGGCTGCCACAAAGCAAGAAGCTTGAAAGAACCCGATTAAAAAAAAGGACTAACACCCAATGCACAGAGAAAGAGAAAAAAAAACACAAATCATGCAAACTATAAAAACAAGCAACAGCTTTCGGAACAAAATTGAGTCCATAAACCCAAATCCCATAGCACCTGGAATAGGCCTACTGCCTCGGTTTCAGGCCATCATATAGAAACATAGAAAACCTACAGCACAATACAGGCCCTTTGGCCCACAAAGTTGTGCTGAACATACCTCTACCTTAGAAATTACTAGGCTTAACTATAGCCCTCTATTTTACTAAGCTCCATGTACCTATATAAAAGTCTCTTAAAAGACCCTGTCATATCCACCTCCACCACCATTGCTGGCAGCCCATTCCACACACTCACCACTCTCTGAGTAAAAAGCTTACCCCTGACATCTCCTCTGTACCTACACCCCAGCACCTTAAACCTGTATCCTCTTGTGGCAACCATTTCAGCCCTGGGGAAAAGCCTCTGACTATCCACACGATCAATGCCTCTCATCATCTTGTACATCTCTATCAGGTCACCTCTCATCCTCCTTCACTCCAAGGAGAAAAGGCCAAGTTCACTCAACCTATTCTCATAAGGCATGCTCCCCAATCCAGGCAACATCCTTGTAAATCTCCTTTGCACCCTTTCTATGGCTTCCACATCCTTCCTGTAGTGAGGTGACCAGAACTGAGCACAGTACTTCAAGTGGGGTCTGACCAGGGTCCTATATTGCTGCAACATTACCACTTGGTTCCTAAATTGAATTCCATGATTGATGAAGGCCAATACACCATAAGTCTTCTTAACCCCAGAGTCCACCTGCGCAGCTGCATTGAGTGTCAAAACGGAGAGCAATACTCTTTTAAAGATAAAACTTTGGAATATTTTAAAAGATTCGCCCCAACCATTACTACTTTATCATTAAACACAAAGTATACTGCAGATGCTGTGGTCAAATCAACACATACAAACAAGCTGGATGAACTCAGCAGGTCGGGCAGCTTCCGTTGAAAGCTACTACTACTACTACTTTAAAGTAACTACATTATCATTATCTGTTAGTCACCTATGTACAGACACTCCTGTGCCTGGCATCAGTTTATGTCCATACAATCAATCTATGTATATAAGGTATCTCATGTATTTATAGTGATTCATTATTTTTTAAATTATTATTTGTTTTTTTTTATCTTATTGTGGAGGTTTTTTGCTGCATTGGATGCAGAGTAACAAGGGAAAATCTGCAGATGCTGGAAATCCAAGCAACACACACAAACTGTCAGAGGAACTCAGCAGGTCAGGCAGCATCTATGGAAAAAAGATTGACATTTCCGGCCGAGACCCTTCATCAAGACCTAGTTCTCCTAGAATTCCATAGGACTTAACCTTCTAGACAATGGGTTCCCAACCTTTTTATGCCATGAACCCCACCATTAACCGAGGGGTCCATGGACCCCAGGTTGGGAACCCCTGTTTAGAATATGTGGAAACTTGTTGAAGGTAGTGTTGAAATGTAAACATCAGCATCCATTGCCCTACCCTCATCTACCTTTTTGGTAAATACTTCAAAGAAACTTTAAAACATTCCTTAATCACAATTTTCCACAAAGTCATGTTGGCTCTTTCTGGTCAGACTTTGTTGATCCAAATGCTGGCAGATCACCTTCCTCAGAATTCCCTCCAGAAACTCCCTGAGTTGTGATGGCAGGCAGATCAGCTTGTTGTTCACTGGTTTGTCCGTGCTATCTTTGAGATGTAAGAAGGTGAAGTGGAAACATGATCAGTCCAGAAGATCTTATTGCCTGAAAATAAAAGAAAAATTGTGAAAATGATAACAGGGAATAGGTTGAGTGAACTTGGCCTTTTTTCCTTGGAGCGACAGAGGATGAGAGGTGACCTGATGGAGGTGTATAAGATGATGAGAGGCATTGATTGTGTGGTTAGTCAGAGGTTTTTTCCCAGGGCTGAAATGGCTAGCATGAGAGGGCATAGTTTTAAGGTGCTTGGAAGTAGGTACAGAGGAGATGTCAGGGATAAGTTTTTTACGCAGAGAGTGGTGAGTGCGTAGAATGGGCTGCCAGCGACGGTGGTGGAGGCGGATATGATAGGGTCTTTTAAGAGACTCCTGGATAGGTACATGGAGCTCAGAAAAATTGAAGACTATGGGTAACACTGGGTAATTTCTAAGGTAAGGACATGTTCCGCACAGATTTGTGGGCCGAAGGGCCTGTATTGTACTGTAGGTTTTCTATGTTTCTAAAATACATTCCATTGCTATGAAGTGATTTGCATTCTCCCCTACCACCACATAAAATTAAACTTTATCAAAATAATGTCATTTCATTATGGCAAGGTTCAAAGTCACTTTCTAAATGAAATAATATACCTATATCCATCTATTTTTGCATCTGCATTTCATTTTTGATGTTATACTTTAATATATTCTGATACATCCAGTAAGCTATTAGGAGGTTCCAGATGTTTCATTTACTATTGTTTCCACATGAAATACCACCTTCAGGTTGTGCATTCATCATTTTTTAAGTTGCATGTAGATTTTTTTGTCTAATAAGCTTCTTTTACCAAGCATGACATGAAAATCATAAGCCATGCTGAGAAAATTACTACAGCAACAACACAGCATGTTAGCAGAAAGAGAAGTCACTGAGCGAGAAAACTGAGGCTGAAAATCAAGTCAATTTGAGGTATTTAATCTTATGTAGTCCACGAATTGGAGTCCAACAGGAAACAAAATCATGATGTATTTTTTAAGTTTATCAGGAGGTGTGTAAGTAAGGTCAATAAATGCAGTTATATCGATATCAACCATGAAGTAACTGAATAGTGTAGCCAGCTTGAAAGGTTCAAAGGCCTTCTCTTACTGCTATGTCCTGATGTACAGCATTCTTCAGTGCTGTCAGACATACTGTTGTAACATGAACAAAGTCACCAGAGAGACACTGAAGCTAGTAGATACAAAAGTGTTTTATTCAACAAAATGAGACACTCTTGGAGGAAGAGGCCTGTTCAACCCAATATTACATGATATCTTATATGCTAAAAATCAACGGACAATTTTATAGCTACAAAGCATCTACAATGCTTCCTTTGAATTACATGTAGTTTTCACACCACCTTCTCCACACCCACACTCCAGACACCCAAAATGAATGTCAATCGGTATTGTCTGGTTTTCAATCAATTGGTGTCCACACCACCAAGAAACTATTGTTCAGGACTGCATTTTAAAATTAATTTACAATCCACATTCAGGTCTGAAGATTAGTTGCTGAGGTTAATAATTGCTATAAGCCCTAACTCGAGAATACATCCTAAGAAGTACAATTTCCTGGTTTAAATTTTGCTACAGCAATATTCTTACCCATAGAATTAAACTTTGAAACATGTTGGAATGAAAACATGAAGTTCATAGAATCTGGAAATGAAAAGGATGATTAGAACACCTCTGCAAAAGATTGAGACTCAGAACATGATGTGATCTCAAAGTCTTGCCAAGCTGAAGAGCACTACTTGTGGTAAGATACAAGCAATGCATATAATTTAAATCACCATAAATTATGCATTTAATTTAATCGCCAGTCCTGATCTCAGCTGTAAACGTTGACTCTCTTTTCCTTTCCATTGGTGCAGGCTGACCTGCTGAGTTCCTCCAGCATTTTGTGTGTGTTGCTCTGGATTTCCAGCATCTGCAGAATCTCTTGTGCATATAACCTAAAATTTGCAAAGGGAGCTGATTATTTTTTCAGCAGAATAAAATTTATTCACAATAAAATAAATACAAGAATAAACTGTTCTATGTCCTTCCATTTTTTACATACATAGTCATTGCTTTCCAAACTGTTCTTGCACTGTTGCCACTGATATGAAACTCTAGGGATTTAATATAAAAATCCCGAGCACGAAGAGAGCTGATGCTTGGTAAAGTATGTTACTTGCAAAGAAGCTCAATCGTTTACTTTTCCAGTTATTCAGGTTTTCAACCTTTTCCTACCCCTTTTCTGGTTCGACGCTCACAGGTCAATTCAATGAGAAGATTGAGGCAGTAAATTGCATTGTCCTAGTTGGATTGGGAGGCTGAATTGACAGCAGCTGGAGAGACAGCGATGTACAAATAATCTGTATGTGCTGAATACATCAACTTTATGCTGCCTAATCACTTGCGTGCCAATGCTAACTGTCCAGTTTATCAGGTGTGCACCCAACATTATGAGCGGATTTCTCCACTTGAAGGTGACTGGTGCTGCCCTCTGTTCCCACTCTCAGTGCAATGCATAATGACTGCACTGAATGTTGGCAGGCACTCTGCATCACAGCTGTCTGGGGAGAAGTGGCATCACGTGACAGGGAGAGCTTCACAGGTTCTTGATGCACTTGGGCTTTGTTGGAGTTGGTGCAAAATAAAGATGTCTGGCAAATTTCCCCAAATTATTGGCACTGGAATACTTCATTCATTCCAGTGAGGTCAAGTGAAATAAATTTAGGAGCTGAAGTACAAAGTCAGAATCAGATTCCGAATCAGAATCAGTTTTATTATCTCCGGCATGTGACGGGAAATTTGTTAACTTAGCAGCAGCAGTTCAATGCAATACATAATATAGAAGAAGAAAAAATAAATAAGTAAATCAATTACAGTATACGCACACTGAATAGATTAAAAACATGCAAAATACAGAAATACTGTATATTAAAAACAGTGAGGTGGTATCCAAGGGTTCAATGGCCATTTAGGAATCAGATGGTAGAGGGGAAGAAGCTGTTCCTGAATCGCTGAGTGTGTGCCTTCAGGCTTCTGTACCTCCTACCTGATGATAACAGTGAGAAAAGGGCATGCTCTGGGTGCTGGAGGTCCTTAATAATGGACGTTGCCTTTCTGAGACACCGCTCCCTGAAGATGTCCTGGGTACTTTGTAGGCTAGTACCCAAGATGGAGCTGACTAGATTTACAACCCTCTGCAGCTTCTTTCAGTCCTGTGCAGTAGCCCCTCCATACCAGACCGTGATGTAGCCTGTCAGAATGCTCTCCGTGGTACATCTATGGAAGTTTTTAAGAGTTTTTTGTTGACATACAAAATCTTTTCAAACTTCAAATGAAGTATAGCTGCTGTCTTGCCTTCTTTATAGCTGCATCAATAACTTGGGACCAGGTTAGGAGATTTTGACACCCAGGAACTTGAAACTGCTCACTCTCTCCACTTCTGATCCCTGTATGAGGATTGTTATATGTTCCTTCCTCTTACCCTTCCTGAAGTCCACAATCAGCTCTTTCGTCTTATTGACATTGAGTGCCACGTTGTTGCTGCGACACCACTCCACTAGTTGGCATATCTCACTCCTGTGCGCGCTTTCATCACCACTTGAGTTTCTACCAAAAATGGTTGCATCGTCAGCAAATTTATAGATGGTATTTGAGCTATGCCTAGCCACATAGTCATGTGTATATAGAGAAAAGAGCAGTGGGCTAAGCACACATCCCCGAGGTGCGCCAATGTTGATCGTCAGGGAGGAGGATATGTTATCACCAATTTGCACAGGTTGTGGTCTTCCGGTTAGGAAGTCAAGGATCCAATTGCAGAGGGAGGTACAGAGGTCCAGGTTCTGCAACTAATAATCTTATATAGCATAATACTGTATAAGTACCCCGATTAATGCCACTCTACTTCCTTAGGAGCTTGCAAAGATTCAGCATGACACCTGCCACTCTGACAATTTTCTATAGATGTGTAGTGGAGAGCATAGTGACTGGCTGCATCACAGCATGGTACGGAAATGGCAATGCCCTTGAATGGAAAATCCTACTAAACGTGGTGGATATGGCCCAGTCCATCATGGATAAAGCCCTCCTCACCATTGAGCGCATCTATACAGGCATGGTCACAGGAAAGCAGCATCCATCATCAGGGAGCCCCACCACCACTCAGGTCATGTTTGCTACTCGCATCCGCCATTGGGAAGAAGCTCAGAAGCCTCAGCACTTACACCACCAGTTTCGTGAACAATTATTGCCACTCAACCATCAGACTGTTGAACCAAATGGGATAACTTCACTCAGCTTCATTTGCCTCATCATTGCAATGTTCCTACACCCTATGGACTCACTTTCAAGGACCCTTCACCTCATGTTCTCAATATTTATTGCATATTTATTTATTATTATTATTTCTCTTTTTGTATATACATAGTTTGTTGTCTTTTGCACACTGGTTGAACACCCAAGTTGGTGCGGTCTTTCATTGATTCTATTATGGTTGATATTCTATTATGGATTTATTGAGTATGCCCAAAGGAAAATGAATCTCAGGATTGTATATGATGACATATATGTACTTTTGATAACAAATTTACTTTGAGCTTTGAATTTGAACTTACTCGGGATAAATTTTCGTGCAGGTGAGAGTGCGGGGAAAATCTTGGGAATCACACTGTGAAAAGTATAGAAACTGTTGCAGTCCTCTCCAAATGGGAAAAACCTATGGGCCTAAATAGCCACAGAACCTTCAGGGTCAACACACAAAAAATGCTGGAGGGGCGTTTTGCTCTTCTGAGGGGATGCAATACCTTCAAGGATCATATATACAACCAGGATTTGAGAAAACATACTGAAGGTCACAATACACCAGCTGTCCCCCTAACCTCATACACCAGTCAATGCAAAGCATATGTACCAACATTGTACAGGACCTTTGCCTACACAAGAAGTAGAAAAAATCATTGACTTTGCAGTGTCAAGATTAAAATTTGTACATTGGAGGAAGATGTTATTAGATGTAATATCATGTCTATACACATGCATCGCTTGCTCATTATGTGCTGTGTTGTATGACATGGGCGATCATGGTCTTTCCATGACCATGATTGCTTTTGGCAAATTTTTCTACGGAATTGGCTTGCCATTGCCTTCTTCTGGGCAGTGGTCTTTACAGGACGGGTGACCCCAGCCGTTTTCGATACTCCTCAAAGACTGTCTGCCTGGCATCAGTGGTGGCATAACCAGGACTTGTGATGTGCACCAGCTGCTCATATGACCATCCACCACCTGCTCCCATGGCTTCACGTGCCGCTGATCTGAAAGCTAAGCAGGTGCTATACTTTACCCAGAGGGTGGCCTGCATCTGCATACTAGTGGAGGGAAGGAGTGCCTCTTTTAGTAGAGATGTATATACCCATGTATAAAGTTCAATATTCTGTACAATCAGACAGAAAACATGAAATACTAATCCCAACTTGCAAATATAAGATTGATTGAAATAACCTCTTAAAAACAGATGCCGTAACTATTTTTTTTACACAGCAAAAGACCATAAGACCTTAAGATATAGGAGCAGAAATAGGCCATTTGGCCCATTGAATCTGCTCCACCACTTCATCATGGCTGATCCAATTTTCCTCTCAGCTCCAATCTCCTGCCTTCTCCCTGTATCCCGTCATGCCCTGACCAATCAAGAATCTATCAACCTCTGCCTTAAATATACTGTACATAAAGACTTGGCCTCCACAACAGCCTGTGGCAATGATTCCCACAGATTCACCATTCTCTGGCTAAAGGAATTCCTCTTCATCTCCATGTTAAAAGGACGCCCCTCTATTCTGAGGCTGTGTCCTCTGTTCTTAGACTCTCCCACCAGAGGAAACATCCTCTCCACATCCACTCTATTAAGGCCTTTCACCATACAGTAGGTTTCAATGAGGTTACTCCTCATTCTTCTGAATTCTAGTGAATATAGGCCCAGAGCCAGCAAATGCTCTTTATATGACAGGCCATTCAATCCTGGAATTAGTTTCGTGAACTTTCTTTAAACCCCCTTCAGTTTCAGCACATCCTTTCTAAGATAATGGGCCCAAAGCTACTCACAATACTCCAAGTAAGGCCTCACCAGTGCTTTATAAAATTTCAACATTTTATCCTTGCTCTTATATTCTAGTCCTCTTGAAATGAACACCACTAGTCAATGGTTACAGGGAGAAGGCAGGAAAATAGGGCTGAGAGGGATAATAAATCAGCCACGATGTAATGGTGGAGCAGACTTGATGGACTGATTGGTCTAATTCTGCTCCTATGTCTTAAGACCTTGCTGTCTAAAGACAGAGTCCTAATATCTTCTCAATATGTCCCAGTGAACTCAATACTTTCAAACAGAATTTATTGCAAAGGGTTCCAATGACTAACCTGAGAATGAATGATTGGCACAGGCAGATCTCCGTGTGCTTGCATCTAGGAATCTCAAACTAGTTCATTATTTGATGACTGAAGGAAAAACAAAATGTGGGAAAGAATTTCCTCCTTATATAGAATATATTCATTTTTTTCCAAATATAAAGGATGAGAATAATCACATTGTTTTGACATAAATATTGGAAATCAGTTGCCAGTGATTTAGATTAAAATAAAAATTCTTTAATTCTAAAAACTTTGATTTGAATAGATATCTGGCATATTTATATGTTTTTATATAATGCTTATGCATGTTTGCAAAAATTAATCACATTTTCATATAACCTTAGAAATAAGCTGCAGGTTCAACCTTTCCTCTAACTCGTCTCAGCTAAGGATAGATAGATAGATGCTTTATTGATCCCAAAGGAATTTATAGTGTTGCAGTAGTAATACAAGTGCACAGACATAAATATTAGTAGAGAAGTAGAAAGAATAAAAAAAATAAGTTACCACAAATGGTTTAACAGGAGGGGGTCATCAATTCTCTGGCTACAGGTTGGTTCATTATACAGCCTAATGGCTGAGGAGAAGAAGGACCTCATATGGCGCTCTTTGAAGCAGTGCAGTTGTCTTAGTCTATTACTAAAAGTGCTCCTCTGTTCAGCCAAGGTGGCATGCAGAGGGTGAGAAACATTGTCCACAAGTGCCAGGATTTTCTGCAGGATCCTTTGTTCAACCACAGCCTCCAGTGTGCCCAGTTTGACTCCTGTAACCAAGGCAGCCTTTCTAATCAGTTTATAGGACCTGCTGGCATTACCCGTGTAGATACCATTGCACCAGCACACCACTGCATAGAAGATTGTACTGGTGACAACAGACCAATAGGACATGAGAAGGTGAGGCCTACATACTCCAAAGGATCTCAGTCTCCTCAGGAAGTAGAGGCGACTCTGGCCTTTCTTGTACACAGCTGCTGTGTTCAACTGGCTTAAATTTTCCTGCACCCATCTTTAAAGAAAGCTAAAACATTTCAAGAAGTGCTTTTATTCTCATAACTCCCTGATGTTACTGCAGTGTAATCTGAATGGTTGTGCCAACATCCTCTATTGGTTCCATCTAACATAGTCTTGGGTGGCTTTTCCAGTAGAAATCTAGTCCATGTACAAAATGATTAATGTGCAGCAAATGTTGACGATCGTGGTTCCCTTTGTCTTTTTGTGTTCAGAAGCACAATAAAGCAAATTAATTTAAATCACTCTCAACAGATTTCCTGTTTCTGTGCAGAAATGGACATAATCATTTCTGTCAGCTATTATTACTTAAGAATCTTTAATACATAAGAAACTAATTCTTTCCCACAGAATTTTACTTCAGATGTCAGTTTCTGTAAATGAAGTGCATAGTGAGTGTACTTTTAGGAGAGCTCATTAGCTCTAATCGATAGTACAATATGTCGTGAGATTGACTTAATTTGATGATTACAAATAGGAAATAAATCAAGTTTTCAAAGGAACATTGTCAGTGACCTTTCATATACTTTCATTCCTGGTACTTATTTTGGTCCAGTGCTCTGAAGCTGGCATTGTAAAATTGCTTGTGCTCATCTGGGTCAATGCCAGATTTTGCAACTCTATTCACCCTTGGATATAATTACACGTTATTTGGGAAGGAGTGAAATTCATCTTTTCACAACGAGCATAATTTTTACTGATCTTCCATAATTAGTGGGCTACTAATGAAACTAAATTTTGAGAAGCACCCCGTTGTTCTGGGCTGGTAATTATGGTAAATAATTGAGATTCCCCAATTTGTAAGCTTGCAACTTCTGCCAATGTTGCTGAAGAAATTGTCAAAAGACAAATTCTTCAGCGACCTTGGCAGAAGTTGCAAGCTTTCAAATTATGAAAGAAGCAGCTGGTTCCATGACTGGCCCTTGGCACATTGCTACAAGTCAATTATGTGGCCAGAGATTGAGCTCCGTGGTTTAGTGCAATTCAGGATATCGGACCTTCAGCAAATGGAAACTGACAGTCACACTACACCTCAGTCAAGAGGAAAATCCTCTAAATTAGAGGCATTTAAAAAAAATTATTTGTTTTTGTTTGACAGGTTTGAAAAAGGACTATTCTAAGAGTTAATCTTTTGTAATATTTTACTGATAGTTGTAAATAATATAAGTAAATTACAAATTTATAGTTATTTACATAAATAACTTTTCAAAGTGTAAAATAAAAATCTATCTTCAAAACCACCGGTTTCGCTATAGTACAATATTTACACAATTAGAGTACTTCAATTATGAAATGTGTTGTAATATCCCTAATGACAAATAAAATATGTTCTATTCATAAGCCTTCTCATTCATCAGCGATCACACTTTGTAGTTTTTTTCCAACTAGCAAATCATTCCATTGCCACAGGTTTCCTTGTTTCTTTCCAGGGAGATGCTTGCAATTCCACTACCCAATCTGCAGTCCCCTATACAACTTCTCTGCTACACAACCACCTGCCTCCTCCCCCTTCAGTCTCTGTTTACAAATCTCCTTTTTATGGAGGATACTGTTCAACCTTCCTTCAGTTTGTGTATTATCATGATGTCCCCCATACAGGAGAGAGCAAATGCAAACTGGTGTGTTTCTTCTCTTTAAATTCTCCTATTTGTACACCGATCAATTCCTGTCCACCGTGTCGTTTCTCTGTCTTAGATTGTTCTGGTGAAATTTAAAGTAAACCACCCGTGTTTATGCATGGAAACAAACTAGGTGCAGACTTCTGTCAATTTATATTCCAGTTTTTAATAACGTGTCTTGCTTTCACAGGCTCATTCAGGTTCATTTGCATATTGCCAAAAGCACAATTTGATAAGCTAGTTCAATTTATTAAAATGTAATTTTAAAAAGCATTTATTATGAAAATAATTCCTTGATTATGTATGAATGGAATTTTGGTGAATTTGATCAGTTCTGCTACAAACAGACGTATCACAAAAATAGTGAACATTATTCACACTTTCAGTCTGCTCACCCTACCACTAGATATCTAAACTTCCACAATTAGATTTAAATAATACCTACAATGCATTTTGTATGTTTAATTAGAGTAGAGTAGTTATTCCTTAACAAATAAAACCCTCATTGAGATTTAAAATGTTACTTATTACACAATAGGATCAGATTAAGATATTTTATAAATTAGTAACCTTTGGAAACTTGACATTGTGATTGGCACATCTTGAGCATGCGAGAAAGATCTCTTTCTTGTGCCGTTCCTTTTAAATTCATTCGAAGGATCATAGAAAACTCAGTTGCCTTGAATCGATTCTTGCACCTGAAATTGCACGATTTGGTCGTGCAACGTGGATATCAGACAAAATTTCACACAATCTAAGACTGCGAACTGCAAGCCAATATGACTTTGCTTTCTTCGATATGATCCGTTCCTTCATGCATCTCACTGTATTTACTGCAAAACATTGTTGGCAACAGAGTATGTTTCTAATGATATCATTACCTTAAACAGCTGTGATGTTTCTGCTGCTGGACCGTCGAGTCATCAGCCAGGTTCACCTGTCTCCAGCCTTTACATCCCTTAACCCCGAACATCCTCAGGATGGTGGGACAGCAAAAGGTGATCAGTCTTCTACCCCTGACAGTCAGCTATCCAGCTACTATTGTCCCATCGCAGCCAAAGCCAACTGCATGCTCTCTCTGCTGCTTGGGCCACGGTGTTAACGGCTCTCTTCCTGGTTCTCCGTTGTATCCCTAAAGCTGCCATCATCTTCCAGCACAACATAGTGGGAAATCCTCGCCCCCATTTCAACAGGGAAGTTCCACGTCTGCCAGCCTTGCCGTCTGCAGTCCGCCACCAGTTCTTTGTACCTCGCAAGCTTCCTCTTGTGGGCCTCTTGGCATCGGGTCTCCCATGGTACTGTTAGCTCTATCACCACAAGCTTCTTCGCACTCCCTGACAATAGTAGAACGTCTGGTCGAAGTGTGGCCTCTACTATTGGTGGAAGCACCAGTTTCTTTTCAAGATCGACCTTCATCTCCCAGTCCTTTGCCATGTTCAGGATACCGTCTCTCCGCTTGTTTGTTGCTGCAGCATGTTCCCCGGTCCTGATGAAGTTTGGTTGGCTGTCCTTTTTGTGGTCCTTCTTCCTCTCTGCCTCCAAAGTGTGGGCAAGTGCTCTCAAAACCTGGTCATGTCTCCATCTGTACCGTCCCTGGGACAGGGCAACCTGGCATGAAGAAAGTATATGCTCTAGTTTGGCTGGTTTCCGGCACAGATGACAAGTTGGGTCTTCTGTTATACCCCAGTTCCGCAGGTTTGTTGGAGTTGGTAGTACATCATACACAGCCCTCAGTAAGAACTGGATTTGGAAAGATGTATATTTCCATATGTCATCCCATGTCAACACTCTCTGTTCTGTTTCCCACTTTGTCCAGATCCCTTGATTCCCCATCTCCACTGCTCGCACATATCTAGCCTCCTCCTCTTCCTTCCTTATCTCCTGCTGGACCAAGTGCCATCTGTCCTTGGGGTTGGCCTCCCTCCACCTGGTTGTTGACTCACATCCCAGGCCCTGACTGCCCTTACATGCTCGGCGAAGTCGGGACTCTGCTTCTTCTACTGCCTCTGCGGCCTTCCATTTGCTCCCTGTCTGTTTATCTTGACTCCTGCTTCATTGACCTTGTTGTCCATGGAGCCTTTGAGGGTCATGATGAGGCGTGCTTTCACTGCCTTAAATTCTTCTACCACCAAGGAGAGGGGCAACTGGAGCTTGGCTGATATGCTGTATAACTCAAGAAGGGAATATCCATTTCAAATTGCCCTGTAACATTTTTCCAATGACAGAGAAGACAGAGATAGACCATTTTATCCCAGCCAGTCTATGGTGGCTCACCCTCAGCTGTAGAAGACATAAGCTTCAATACCTATTGCTGTCAAAAAATTAAAAAAGGTAATGCTGAAGTTCTGTGGGAATATTTAAAAGAATGCTAGGATAATATTTAATTATTGCAGCCTGAAATTATTGAATGATCTCTTGTTGACACTGATAGGTCTGCTATGCACTTCCAATAATAGTACTACAACAAGGATAGTCTCCATTCAAATATCATCTCTAACACTACAAAAACATTCCAAGTTGTTTCATTGAAGCATTACTGCACTAAAAAAAGAATACTGTGCCATGAATGAAGAAAGGATAGATGACCCATTGGTCAGGGTTGGCCGTGGATGTTGTGTCCTACGTGTCTACATAATGCACAAGCCATATCTACGTGGTACGATATGGAGAGTAAGCTGTTGCCCATGTAGCAGGCTCCCCCTCTCCACACAGCTGATAAATCCAAAGCAACGGCAGGAACTGATACAGTTTGGTACCAGCAGCGTCGCAGGAGTTGCCAGTCAGCGTTTAACTCAATGTAGGATTGCCTTTGGGACTCTTGCTCTGGATTTATCATCAGGCTTTACTCCTGAAGTGGGTATAGCCACAAGGCAGCAGAGGTTTGAGATCAGAGTTTTCCTTCTCCTAAATGAGCTACCAACCACAAACCCCATCTGCCCAAAGCCACTGGTTTTAAGGCACCAGTAACCCGCCCTTGCCCTTTATCAAATTACTAGGAACAGTTCCACCAGGCTTAAAAGCTAAGCCTCATGTGAAGGCCAGGAGCTGGGCTTGGTTGTCAGAGGCTATTTGAGATGCGCACCATCAGGAGCATTTAATAGGTCATGGCAGCTTACCCCCAATACCACACCCATCTACACAAACTAAAGGAACCAAACTTAGATGACCAAATGTTTGTCAAAAAGTAAGGTTTAAGCAGCATCAAAGCAGAACTAATTAAGATGGAAATTAGTGGTTTTGGAACGAAGTCCCAGGCCTTGGACCCTTGCCAGCTGAGGGTACATTGGGTTTAGAGGACCAAAGACAAGCCAGCATTAGAAGTGGTAGAATTGTAGGTAGGTGAACAAAATATGTTGTTAGTTTGAATTGAGTTTTTAGTAATTTACTGTAATGGATAAGGGGAAAGCCAGACAAGTTCAGAAATAATAAAGGAATGGATAAGCAGATTAGCTGAGCCAATGCTGGAGCTGGAGAATGGAATGGAGGTAGAGATAGGGAACGTTACAGATGGCAATGATATCAGATCTGACAGTTACACTGACATCAGCGTGGCTCAGTTTCAAAATGTTGCCGTTGAAAGGGATGAGGTTGACAGCTTGGGAATGGAGTTTTTGAAGGAAAAAAAAAGCTAAACAATTCTGGTCTTCTGAATATCTAATCATAGGAAATTCCTGCCGATCCAAAACGTAGCTGGTACAGGATCATGAGGCAAGGATGACATGTCTTCACCATGGGAAATGGAGCCATAAAATGGAGCAACACATCATTCATTCATTTGTTATGTGCCATGTCACATGATGTAGGTGATCACGGTCTTTACGTGATGTAGGTGATCACGGTCTTTCCACGACCATGATAGTTCTTGGCAAATTTTTCTGCAGAAGTGGTTTGCCATTGCCTTCTTCTAAGCAGTATCATTACAAGACGGGTGACCCCAGCCATTATCAATACTCTTCAAAGATTTTCTGCCTTGTGTTAGTGGTCACATAGCCAGGACTTGTGCTATGCACCAGCTGCTCATACGGCCATCTACCACCTTCTCCCATGGCTTCACATGACCCTGCTCAGGAGAAGGGCTAAGCAGATGCTACACCGTGCCCAAGGGTGACCTGCAGGCTTGTTCAGGGAAGGAGCACCTTACACGTTCTTTGGTAGAGACGTATCTCCACCTGTCACAATATCATCGACCTCAAATGACTACCTTATTTCTCACTCCACGTACACTACCTGGGTATTTCCACTATTTTCTGTTAACACCTGAGGAAACAGAAAGAGACACCTCGACTCGGGACTCCCTACAATGTGGACAAGGACACAACCAAATAACTGAAATCGTATTGAGCTGGAGGACAGTTAAGAGAATTCGATGCAAAATGCTGTTCAATAACCACGTCAAAGTCTGCAGAAAAACAACCATACAACAAGGCAGCAGTGACTTTTTCTGTTGGAACTATGCCGGGTCTGGAAATCTGACTAGTGAAAACCAGGCAGGGCAACAAGAATTTACGAGGCTGCATCATTTTCTAAGATTTCTCAAAGAGAGGAAGACTAGAGTTGGAACTTGAGTTCCAAAGGTAGCAAAACAAACATTTATTATTTAAGAAGGTGTGATAACTGCAGATTTGATGCAGATAGAGCATTTACTGAGGAGAGAGAACCGGTAACATACAGCCAGTGGCCACTTTATTAGGTATGCCTGTACACCTGCTGTTAATGTCAATACTTAATCAGCCACACATGTAGCAGCAACTCAAAGCATAAAAGCATGCAGACATGGTCAGGAGGTTCAGCTCTTGTTCAAACTAAACATCAGAATGCGGAAGAATTGTGATCTAAGTGACTTTGATGGTGGAATGATTGCTGGTGCCTGATGGGGTGGTCTAAGTATCACAAAAAACTGCCGACCTCCTGGGATTTTTATGAATAACAGTCTCTAGAGTTTAAGAAAATGGCGTGAGAAACAAAAGCGTTCAGTGAACGGCAGTTCTGTGGGAAAAAATATCATGTTAATTGAGAGGCCAGAGGAGAATGGTCAGTCTGGTTCAAGCTGACAGGAAGGCGACAGTAACTCAAATAACCACGTGTTACAACAATGGTGTGCAGAAGAGCATCTCTGATGCACAGCATGGCGAACTTTGAGGTGGATTAGCTACAGCGTGAGCATAGGCCACTGAAGTAGATACAAGAGGCACTGAATAAAGAGGCCATTGAGTGTAGGGGATGGGAAAACAGGTAGGGACAGACTGTAAGGAGTTTGATAAAATGAGAGCAGGTCAGGATGAGTTCGCAGAGGGCATAATGGGAGACCGAATATAAACCAGACAAATATGGGGCATGGTACGAGGGCAGGGGATAGGTTAGGACTTTATTCCCTGGAGTGTAGGAGAATGAGGGGAGATTTGATAGAAGTGTATAAAATTATGATGGGTATAGATAGAGTGAATGCAAGCAGGCTTTTCCCACTGAGGCCGGGGAGAATAAAACCAGAGGTCATGGGTTAAGGGTGAAGGAGGAAAAGTTTAAAGGGAACATTAGGGGGGGCTTCTTCATGCAGAGAGTGGTGGGAGTGTGGAATGAGCTGCCAGATGAAGTGGTGAATGTGGGCTCACTTTTGACATTTAAGAAAAACTTGGACAGGTACATGGATGAGAGGTGTATGGAGGGATATGGCCCAGGTGCAGGTCAGTGGGACTAGGCAGAAAAATGGTTCGTCATAGCCAAGAAGGGCCAAAAGGCCTGTTTCTGTGCTGTAATGTTCTATGGTTCTGTGGGATATAGGAAACAGGCTCATTTGGGCAACTGGAGAATGACAGGCAGCCATTTACACCAACTTCAGCTCGGGTTTCCAATAAAAATTCAAAGTAAATGTTATTATCTGAGTACAAATATGTCACCACATACAATCCTGAGATTCATTTTCCTGTGGGCATACTCACCAAATCTATAGATTAGTAACTATAACAGGATCAATGAAAGATCAAGTAGAGTATAGAAGACTACAAACTGTGCAAATGTAAATATAAGTAAATTGCAATCAATAACGAGAGCATGTAATAACAAGATAAAGAGTCCTTAAAGTGAGCTAATTGGTTGTGGGAACATCTCAATAGATGAGTGCGGTTAGCCTTCTTTAGAAGAACCTGATGGTTGAGGGGTAGTAACTGTTCTTGAACCTGGTGTTGTGAGTCCTGAGGCTTTTCTACCTGATGGAAGCAGTGATAAAAGAGCATGGCCTGGGTGGTGAGAATCTTTGATGATGGATGCTGCTTTCCCATGACACTGTTTCATCTAGGTGTGCTCTATGGTTGGGAGGGCTTTATCTGTGATGTACTGGGCCGCAGCCACCACTTTTTGTAGGATTTTCCATTCAAAGGCATTGATGTTTCCATAGCAGGACAGTTTGTGAGTGCAACGTTTAGTTACTATTTTACTGCGGCGTTTCTTCATGCACCATCGCTTTATATGGCTTCAGAATAAAAGACTAAATGATTTTTCATGTTTTGTCCTAGTCCAGCAACTAAAGCAAACCTATTAAGGTGCAAAGATCCAAACTAATTGTTTACAATGCAGTCATTTAGGGTACTGAAAGTAGTTCCTGATGCAAGTTATATGACTGATGAACAAAAAAAAAGAAGTCCTGAAGTGATTTGCTGTGACAAAACAGAATTATTCCCTTCGTTCTTAGGCCTGAATTACTGGATTCGGTCCAGTGCTATTGAAACACACAGTAGTAGTATTGTTAAGCATGAAAGCAGTATTGTGGATACTCACTGAAAGTGTAAAAGATTACAAGTAGCAGCCATTCTTAGAAATAGGTGGAATCAAGATTTCCATGATTACATTTGTATTTAACTCCCTTCAGCAAGAATAAAATTCCTGCTGAGTAAATTATATTTTTCCTTCATGTAAGAATCTATCTGCTCCAGCTAGGCTACCCAACAGTGATATCAGTTGCAGATGACTTGACTGAATATGACTGGAACCTGTGGAGGAAAATTCTCCCTGTCTGTCACTTCTAGTGAAATCATGTTTATATTTTTATTCTTATCTTTGAAATTCTATTATCATTATAGAGAAAGGGTTAGTATAAATATGCTCTTAGGTTTGTCTTATAACAAAGATAGTATTAATTTTTTGTATTTATTTGTGAGAGATTGGTGTTACTGGAAAGACAAAAAAAATTATTGCCCAAAGCTAACATTCCTTGGAAGGCAGCACTGAGCCACCTCAAGGTTCAAGGTACATTTATTATCAAAATATGTATGCAGTATACAACTCTGAGATTTATCTTCTCCAGACAGCCATGAAACAAAGAAAACCATGGAGGCCGTTCAACGAAAACATCAACAACCCCCATGTGCAAAAAAAAAAAAAATTGTGCAAACGGCAACAAGAAAGAATGGGTGAAATTGCAGAACGCAGGAACTTAAAACTGAGAGAGTCCAAGTGAACTACAGTCCAATCCATAAATCACGGACACAGAACTTCTATATCATCCTCCAACAGCATCAAGGGACAGAAAGTTTCTCGAACGTTACATTCTTCCTGCTTTTGGCACTCTCTCAGCACTAATAAATATTATAAGTTGTTCCAAGATTTACGCTCACACTCAATGAAACAGCAGCAATACCTTTCCAAATCAGAGTAATGTAGAATCTGCTGCAATACCAACTTATCATTGTGAGCATTTCAAAGTTCAAAGCCAATTTATCACAGCACACACCATATACAACCCTGAGATTTGTTTTCTTGCAGGCATACTCAGTAAATCTAATAACCATAATAGAATCAATGAAAGACTGCACCAACAGGGCAAATAACCAGGGAGCAAAAGACAATAAACTGTGCAAATACAAAAAAAATAAAACAAGGGGAAAAATAATAAGTATTGAAAAGATGAGATGGAGTGTCCCTAAAAGTGAGTGCACAGGTTGTGGGAACAGTTCAGTGCTGGGGCAAGTGAACGTGAGTGAAGTGAATGTGATTCAAGAGCCTGATGGTTGGTGAGTTGTAACCGTCCCTGAACCTGGTGGTGTGAGTCTTGAGGCGCCTGTACCTTCTTCCTGATGGTAGCAGTGAGAATAGAGCATGACCTGGGTGGTGGGGGTCCCTGATGGTGGAGGCTAATTTCCTGCAACAGCGCTCCGTGTAGATATGCTCAATGGTGGGGAGGAATTTACCCGCTATGGACTGGGCCGCGTCCACTATTTTTTGTAGGATTTTCACAAGAGCTGACTCTAAGAGCCTGTCCATTGTGCAAATAATATCTATTTAAAAGGTGTATTTTGCATAGGAGGGGTGATTGATAAGTTCGTGGCCTAGGGCAGAAGGAGTCAATTTTAGAAAACCTAGCACATTTATTTTTCCTACATTTACACACTTAGTCCAGCAGTCGTGGAGCATACGGTTCCCTTCTTTGTAGAAGTTGGCGTCTTGGACCTCCAGAAGTGGTACACAGCATGGGGTGATTGACAAGTTCGTGGCCTAAGGTAGAAGGAGATGAGTTATTAACTTCAAACTCTCTGCATTTTCACTCAACCAGTTGAACTGCATGTGCATGTAATGAGAGCTGTACAGGCAGTCCCCGAGTTACATACGAGTTCTGTTCATGAGTCCGTCTTTAAGTCGGATTTGTATGGAAGTCGGAACAAGTACATCCGGTATTATTTAGCGTCAGTTAGTCAAACGTTTGTCTTAGTATATAGTATATATTTTACCTTTCTATGCATATAAAACACTTAAGAAACGTATGTATTCCAATAATTAAACCACTAGGTAATAACTGTAGCTTTCATTGGGGCAGCACCTTTCACATGCTCCATTATTCTCACTTTATCCGTTATCCTTTAAAATTGTTCCGATCGTTGACCGACTGTGGCCTAACACTTTTCCAATGACCGATGCCATTTCATCTCTTTCCAAACGCTTTATTATTTCCACTTTATTTTCAATCGCGATCGCTTCCCGTCAATGGAACAGAAACACTGCGGGCGGCGGCTCCCGAGCTTTGCCGGCTCCTGAGGTCTGCTGGTTGCTAAGGACCACCGCATTGAGACCGGCTAACTGGGACAAGTGGGGGCTCTGCTGGGTTTGGGTATTTGATCATCCACAATATTCCGCGTGAGAATTTAAACTGGAGGTGGCAGTGTTTTCTTTATGAGGTTGAGTTGCGAGCTCAACATCAACCCAGCACGGATGGTATGGGAGTCACTGGATCGACATCAACCTGGCACGGGAGTGGTCTGTCACTAAATCGAACTCGGGAACCGCCGTTCTCCAGCCCGGCGCTGATCTCACTGCGCCACCAGCCGACCGGAATGGGGGGGATGGGCGGGGTCAGGGTGAATCTTACTAAGAAAAATTTAAGCCAAATACAAAGTTAAACACTCAACACAGTGTCAACGGCAATGACTTCAAATGGCTGACGGCGTCGCGATCTGACTTAAAATGGCGGATGGCATTCTCCTTCCTCGGTTCGTAAGTACAAGTTGTCCATAAGTCGGACGTTCGTAACTCGGGGACTACCTGTATAACTCATGTCCTTCTACCTTCGGCCACGAACTTATCAACCACCCCTGCTGTGGACCACCTGGAGGCCCAAGACACTCTCGTTACGTGCACATGCAGTTCAACTCTTTGAGTGAAAATGCAGAAAGTTTGAAGTTAATAACTCATCTCCTTCTACCTTAGGCCACGAACTTATCAATCACCCCTGCCGTGGACTACTTCTGCAAAGAAGGGATTCATATGTTCCACGACCGCTGGACTAAGTATGCAAATGTAGGAGGGGACTATGTTGAAAAATAAATGTGCTGGGTTTTCTAAAATTGCCTCCTTCTACCTTAGGCCATGAACTTATCAATCACCCCTCGTAAAATAAGTCATTGTTGTCGGCAAAATGAATCGGTGCAATACTTTTGATGTTAATGTAATCCCAACAGGGAAACAGAATATTCACAATGTACGGCTAAGGCCTCTTGGTTTTGAAAGGAATGGCATTATTTAATATGACAATACCTGTTTCACGTAATGAGTTAGCTGCCTTGCTTGTCCATTAAGTGGAGATTTTCTAACAATATCTCACATTTTCTTCCAATAATTACAATGGAATCTCAGTTCAAAATATCTGAACAGACTCCACTGTGTATTGCAAAATGTAATCAGCTGATCATACCAATGACCAATTGTGATCGCATCATGTGTGCGTCTGTCTGCAAGTCTGGTCTGTATATCTGAGTTGTGTCTTTGAAATAAAGCCATGCAAAGTTTAATAGGCTGTTACAGAGGTTAAGGGTTCACTGAGTCAAAGAGTTCAACATTTATCCTCCAGATATTGACCTCTCATTAAGCAATTTCCACTTTAATTAGAGCATTATTTTGACAATTGGTAGCTAATTTTGACTAAATCTGTGACCATTATAGATTTACAAACCTTTTCTAGTTTTGTGCATGACAGCAATATTTTAAGGTATGGCACACAATAGGACTGTCCCCAAGTTTTCAACTTCACTCAAAGATCTTTGTCCCGTGTTTGGCTAATGTTTTATTTATTTTCCCTTATAATCTTCAGCTTCTATTGATACAGTTTTGATGCACCATCAATAACTCTCGGAGACGGGAGGCGAACGATAGGCTTTCATTAGCAGCAAAATGGAACACAGCATCTCAGAGACTGAGGGGGGGAGCAATGCCTCCAATCGTCTTTATACAGGGGTCTGTGGGAGGAACCACAGGAGCAGTCAGCAGAGGGGCGTGTCCAGACAGGTATACATAGTTTACCACAAGTTTAAATGCCTCCTTTCTTACCATGGCCTCTAAATTCAGTTGGAAAATACTCACCATTTCTTCATTGCCAGTGAAACAAGATGTGAAAGGTTACTTTCAGATTTCTGTCCTATCTCAGGCACACAGGAAATTCTGCAGATGCTAGAAATCTTGAGCAACACACACAAAATACAGGAGGAACTCAGCAGGGAAATAAACTGTCACCAATTAGGGACAAGACCTTTCCTCACAGTCATGACGCGTTGGCCCGAAACATTGAATATGTATTACCCCCCCCCACAGAGGCTGCCTGAATTGCTGAGATCCATCTGCCAGTCTGGAGGCATGGCCCTCTACCCTTCCACTCTCCAAGTGGCACAGTTGGGAGAGGCATGGCCCTGCAACCCAGATCATGGGGTCTAATCCTGACTGGATGTTGTCTGTGTGGAATTTGAACATTCTCCCCTGGACTGCATAGCTTGCTCTAGGTGCTCTGTTTCCTCACACAGTCCAGAAATATATTTGTTCCCTACAAATTGTCCCCTGTCTATAGATGAGTGGTAGAGATTTGGGGGAGTTGAGTAGAATGCAGAGGGAATAAATGTAAGATCAGTGAAATAAATTATTGTTAGTGCAAACTTGGTTGGATGTTTCTTTGTTGAATCTCTCTGTGACTCTACGATTTTTACCAACAATTGCCAATCGATAATTCAGGGTTATGTTTCATCCTGTATGCTTTCTTTGTACAACTAATCACTGGAAGACCAAATAAGTAACACCCTTAGAAGATAGTCTGTCCATGCACGTTAATGACCATCTAAATATTAAAATATCCAGGCTAATGCGCTTTTCACAAATCCACAATTCCTCCTAATGATAGATTCAAGTAACTTCATCCCATCTAACAATAAATTTGCAAATTTGTAGAAGCCCCATGTTCACAATCGCCACTCTCCTTTTAATATATTTTTGAGGAACTCAACATTCTTATCTCTTGCAGGTCTGTTCGTTCCCAGGAAGGAGGTACACAAGGGTGAAGGAAAACACTCAACGATTCAGGAACAGCTTCTTCCCCTCTGACATCAGATTTCTGAATGTTCATTGAACACTCACTGCTTTTTTTATTTCTACTGTTGCACTACTTATTCTAATTTAACTATTATATATATAGTTATTATGTGTTATATTGTACTATTATAATGCATTACATTGTACTGCTGCCACAAAGCCAACAAATTTCGTGACACATGCCTGTGATATCAAATCTAATTCTGATTCTGTATTCCTGAGATGTTAACTCCCATGAATCTATTTGTTATTTTTGCAGCTTATTCAATGTCTACTTTTGCAGCTGTTTTTATAATAGTTTTCCTTCATCTCCAAATTACTCACCTGTTGAGCTTCATTCAGCATAAAAGTTTTTGCTTTTTTCCATTTTTGCATGGTTCCACAAATGTTTAATATCTACCACATGTTGTCCTAGCTCAGCCCGATGATCAAATTATTTCTCACACATCTAAATTTTACTTACAAATTAGAATTCATATTTTTTATACTTTTCTCACTCTAAGATCTAAAATCATGATAGGACCATAAGATATGGAAACAGAATTAGGCCACTTCACTCTGCTCTGTCATTCTATCATGGCTGATTTATTATCCCTCTCAACACTGTTCTCCTGCTTTCTCCCTGTAACCTTTGACTCTCTGAGTAATCAAAAACCTATCAACCTCCATTTTAAATAAATCCAAATATTAGGCTGTATGGGCAATGAATTCCACAGATTCACCACCACTTGGCTAATGAAATTACTCCTTATCTCTACTCTACTTTGATGGCAGACTTTTATGTAATCTCAAAACTCCAGAAGGCTGCCTAACTCTAGAGAGATGAGAGAAGTAACGTCAGTCAGTGGTATCACACAAAAGTATGGGAGGGGAGCTTGCTGAGGAAGTTTGCAAACTTCCTCCGAGGGTGTACTGATAGCAAATGGATTGTGGTAGCAAGCTGAAGCACCGCTCGATATGGCCACTGCATCTTGATGCTCAAAGGCAAGCCATCAAGTTCTTATTCTGGGCTGTTATCCAGTGACACCAGGCTCTGCAGCACCTCTGTATCAAAGGTATTTGTCTGCAGAATGTGAACATAGCCCGTAATGCAATCATTGTCCAAACATATCTGCCTCGAATTGTGAAAGTGTTTGAGAACCAACCAGACCAAAAGACCATATCAAATTAAATCATACTAATACCTTTCTGCATTCAGATTGTTAACTAGTACCAACTACTTAATCATTACTAACTCTAATAATGCCCTACTTCAAATAATTAGAGAAAACTCTTTCCAACATATTCTTTAAACTCTTTGTATTTTCATTTGATGAAATCATTGCACGTGCCCGAATGAAGCACATTGTTTCTACTATAAGTTGCTATATTTTTCAAGATTGTTTAATGTCATTGCCAGTACTCAAGTGTAAAAGAGAATGAAATAATTGTAGTGTGGATCCAATGTAGCATATAAAAGATACACTGAGATAAATCACACAATAATAATAAAAAAAACACAATAAATATAAATACATAAGAACACTTCTGTACATAGAATGATTGTATGTCTATAAAGTGACGCCAGGCACAAGATTTCAAAGTTCAAATTTCAAAGTTCAAGTTCAAAGTAAATGTATTATCAAAGTACATTTACGTTACCATATATGTTATATGTTACTCCTGAGATTCATTTACTAGTGGGCATTCACAGCAAATACAAACATAAAAAAAAACAAAAAAACAAAAATAAACAATGAATATTGAGAACATGAGATAAAGAGTCATTGAAAGTAAGTCCATAGATTGTAGGATGAATTCATTGCTGGGTGTGAGTAAAGTTGTATGAAGCTATCCCCTCTGGTTCAAGAGCCTATTGGTTGAGGGGTAGTAACTACTCCTGAACTTGGTGTGTGGGTTCTGAGATTCCTGTACCTGCTTCTTGATGGCCTGGATGGTGGGGGTCTCTGATGATGGATGCTGCCTTCCTGTAGATGTAGTCAATGGTGGGGAGTGTTTTACCTGTGATGGACTGGGCTGCATCCACTACATATTGTAGGCTTTTCCATTCAGGGGTATTGGTGTTTCCATACCAGCCATGATGCAACCAGTACTCTCTACCACACATCTATAGAAGTTTGGCAAAGTTCTAGGTGATATGTTAAACTTTTGCACTCTTCTAAGAAAGAAGAGGCGCAGCCACACTGTCTTTGTAATGGACCCAGAACAGATCCTGAAATGATAACACTGAGGTATTTAAAGTTGCTGACCGTCTCCACCTTCTCTGCTTGGGAAAAGTTACTGACTTTGAGTCTGGTGGTCTGGCATGGATGCTACATCGCCCCCTCTCTGATGGGAGTGGGACAAACATCCACGAGCAAGGTGGGTGGTATCCTTCATGATGTTACTGGCCCTTTTCCACAATCCTTCAGTAGAGCTAAAGGTACATAAGTCACCCGGACCAGAGGAGCTGCACCCTGGGGTTCTGAAAGAGGTAGTGCTAGAGATTGTGGTAGCATTAGAAATGATCTTTCAAAAATCATTGGACTCTGGCATGGTGACAGAAGACTGGAAGATTGCAAATGTTACTCCACTCTTTAAGAAAGGAGGAAGGTAGCGGAAAGGAAATTATAGACCAGTTAGCCTGACCTCAGTGGTTGGGAAGAGTCAATTGATAAGGATGAGGTGATGAATACTGGGTGACACAGGACAAGATAGTACAAAGTCAGCATGGTTTCTTTCAAGGAAAATCCTGCTTGATGAACCTATTGAATTCTTTGAGGAGATTACAAGCAGAATAGATAAAGGGGACGTAGTGGATGTTGTATATTTGGACTTTCAGAAGACCTTTGACAAGGTGCCACACATGAGGCTGCTTACCAAGTTAAGAGCCGATGGTATTACAGGGAAGTTACTAACATGGTTAGAGCATTGGCTGATTGGTAGGAGGTAGCGGGTGGGAATAAAAGGAACCTTTTCCGGTTTGCTGCCAGTGATTAGTGGTGTTCCGCAGGGGTTGGTGTTGAGACTACTTCTTTTTATGCTGTATGTAAATGATTTAGATGATGGAATAGATGGTTTTGTTGCCAAGTTTGCAGATGATATGAAGATTGGTGGAGGGGTAGGTAGTGTTGAGGAAACAGGTAGGATGCAGAAGGACTTACACAGATTAGGACAATGGGCAAGAAAGTGGCAAATGAATTCTAATGTTGGAAAATGTATGGTCATGCACTTTGGTAGTAGAAATAAATGTGTGCACAATTTTCTAAACAGGGAGAAAATCCAGGAATCTGAGATGCAGAAGGACTTGGGAGTCCTTGTGCAGAATACCCTGAAGGTTAACTTGCAGGTTGAGTCAGTGGTGAGGAAGGCAAATATCATTTTAGGATTCATTTCAAGAGGTCTAGAATACAAGAGCAAGGATGTGATACTGAGGCTTCATAAGGCACTGGTGAGGCCTCACCTTGAGTATTGTGAACAGTTTTGGACCAGTCATCTGAGAAAAGATGTGCTGGAGAGGGTCCAGTGGAGGTTTACAAGGATGATTCCAGGAATGAAAAGGTTATCATTCGAGGAATGTTTGATGGGTCTGGGTCTGTACCCACTGGAATTCAGAAGGATGAGGGGGGATCTCATTGAAACCTTTTGAATGTTGAATGGCCTAGACAGAGTAGATGTGGAAAGGATGATTCCCATGGTGGGGGAGTCTAGGACAAGACGGCACAGCCTCAGGATAGGGGGGTACCCTTTCAAAACAGAGATGCAGAGAAATTTCTTCAGCCAAAGGGTGGTGAATTTGTGGAATTGGTTACCACATGCAGCTGTGGAGGGCAGGACGTTGGGTGTATTTAAGGCAGAGATTGATAGGTTTTTGATTGGGCATGGCATGAAAAGTTATGGGGAGAAGACCGGGAACTGGGGTTGAGGAGGGGATTAAAAAAAAGGGAACATCTATGATTAAATGGTGGAGCAGACTCAATGGGCCAGATGGCCTAATTCTGCTCCTATGTCTTATGTCTTATGGTCTTATATGTCCTTGATAGCAGGTAGAATGGTGCCAATGATGCATTGGGCAGTTTTGACTACCTGTTGCAGAACCTTTCTGTCTGCCGCAGTGCTGTTTCCATACCATTCAGTGATGAAGCATGTTAGGATGCTTTCTACTGCTCATCTGTAGAATGACATGAGTGTAGGTATACATAGTCTTCAGCCTCTTCAGAGAGTAGAGGCATTGGTGAACTTTCCTGATTGTGTAGAATGTGTTCTGGAACCACGGAAGGTTGTGTGAAATGTGCTCTCCATGAGTTTGAAACTGCACATGGTTTCCATTTCTGTGCCGCCAACATACAGGGAGATGTGAGTGGTGCAAATTCTTCTGAAGCTGAGAAACATCTCCTCATCTGTTGACATTAAGAAAGAGGGTATATGACTGGCAACAGGCACTGAGCTCTTCCAAAGCCTCTCTGTTGGCCATCTCAACGCTGTTAGTGATGAGCCCCACTACTGTCGGGTCATCAGTGAGACTGACAATGCGAATACTCGAGTGCTTTGTTGTGCAGTCACGTGTGAACAGAGTGTACAGCAACGGGGTCAACACACAGCCCTTGGGGGCACACCCATGTCAAGGATGATAGGGAGGGAGGAGCGGTTGTGCATCCTGACTATCTGGAGTCTGTTGCTGAGGAAGACTAACGCCCAGTAGCACGGTGTTGTATTTAGACCGAGGAGTAGGAGCTTGTTCACCAAGGTCTGTGTTGAATGCCGAACTGAAATCCAGAAACGGCATTCTGATGTAAGTATCCTTGTTTTCTAGGTGTGTCAGGGCCAGGTGCTATGGCGATGCCATCTGTCATGGAGCTGTTCCATCAGTAAGCATATTGGCAGGAATAGAGAGGTCTTGATATGTGCCATTACCAGCTATTCAAGGCACTTCATGACCATTGTCATCAGTGCCACAGGTTGGAATCTATTTATTTCTGAAGGTGTAGAGTTCTTTGGTACAGTGATAATGGTGGCTGATTTGAATCAAGTGGCAACACCAGCTTGGATGAGTGAAGTGTTGAAGATGTCCATAAAGACATTAGTGTGCTGGCGCGCACACTGCCCGAGTACTGGCCTGGCCACCTTACGGGGCTAACTCTCTGCAGAGTCCATCTCACGTCTGCTGCTGTTACAGACAGTGGATGCTCATCTGGGAGGGAGGTAGTTTTCATGGCCAGGGTTGTGCCTCAAAGCATGCTAGAAGTTGTTTAGAGCAGCAGGGAGGGAGGCACTACTAGGAAATTCAACACTGTTTCTCCTTGTATTGTCAGTAATATTTTTGATGCCCTTGCTTAATAGTTACGCAGGCCCTGGTGACATCACTGCTCAGATATCTCGCAAGCAGACACTTCCAGTTTTATGTCTTCTACTCTGTAATTTTTCTATCTGTAATATTTCCCCTATCCATCCTTCCATCGTGTGGGACTAGAAATAATTCTGAGTAAAAGTACTGGGCAATGGTTTTGTTCTCCCAATTTCTCAAGGATTTTGTAACAGTCTGGATAACTTAGTGCCTGGAGGCAACCTGATCATAGCTAAGCATCTACAATGGTTGTCACATGATATCAAAACAGATCAATATCAGTTAGCGGGACGCCATTACAGCTCGGGGCATTCCAGATTTCAGAGTTCAATTCTGAGACCCTTCATCGGGGTCACAGCCCCATATGCCGACTGTTTATGCCCCTCCCTAGATGTTGCCAGGTTTGATGAGTTCCTCCAGCATTTTGTGTGTATTGCACAAGATTTCCAGTGTCTGCAGAATCTCTTGTGTTTATAATAATGCAGGTGGACATTTTTACACTGGAACTGGCCAGTTCTGAAAAGAGCAGGGAACGTTACTTTTATGAAATAGTTAAATTCAAAAATGAGACTTGAGGCTGTAACAAAATGCCAGGAATGCTCAGCAGGTCAGGCAGCATCTGGAGTGAGAGAAATTTAATTATATAAAACTTGAGGCAGATGTCTACAAGGCTGTAGTCCTGTCTACAATGACAGGTGGGTGTGAGGCTCAGATTTTTCAGATCCATTGCTGCCACACATACATATTTGAATAGTTTACAATTGTACTCTCTTTGATACGTACTATAGATACCACAGCAAGGCAGGGTTCCAAACACTACAGTTTTTGAAATGTGCAGTATTTTAAGTATCAATCTGAGGTTTGTTACAGCTCAAAAGTGCTGGGCTGGTTGTGCTCTCACCCAGAATTCATGCAACTGCAGCAAGAAATAAAGAATTACAAAAAAGAGATTTAAAGATTCAAAGTAGATTTATGTCAAAGTATGTATGCAGTATACAACCCTGAGATTTGTCCTCTCACAGACAGCCACAAAACAAAGAAACATCATGGAACCCGTTCAAAGCAAACATCAAAACCCCAACATGCAAACAAAAAGTACAAATCGTTAAATGGCAAAAGAACGAGTGAGAAACACAGAACATAAAAACACAGAGTTACTGAAACAGTCCTGGAATGTTCATTCTTAGTTCAGTTCAGTTCAATTTAACGTTGTGTCGTTTGTTGACTGCAGGCCACAGAGGCAGTCCACCCTGATGAAAATTGTGCAAAATAGCAATTAAAAAAAGGAGTAATCAGAAACCTAAAACGCATATAACCTGAACTGCAGAGTCCAATTCACAAAACACATCGACTAAACCTTGGCGAAACCCCAAGACTCCAGCACCATCGAGCCAGAGGGAGAGAAAGACTGGTGAAATGCAGGGACCTTCCCCCAGGAGCAGTGGGCAAGGTGGAGAGAGATACCGGTCAAACACAGGTACCTTCCTCTGGCAGCAGTGAGCAAGATGGAGAGAGAGGGACCGGTTAAACTTAGGAACCTTCCTCCAGCAGTAGCAAGTGAGAGGGGGAGAGAGAGAGACGGTCCAAATGCAGGCAGACGGTGCTGGACACCCGCTTGCCTTCCGCTCTCATCCTCATAGATTTCTATCTTGCTCAAAGCTTCAATCAGTGAGATCGGCAAGAAATGGAGTCGATCACGGGCTTGCACCCTGTCTCCAGGATTCTTGGCCTCCAGGCCGCACACTCCGCTCAAAACCTCACTGAACTCCCTCGGAGAGAGCAAAGCACCAGATCGCTCAACTGGCCCGAAAGCACAACATCAAAATGTAAGTCATAGGTTCCAGTCGCACATAGCTCAGTAGCAGAATCATATTTGAAAGAAGAATAATCAAATTAAAAGTAATTCAGTAATGAACTGAGAAATCATTTGAAAGCCTGCCGCATTGATAACAGCACATGGGCTGCAAAGGGCCAAGTCGCACCTGCTTAACTACAGCTTGTGATATTGAGCGCAGTAAATAAAAATCAAAGAGCAGTTAGCGTAATGCCAGCAGAGCGATGTTGGCAGTCATACAGATCATGAATTGGCTTTACATTGCACATCAAAACTCACACTGAACTGTTTGCAAAATAACTCATTTCAATGGAAATTGCTCAGAACTATAAACTGAAAAGTCTGTGATCATAAGAGCCCGCAAGTAATCTTGAAATTCCAAGGGGAACTCTATGTTCACCCAGCCTAATCTTAGTACGAAACTCGAAGAATCCCCAGGAGAATAACAGGTTTGTATTTAAGATGGTTTTCTGCCGATTGTAAGAATCTTTTCCTTAATCTGTCTTGTCTTGTACTTCGCTGAGGATTGTCTCCCTGTGGTGGAGAGGCTTGTGAGTTCCTGAGATCTGGAGAGCGATGCTTTCTGGAGCTAAGCTCCATTGTTACCCAGGGAGGTAAGGTCAAGGGGAAAGTTGCAGACAAAGAACAATCCGACCAAAACCTCAGCAGTGGAGCTGGTGGAAGATGATGACACATCACAACGGCAGTGAAGGCGGAGGAAGGC
This sequence comes from Hemitrygon akajei, assembly GCF_048418815.1. Lineage (NCBI taxonomy): Eukaryota > Metazoa > Chordata > Chondrichthyes > Myliobatiformes > Dasyatidae > Hemitrygon > Hemitrygon akajei. The sequence goes on along the minus strand of NC_133142.1, from coordinate 14,463,474 downwards.
TGCAGCAGTGAAGGGTCCCCAGTCGTCTTGCCCTCCAAGTCACTGGACCCTGACACCAATCTGTCAAGTCTGTGTGGTGGCTGCCTCTGTATCAGCCTCCCCACATTAAACAAAGTCACCTTCAGGCATTCTCTATTAAGGGAATCCACCATAACAACGTGGATTAAGTCCTGTGCTGATCAGCAAGTGGTGAAGGAAACGGGATTGTGAGGCCTGGAAGCCCCTGGCTATGAGCTGGCACACTGGGTGGTAGGTGTTCGATTCCGTCGTTGGGCTCTCGGATTGCGGCAGAAAGAGCACGTTGGCAGCTGCGCCCATTACTGAGCAGCCCTTTTCAGGATTTACTCAGCTCAGTCACTCTGGGACCGGGCTGGAAAGGAAATCTCCTGACTGGATCACCATGTCCAGAGGGATCACCACACGCAGTCAGAAAAGAAGAAACACGACTGTTGGAGCCTGGAATATGTACACTCTGATAGATAGTGCAACCAGTGATCGACCAGAGAGGAAAACTGCAGTCATCGCCAGAGAAGTGAGGAGATGCCAAACTGACCTCGCTGCTTTTTCTGAAACGCGTCTGGCAGAGGAAGGGCAACAGAAGGAGAAAAAGGGTAGTTACACCTTCTTCTGGAAAGGAAAGGCAGCTGATGAGCCCAGGATCCATGATGTTGAGTTTGCAATAAAAAACCAGCTTGTCAGTCGACTCTCTGAACTTCCCACGGGGATCAGTGATGTCTCATGACCATCCATTTGGTGCTTGACAACAACCAGATGGCAACCATTGCACTTATGCACCAACTCTGGGCTCTCGTGAATATAAAAAAGAGGCCTTCTATGTTTGCCTAGACACAACACTGTTGACCATCTCCAAGGAGGATAAGATAATTCTCTTAGGGGACTTTAACACCAGGGTGGTCAGGACTTCAACCATAATAAAGGAAGACATTGGCAACATCAAATCAAATAGAGTACTTCTTCTCACTATATATACCGAGGACAATCTTATCATCATGAACACTCTCTTCCACCAGAAAAACAAACTCAAGACATCTTGGCAGCACCCCAAGCTAAACAGTGGCATCTCATTGACTATGTCATTGTCTGAACTTGGGGCCACCATGATGTGAATATCACATAGGCCATAATTGGCGCAGAGTACTGCTGGACAGATCATCGCTTGATCTGCTCCACCATGTCCATCAGACTCACAAAAAAGAGGTGGTTTCATAACAACCAGACCAGGCCAAGACTAAACCTTGGGGAAAACCTTCAATGGGAAGATCTGGAGGATATCAAAGAACATTGAGGCCAGCTTAAATCCACTTCGGGTGCAAGTCCAGAAAACATCAAGATTGGTTTGATAAAGAGCAGTTTATCTCTAAGAGAAGGAACGCCTTTTGTGCTTGCCAAAATGAAATCAGAGGCAAGGTCGAAAGAGAAATTTCCTCCAGAGCCAAGGCAAATGTCCACTGTAGGGTGAATGAGCTAAAGAATTCCTGGTGGACTGAGAAAGCCCAGGAAATCCAGAGACTGGTAGACGCTGGTAACATTAGAAACAACTTCAGTGCTACCAAAACAGTCTATGGTTCAAGTTACTGTGGATTGTAGATTACCCCCCCCCCCCACCCCGTCCAACTAATATGCTCAGATGATGAGAAGAACTTGCTAAAGGATTGGATGGGTATCAATGATCAATGGAGAGAGCAACTTTCAAGAATTTCTTAACTAAGAGAGCATTGCTGAACCAGAAGTTACTAACCAAATCCTCCAGAGACCTGTGAGGGAAGACATGGTGGAACCTCTCAGGATGAAGGAGGTTCATGATGCCATCAGATGCCTGAAGACCAACAAAGCCACAGTTCCTGAAGGGATTCCAGCATAGATCCTCAAGAAAGGTAGACCATCCCTCCTGCACCACATACACACCCTGCTCCCAAAGTTTTGGGAAGAGGAACAACTGCCCTCAGAGCTCTGGGACGTTCTAATAGTGATCCTATTCAAAAAGGGAGTCAAGGCAGATTGTGGCAATTACAGGCGAAGTGTCAGCTCATATCCTTGTCAACTGATTCCTTCCACTAACTGAAAAAGTATTCCCTGAATTTTAGTGCCGTTTCTGCCCATCTAGATTGCTGAAGACATGATCTTCACAGCACACCAATTACAGGAAAACTGCTGGGAACAATGTCAACCATTGTAGTTGGCTTTCATAAATTTGACAAAGGCATTTGATACAGTAGACTGCCAAGCTCTCTAGTGTATACTATCAAGATATGACTGCCCTAACAAGTACTTACAAATACTGAGGCTACTGCAACATGTTATGTCAGCCACAGTACTCACCAACAGTGCTGCTGAATCAGGGCCCTTCACTGTCAAGACAGGAGTCAAACCGGACAGTATCAGTGCACCCACCCTACTTACCATCCTTCACCTCATTGGCCAAGACCTGCCACAGGGAAACCCAATCGTGTATAGAATGGACAACAGGGTTTTCAACCGCAACTAGTTCAAGGTCAAGAACTAGATCAGTACTGCCATTATCATAGCGCTTCAGTATGCGGACGACAACACCATCTCAACACACTCTGAGAAAGACCAACAATGTATTCTGATTAAAAACACAAAATGCTGGCAGAACTCAGCAGGCCAGACAGCACCTATGGGAGGAGGTAGTGACGACGTTTCAGGCCGAAACCCTTCATCAGGAGTTTCCTCCCATAGATGCTGTCTGGCCTGCTGAGTTCTGCCAGCATTTTGTGTTTTTATTTATTTCCAGCATCTGCAGATTCACTCGTGTTGCCAATGTATACTGAATGCCTATGCCAAGGTGTACAGAGCCCTAGATATTGCTTAGACTATAAAAAAGATACAAGCCAAGCAGCCCTCCATAAAAGCTGATATCACCTTTGAAAACATAGAACACTTTCCCTACCTTGGCAGCATTCTCTTCTCAAAAGCAGTCATCGACTCAGAGATCAACTACTGCCTGAGCAGTGCTAGTGGAGCCTATGAAAGATTAAGGAAAAGAGTCCTTGAAGACCCTGACCTACTGGTCGAAACAAAACTTTTGGTCTATAGAGGGGTCATTCTTCCTATAGTGCTGTACGGACAACCTACAGTAGGCACTTGAAAACCCTGGGAAAATGCCACCGAAGATCTTTACAAAAGATGTTAAGGATTAGCTGGAAAGAAAGGCATGCAAACATCAACGTACTGGAGGAGGCCAACATGAACGGCAACTCCACCATGTTAAAGCAACACCAACTCCAATGAATAGGCTATGTCATCCACATGCCTCCTCGCATCTCCCCCAAACTGATCCTTTACTCCCAGTTGAAGGAAGGTCAGCTAACCCCTGTTGGGCAAAGGAAGTGCTTCAGAGATAACATGAAGAAATACAACATCGCATCTGAATACTGGGAAGACATTGCACTCAATAGAGACACCCGGAGAAAATCTGTTCAAGAGGGAGCTGAACTACATGAGAATGACCTCCACTGTGCTGCAGAGAACAAGTGAGAGGAGAAATTAAAAACCAGAAGACCCAAACACTAACCACATCCACCACTTACTCGTGTCCACACGGCACCAGAACATATGGCTCCCTGATCAGCCTCTCCAGCCACCTGAGATCCCACCAATAGACAACTCCTTATGAGAACATCTTACTCAACTCAACTGGTTTCACTCCTACTTCTTGTCATGTACCAACAAAGTGTCTCAGCTTTACTTTTCAATGCCTTTTGATGTTATTCACCAGTTTTAATTTTGTACTTTTAATGCCTGTCAGAATCTCAGCTGGTTTATTGAATTTCATAAAATATTTTGTGTAGTTCAAATTTGTTAATATAATATTGTAAGAGCAAATGTCTTGGTTCCATTTTCAAAGTAAGATGTTCTAAAAGAGAACAATGAACAGATATGAGCATATTATCTAATCAGTAATTAATTTCAAAGTACTACCGGTAGTTTTCTAAGGGAATTTTATTTGACAAAGTATAAAGCAGTATATTACAATATAATAATTCCTTTTCAAACAATTGATAGCCTGGAAATAGAGGTTCATAGAATCATAGAAATCTACAGACATTACAGGCCCTTTGGCCCACAATATTACCCCGACCATGTAACCTATGATAGAAACTGACTAAAATTACCCTACTGCATAGCCCTCTATTTTTTTAAAGCTCTATGTACCTATCTAAGGGTCTCTTCAAAGAACCTATTGTATCCGCCTCAATCACTGTCGCTGGCAGTGCGTTCCATCGCCCACCACTCACTGTGTGAAAAACCTACGTCTGACATCCCCCTTGTACCTACTTCCAAACACCTTAAAACTACACCTCACGTTAGCCATTTCAGCCCTGGGAAAAAGTCTCTGGCTATCCTCATGATCAATGCCTCTCATCATCTTATACACCTCTAACAGGTCACCTCTCATCCTCTGTTATCCTGAGAAGGCCAAGCTCACTCAATCTATTCCCATAAGGCACGCTCTCCAATCCAGGGGACATCCTTATAAATCTCCTCTGCACTCTTTCTATGGTATCCACATTCCTGTAGTGACATAAACTGAACTGAACACAGTACTTCAAGTAAAATTGATCACTGAAGGATTTATTTTCAACATACAATAAACAGGTTTTTCAGCCCAAATTGTGTTTTCTTTTTCCTCGTTTATACCTCACACAGGCCCCTGTGTGTTCCATAGTTTTCTCATGTATTCATCTACATTACTTTGAAGAATTAGCTCTTGCCCATTTTCAAAATCGAGTGGTCTTCAAAACATATTCTCTGTAGCATCTCCTAGCGGAAAGGTTTGCTACTGCTACACAGGGTGGAGGCTCCAGTTTAAACTAGGAGGGCAGGGGGATGGGAGCTCGAGAGCCAGAACAGATAGTGGAGTGGTTGTGGAGAAAGATGTTAAGCCTACATACAAAGTGGGGAATCAAAACATCGAGCATGGTGGGACTAATGTTCTGAGCTGCATATATTTCAATGCAAGGAGTACTGTGGGAAAGGCAGATGAACTTAGGGCACGGGTGGGCATGTGGAATTATGACATGGTAGCTATTACTGAGACTTGGTTGCAGGTGGGGCAGAACTGGAAGCTCAATATTCTGGGGTTCCATAATTTTAGATGTGATAGAGTGGGAGGAATTATGGGGTGAGGGTTGGCATTACTGAGTCACAGCACTTCTCAGTCAGGAGATATGGGAGAACTTGACTATTCAAGCTTTATGGGTAGAAATGAGGAATAAAAACGGTATTACTACATTATGGAATTACATTATAGACTACCTTACAGTCCAAGGGATTTAGAGGAGCAAATCTGTAGACAGATCGCAAACTGTTGAAAGAAACATAACGTTATGATAGTAGGTGATTTTAACTTTCCACGTAATGGCTGGGGCTCTCATATTGTAAAAGGGCTGAATGGGAAAGAGTTTGTCAAACGTGTGCAGGAAAGTTTCCTTAATCAGTGCATAGAGGTCCCAGTGGAAAGTGTGCAATACTTGATCTGCTATTCGAGAATGAGACAGGGCAAGTGACAGAAGTTTGTGTAGGGGAACAGTTTGCCATTAGTTTCACAAAGTAATTATGGAAAAGGATAGGTCTGGTCCTCAGGTTGAGATTCTAAATTGGAGAAAGATCAAATCTGATGGAATCAGAAAGGATCTGGCAAGTGAGGATAGGCTGTTTTCTGGCAAAGATGTTCTTGGTAAGTTTGAGACCTTCAAGAGTGAAGTTTTGAGAGTACAGTGTTTGTATGTTCCTGTCAGAATAAAAGGCAAGGATAACAGGTATAGGGAACCTTGCTTTTCACAAGACATTGAGGCCATGGTTAAGGCAAAGAAGGAGGTGCATTGCAGGTATAGTTACAAATGAGGACTTGAGTATAAACATGCAAGAGAACACTGAAGAAGGAAATCAGGAGGCCTAAAGGAAAACATGTGGTTGCTCTAGCAGACAAGGTGAAGAACCCTGAGGGCTTCTACAGATATATTAAGAGCAAATGGATTGCAAGGGACAAAATTGGTTCTCTGGAAGATCAGAGTAGTATGGAGCTGAAAGAGATGACGGAGATCTTAAATGGATTTTTTGTATTTGTATTTACTCGAGATGGACATAGAGTCTGTAGATGTGAGGCAATGCAGCAGCGAGGTAATAGATGCAAGTGTGGAAATTGTAGGGGTCCTAGCAGAGATAGTTGAAACATTCTTAGCCGTGGTTGAGATGCCAGAAGATTGGAGGATAGCCAATATTGTTCCGGTGTTTAAAAAACGCTCTGAACATAAACCATGAAATTATAAGCTGGTGAGCCAGACTCGGTAGCACGAAAGTTATGAGAAAGCATTCTAAGGGACTGGATATATAAGTATTTGGATAGACAGACTGATTAGGGATAGTCCACATGGTTTTGTGTGTGTTAAGTCATGTCAAACCAATCTTATAGTTTTTCATGGAAATTACCAGGAAAGCAAAGCAGTGGATATTGTCTACATGGTCCCTAGCAAGGCCTTTGACAAAGTCCTGTATAGGAGGTTGGTCAAGAATATTCAGTCTTTTGGCATTCAAGATGAGGTGGTAAATTGGATCAGACATTAGCTACGTGAACGAAGCTAGAAAGTGTATGTAGATGGTTGCATCTGTTTCTGGAGGCAGTAACTAGAGGAATACTGCAGGGACTGGTGTTTAGTATGTTGTTCTTTGCCATCTATATCAACAATTCGGATGATAATGTGGTAACTGGATTAGGAAATTTGCAGATGACATAAGATTGGGGGTGAGTAGCGGACAATGAGGAAGACTATCAAATCTTGCTGCGTGATCTGGACCGGCTGGAAAAATTGGCTGAAAAATGGCAGATGAAATTTAATGCAGACAGGTGTGAGGTGTTGCACTCTGGGAGGACCAGCCAGCATAGGCTTTACATGATGAGAGGGAGGACTCTACGGAGTGCAGCAGAACAGGGGGATCTGAGAATACAGATCCATAATTTCTTGAAAGTGGCATCACAGGTAGGTAGGTTTGTAAAGAAAGCTTTTGGCATATTAGCCTTCATAAATCAAAGTATTGAGTGTAAAAGTTGGGATGTTATGTTGAAATTGTACAAGACATTGATGAGGCCTAATTTAGAGTATTGTGTGCAATCTTAGTAACCTACCAACAGCAAAGATAAAAATAAAATCGAAAGTCCAGAGAAAATTTACAAGGATGTTGCTGGGATTAGATGTATACAAAATTGTGAGGGGTGTAGATAGGATAAATGCAAGCAGGCTTTTTCCACTGAGGTTGTGTGCGAGTACAACTAGAGGTCATGGGTTAAGAGTGAAAGGTAACATGTTCAAGGGGAACATGAGAGGGAAACTTCTTCACTCAGAGAATGGTAAGAGTCTAAAACAAGCTTCCAGCTGAAGTGTTAGATGTCCGTTCAAATTCAACATTTAAGAGAAATTTGGATAGGTACATGAATGGGAGTAGTATGGAAGGTTATGATCTGGGTGCAAGTCAATGTGACTAGGGAGCTTAATGGTTTGGTACAGACTAGGTGAGCCAAACGGCCTGTCTTTGTGCTGCAGTGTTCAATGACTCTATGATTTGCTTTATATGTAAGAGAGAAGTTTCTGCCAATTCACAGAGGCTTTTAGAAAGTGAAATTGACGCGCAATCACACATATGTGAAACTAGAACACTTCTGACATTGGTCATAATAATTACGGGCACATGTTTGCTGTAAGATGATGATTGTTATGTTGATGAGGACATTGGTGTGTTTGCAGCTCTTGCCTGCCGGGAAAACAGAGACACTAGCACTAGTCAGCCTGTCTACTGTGCACACCTTCATCAACCTTCAGGACAGCAAACAAAAAGAAGTGGTGCTGGCTCTCTCACATAGTGTGTTATTCTCCAAGGTCCTGAATGCTGAGCAACATCTGCTGTAGTCAGAATATATCAACCTTTAAGAGACTCTCTCAAATGCTTTTTAAATGGCCTACCACATGACTTATGGCTGTTCAGTGAATGAAAGATTGCGCTGACTACAGAAATGGCTGGATTGGGTTGGTAATCCGTCCCAGCAATATTTTGGGCCACATGTGAATGAGTTCTGGTTAGGGGTTCCTAAACTTTAACTCTGGAATTCTTGGAAAGGGTAAACCGCAAACTACAGTTGTAATGGGACAATATTTCAGTTACCACTATTCTGGGGTGCTAAAATCTCCTTCTGCCAGGAGTGATATTCCATGACTAGTCTGTATTCTCTTAGGCAAGGCATATTGATTTTTACAGATCAGAGAAGCATCTAGTACTGTCTAATGGCTTCTTAGAGGAGATTTAGTATATCACCAAAGACTGACAAATTTCTAGAAAAGTACCATGGAGTGCATTTTAAAACACATCATCAGCATCCTCGGCATTGGACCAATAATATTCTTTATGTGTTTCATATACAGTGAGGGTCCAATTGTTCAGCAAATACTCACCAGCACATGCATACCAATTGAAACTTCCAGTAAGCAGTTAGATCTACACCACAGTGTGGAAGGTGCATGATGTATGGACAATAACTATTGTGGCAATGAAAGTAGACCAAAGTGTATGTTATTATGACTCAATTGGTACACTTTACCACTTTTCTAATCTTTTTTTTCCTTTTCTCTACATCAACAACTTATCAGATTACGTCCCAGTAACAACATGGGCTCAAAGTTTAATAACCTGCCTAGTATTTGTCAGGAAAAGCAATTTAGAGCCAGTTTTCTTTATACCCAATAATCAAAATTGTGTTTCTATACTCAGCTCTGAAGTGTATATCAAACACTGTTTTAATATTAAAAAATATTAATTTATATGATAACAATAAAAATGAAAAATAAATGATGTAGTATCTATTAGTGAAAGAATTTTAAAAAAAATAGCTGAGTATAAAATAGTACCTGGTAGAATGCAATTAGTCTTTGAAAAATATTTAGAGTTTTAAAAAGATTAATAAATCATAATACAACTATCACTAAGGTAACTACATTACTATCAAAATATTATATGAATTAAAACTCAAAAAGTTTCCTGTTATTATCTGGGGGCTCTGGGATTCTAATAGCTGGATACTTTATTCTGAAGGCCAAATTATGTTAAAGAGGGTAATGAAGAATCAAATTCACATTAAACAAAACCCTTTATTTGTGTTGTACCTAAGGATGTTAAATTAATCATCTTTGGTGTTTATTTTCAAATAATAGATTGCCCGAATTTGTTCTCTTTCACTGAATTAACATTTTCAGGAATATGAAATATCTGTGGAGCTACCAGGAACTCTTGTTTGGTGAGAAAGTCATTACCAAGGAGAGAAAAAAAAAATCTGCTCCTCGACGTTAGGAATTACAATTCTTGTCAGGAATAACAACATTCTTGCTTCATGCAGCAGGAAAAGTTTACATGTAACACAAGGTGTGCTATTATTCAGCTATTGCAATACAATGTAGCTGTAAGACAACACATAAATAAAAGATGATTACCTGTAGCAAGGGACTTTCAACTGCGAGAACATCAAAAGACCGAACATAGCCAATTTCCATTGTAACACTGTGAATAAATCAGGTTTACCCCCTTGTCTCTCGGAAATAGAGTAAGTACATTAATAGCTCTTGTTATTTGTGCAGAATTCCCATGTGAAAACTGTTTTCATTTTTTTTTCAGTTCAGAACTTGGTCTGTATGTTCAGGAGTTCACAATGTGGGTTAATTATTTTGCAATTTTGAAGCAGATAACAATTACAGAAAATATTAATAATATCTCAGTACAGCAGGTCTTCAGCCCGATACACCCATGAACAGTCAAAGTTTTCTTAACACATTATTCTTACCTTGAAGTTTAATATATATATTTTTTCTCGTTCACATATTTAGCTGCTGATGATTCTTAAAGTAAATGTTGCTATTTTTTCTGGCATTGAGCACTTGCTTGAGAGAGAGAGAGAGAGAGAGAGAGTGTGTGTGTGTGTGTGTGTGTGTGTGTGTGTGTGTGTGTGTGTGTGTGTGTGTGTGTGTGTGTGTGTGTGTGTGTGTGTGTGTGTGTGTGTGTGTGTGTGTGTGTGTGTGTGTGCGCGCGCTTTTCCCCAACATTACTGAAAAGACTACTCTCAATAGGTTTTAAGCAAAAACAATAAGGTGTATAATTGGATCCAAAAATGTTGGTAGAGTTTTCTTGTTGGCCCACGTCCATGTTATGAACAGAATATTTTGGGAAACAGTGAAATAGTGAAAAAGGATTTTTTTTTGCAGTTATAGTAGGAATCAGGGCGAACCCTCATATAATGAATGATTTAAATTTCAGGTGTACCTAAATACAATCAAATCAAATGCTCTAAGTCCATTGCTCATAATTCTCTCCAGGCTTGACAAGAAGCTCAGAGACCTCAGCCTTCATCCTGCCTTGTGTAGCTGGATCCTGGACTTCCTGTCAGATCGCCAGCAGGTGGTAAGAGTGGGCTCCCTCACCTCTGCCCCTCTGCCCCTCAATACAGGTGCCCCTCAGAGCTGTGAACTAAGCCCCCTCCTTTACTCTTTGTATACTCATGACTGTGTTGCCACCCACAGCTCCAATCTGCTAATTAAATTTGCTGACAACACGACACTGATTGGCCTAATTTCAAATAGTAATGAGGCAGCCTACAGAGAGGAAGTCATCACTCTGACACAGCGGTGTCAAGAAAACAACCTCTCCCTCAATGTCACAAAAACAAAGGAGCTGGTTGTGGATTACATGAGGAATGGAGACAGATCAATCCTTATTTACATCAATGGCTGTCCTGTTGAGAGGGTGAACAGCTTTAACTTCCTTGCATAAACATCACCAAGGATCTCACGTGGTCTGGACATACCGGCTGTGTGGTGAAAAAAGCACAACAGCTCCTCTTTCACCTCAGACGGTTGAAGAAGTTTGGCATAAGTCCCCAGATCCTAAGAAATTCCTACAGGGGCACAATTGAGAGCATCCTGACTGGCTGCATCACTGTCTGGTACGGGAACTGTACTTCCCTCAATCGCAGGACTCTGCAGAGAGTGGTGCAGACAGCCCAGCGCATCTGTGGATGTGATCTTCCCACTATTTAGAACATTTAGAACAAAGACAGGTGTGTGAAAAAGGCCCGAAGGATCATTGGGGACCCGAGTCACCCCAACTACAAACTGCTTCAGCTGCTACCATGTGGGAAATGGTACCGCAGCATAAAAGCCTGGACTAACAGACTCCAGGGCAACTTCTTCCACCAGGTCATCAGACTGATTAATTCATGCTGACACAACTGTATTTCTATGCTATATTGTTGTACATACTATTTATTATAAATCACTATAAATTGCGCATTGCACATTTAGATGGAGATGTAAAGATTTTTACTCCTCGTGTGCATGAAGGACGTAAGTAATAAAGTCAATTCAATTCACGTCCAAGCTGGAGACTCGGGAATACCATCAACTCAGATGTAGAATTCAATTCAATTCAACAGATACTATTCTGTGACTAGTAGTGTTGTTTTAACGTAGTACTGAAATATCTGCCAGTACCACAACCTATGGCAGGGGTTCCCAATCCTTTTTATCCCATGGACCAAAACCATTGAGCAAGGGGAACCCCTGGCCTAAGGCATCATCAGAGAATCAGGGAAATTTATGATTCAGAAAGCCGTTCATCCCACCATTCCCCAGCTGACTGAGAAAGAGCCTCCCAGTATTCCAGTATTTCAGCATTTGGTTCACAGCACTGCAGGGCAATGGCTCCTCAAGTGTGCTGTAAAAGGGTCAAGAATTTCTGCATCTACTTTTCCAGGCAGTGAGCTCCAGACATCTAATTTGATCAGACTGATTTTGTTTCCCTTATTCACCTTCCAATCCTTCTCTAAATGAGTTTGAATCCTAGTTTTTAACCACACTTCTGAGGAAAACTTCTCTCTGTTTACCATAGGGGTGGCATGTAATGTAGTGGTTGGCACAACACTTTACAGTACTAGTGACCCAAGTTCAATTCCTGCCACTGCCTGTGAGGTGTTTGTATGGTCTCCCTGAGACTGTGTGGGTTTCCTCCAGGTGCTCCAGTTTCCTCCCACAGTTCAAAGACGTACCGGTTCATAGGTTAAATGGTCATTGTAAATTGTCCCCTAATTAAGCTAGGATTAAATCAGAGGATTAATGGGCAATATTCATCAAAGGGCTGGAAGAGCCTATTCCGCACTGTACCTCAATAAATAAAAAAAGAAATAAATAATAAATAAATATCTCGGGTTGTCATCATTTTATATTTCCAATGCTAAGTCTTCCTCGGTCTCCTCTGTGCCAAAGAAAGCAACCATAACTTACTCAATTTTCCAGTCCTGGCAACATTCTCAGAAATGTCTCTGCACCTTCTGTAGACGAACCACACTCTTCCTGCAATGTGGTGCCCAGAACTGTATGCGTAACTTGACAATTCATCGTTACAAAAGAGCCAATGATTATTCTGTTACACTGACAATAGTTTGAGGTTTTAAATGGTGCATTCCGCGTTAATCATACTGCTCCCACACCGACAAGTTTAAAAGATTGTCCCTTGTTTATAGCTGCTGTTTATTATGCCTCCTGCTCCCTTTGCCCTTATTCATTAGTCTTTCAATGTTTCTATTACCCTTGCAGTGTTTCTTTTTCCATCCATACCCTCTCTTCTATTTCGTTTCGATTTACTTTCAGGCTATCCCCAGCTATGTGCTGCAGTCAGTCCGATTTCTAATTTATGTCACGATTGGTCTTACATCTTTGTCCCTGAGACATTTCTGCACCTTATTTTTTGTGTGTGGGGGGGGGGTTTGTTGCTTGCTTAGATGTTTATTCTCCCTTCCTCATTGCTCATTCAGTGCCGTGCTAATGACAGCTCTTGTCCTCTTTCCATTGCAGATCACTTTCAGGCGAAGGAAATGTTGGCAGCAATTCTGTGCAGCTGCATGCACAGGAAGCAAGGGGCTAGCTGCAGAGATCAATGCCAAACTGCACTCTGATCAAGAATGATTCCAGATTAAGCCAAAGGAAAGAGGAATCAAATGAGGGTGGATCAGAAATCTCTCATACTCCAGGATCTCACATGGCCAAGAGTCGATAGAGTCTCCACGACTCCTCTAAATAACTTTCAATCTCAGAGTTAACACTATATCTCAAAAAATTCAAAGTAAATTTATATTCAAAGTATGGATACATCATTATATACTACACTGAGATTCATTGTCTTGCAGGCATTCACAGTAATATCAATAGAATCAGTTAAAAACTACATACAAAGACTGACACTGAGAGCGTCCAGACAAGTTGCATCTCCACCTGTTATTTGAGCTGCCGAGCATTGGACCAGAAGTCTCCACGGAGGACTGTGAGAACGGCTGAGAGGATCATGGTGGTCTCTCTACCATCTATTGGGGACATTTATCAGGAGAACTGCATACGTAAAACCCTTAGTATTATCCCACCCATCCATCCAGCATCCTCTCTGACTTTCTACCATTAGGCAGAGGACTCCGATGCATAAAACTAGAAAGGCCAGGATGGGAAACAGTTTCTTCCCTCAGACCATTAGGCTTCTGAACTCCCTGCCGCATTGCATTCAAACTGTCACTGACTAATCTGTTCTGTGCCTTACAATATTTAAATTATGCACTTTACTTCATTTATGTGTAATCTATCTGTAGATCGCATCCTTACTTTCATAAGTCATTATGTGTACTACAGTGTGTTACAACCTGGTTTGGAGAAACATTGTCTCCTTTGATGGCGTACATGTATACAGTTGAATAACAATAAGCTTGACTTGACTTGATGGACACCACTGTGCAAAAGAAAGCAAGCTGTGCAAATAAAAAAACAAATAATACAAATAGTACAAATAATAATAAATAATTAACTAAGTTGTTGAGAACGTGAGTTGTTGAGCCTTGAGAGTGAGGCCATAGGTTAAGTTCAGTGAGGTGAGTGAAGTTATCTAATGCCTGTTCAGGAGCATGGTGGACAATTGTTCCAGAGCCTGGAGGAGAGGGACCCGAGTCTCCTGAACCTTCTTCTTGATGGCAGTGGTGAGAACAGAGCATGGCCTCAGTGAAGATTCTTGAAGATGGATGCTGCTTTCTTGTGGCAGTGGTCCTTGTAGATGTGCTGAATGGTAATGTGATGAACTGGGCTGTATCCATTACTTTATGTAGGCATTTCAGTTCTTGGGTAATGGTGTCTCTGTAACAGGCTGTGATGCAACCAGTCAGGTTACTTTGTTTTGTGAAAGTTTTAGATGAATTTTCATGTCTGGAGATGCAGAGGAGGCTTGACCCAAAAGTAGGGCAGCAGAGATGACTCAGCAGTGAACTATAACTTTAATAACAAGCCACAAGCAACTGCAAAATAAGAGACAGAAGATGCTGAACACCTCAGGCAACAAGGTAACTGGAGGCTAGGAGCAACTAGTTGAGGCTGGCTGGTTTTGTGACTGAACAAGGGCTGTGAATGAGAGCTAGGATTAAATAGGCTGCAGGTGATGTGTTGGACATGAGTGGCAGGTGACTCCTATTAGCTGGGTGGAGACTGGGAGGTGCCTACCTGTGCAGGCATGACACATCTCGCACAGCAGCATGAGACTGAAGTTTGCAGCTCTAACCTTTGTCAGTTGTGAATTCATTTTCATTATTTCCCTTCAATATTTTCAAGAACGTGGGAAATATTCTAGTTGTCCCAAGTTGTTGCTGGTGGTGGTGCAGCTCGAAGTGCTGAAAGGTCGGTTCACCTTTTCAATTTAGTTTTCAAGACAAGCGATGCATAACACTTAAAGACAGTGCTTCCAGTAATGCTTCCCTTTGTTTCCCCTCATTCCTGTGCCCCCTGCCCTTCAGCCTCAGGACCTGCCCATCACCTCCCTATGGTGTCCCATCTCCTTCCCTTTATTCCATTGTTTACTGTGCTGTCCTATCGGATTCCACTTTCTTCAGCCTTTTGCCTCTTCCACCTACCACTTCCCAGGTTCTCGCATCATTCCCATTCAATCCCCCTCCCCAGTCACCTACCTACACCTTCTCATCTGGACTCACCTATTACCTGCCAGCGCCTGCTCCTCCCCCTCCTCCTGTCTTCTTATTCCGGCTTCTTATTTCCTTCCAATCCTGGGTCCCAATCAAGGGTCCCAGTCTGAAGCTTCGGCTTTCATTCCCTTCCGTAGATGCTGCCTGACCTACTGAGGTCCTCCGGCATTTTGTGTGTGTCGGTCAAGGATTCCAGCATCTCTATAATCTCTCGTGTCTCCATTTTAAAGCCAGTTGTTTCCTGGGCAAAGCGTATAGCTCTCGCTGTGGTGCTTCGGGGCTCTTAAGAGAACTCGCCAGTGTTATGTTACTTCTGTTTAAACGTACCATGGGTTAACAGTAAAGAATTAGAGAACTTTTATTTACAGTACTTAAAAAACATGTCTTAACCCAGCCACGTGCTGGAACATCCTGGCAATCCCACACATGCTCAGTGCTCTGTCCAATCACGTACTGGCGCATCTTTGTACATGATATCACCGCAGCCATTGGAACACACATCTTTTCTTCTAAGTTATTCTCAATCCCCCATCCTGGTTTGAACAATCATGTTTTATTTTTTTTCTCGGTAATCTACTTCTTGTTTTAATGAACCAACAAAGCAGATATCTGCTTTATGTGCTGCTCAATGCTGCTTACCAAAGGTCTAGCATCAAAGTTCAAATTTCAAAGAAAAATTTGTTATCAAAGTGCAGATATGTCCCCTTTTGCAATCCTGAGGTTCATTTTCTTATGGGAATACTCAATAAATCTACAGAACAATAATGATGAAAAAAACCCACCAAATTAGCACATGCAACCAGAGTTAAGAAGATAACAAATTGTGCAAATGCAAAAAGAAATAATAAACGAACAAACAAATAAATAAATAAGCAATAAATATCAAGAACACGAGATGAAGAGTGTTTGAAAGTGAGGCCATAGGTTGTGGGAACATTTCAGCAATGGGGCAAGCAAAGTTGAATGAAGATATCCTTTTTGGTTCAAGAGCTTGATGGTTGAGGGGTAGTAACTGGTCCTGAATCTGGTGATGTGAGTCAGGAGGCTCCTGTACCTCCTTCCTGATGGCAGAAAACAAACTCGGCAACCATTCGATAGCATACAGCGTGACGGCTAACTGGAGGAGGAAGCCTGTACACAGTTGCGTCGTGGAATTTCACACCTGGCGTTACTGGTGTCTTTGCATGATCACCTCAGATGGTAACCTATCATGCCCATACTCCCCAAAGGAGCCACATGCTCTTCATAAGACCATGGGAATAGGATAAGACACTCAGCACAATGTGTCTGTTTTGCCATTCGATCATGGCTGATTTATTTTCCCTCTCAATCCCACTCTCCTGTTTATTCTCCATGACCTTTAAAGACTTATTAATAGAGAAATTATCAATCTCTGCTTCAAATATACTTAATAACTTGGCATCCACAGCTGTCTATGGCAATGGATTCCACAGATTCAAAAATCTCTGACTGAAGAAATTCCTTCTCATCTCTGTTCTAGAGCGATGTCATTCTTTTCTGAGGTTGTGCTTTCATGTGCTAAACTCTCCCTCTGCTGGAAAAATCCTCTCCACGTCCACTGTGTCCAGACCTTTCAATACTCAGTCAGTTTCAATGAGATTCCCCCCTCATTCTTCCGAACTCCGGTGAGCAAAACTCCAGAGCCATCGAACACTTCCCACATGTCAACCCTTTAATTTCTGGGATCATTTTCATGAACCTCCTCTGGGCCCTCTCCAAAGCCAGCACATCCTTTTTTTAGATATGGGGGGTCAAATTTATTCATAATACTCCAAATTTAGTCTGATCCCAAACCCGATCCTGTCATCACTCTACATCTATGTGTGCTCCATGATTCAGAGGTATTTCATAAAGTGTGATGCAGTAAACCTGCCTAAATTTACTTCCAACTTTCTCTAAGCTTACAGAGTTCAACTGTATCTCCATGTCCAGCACTATGTTAAGCAAGGTCTGATAATTTGGTACTTACAAAAGTTGAAATATGAGATTTGTATTGTGTTCTGTATTGTCCAGTATTTTTTTTAAGTGAGCAGCAATAAAGGAATAATGATTTAGTTGGGGAAATCTCCCAGGAATTTGCTTTACATTACCATATTAAATATATATAGCCAGTTATGAAAGATTATACATCTGATAATAAATCATACAAGGTCTACATTCCATGAGATGAGAGTAACTTCATCTGTGAATCTGCTGGAGTCATCTATTGTGTCCGGTGCTCCCAATGCGGCCTCCTCTACATTGGTGAGACCTATATTGGGGAGCACCTCCACTCTCTCTGCCAAAAGTGGAGCTTCCCGGTGGCCCAACATTTTAATTCTGACTTCCGTTCCTGGTCCAACATGTCGGTCGGTGGCCTCCTCCTGTGCCACGAAGAGGTCATCCTAGGGTGGAGGAGCAACAGCTTACATTCTGACGGAGCAGCCTCCAACCTGCAGCAGGGATATTGATTTCTCCTTCCGATAAAAAAAATCCCTCTCCTTCTCCAATTCCCCAATCTGGCCTCTTCTCACCTGCCTATCATGGCCCCCTGGGTCCCCTCTCTTTTCTCTTTTTCCCACAGTCCACTCTCCCCTCATATCAAGTTCCTTCCTCTCCAGCCCTTTATCTTTCCTACCCACCTGGCTTCACCTAGCGTCTTCTAGCTGGTCCTTCTCCGCCCTCCCAAAAACCTTTTTATTCTGGCATCTTCCCCCTTCCTTTCCAGTCCCGAAGAAGAGTCTCTGTCTAAAATGTCGACTGGGTTTGTCCATTCCCATTGATGCTCCCTGACCTGCCAAGTTCCTCCAGCATTTTGGGTGTGTTGTTTTGGATTTCCAGCACCTGCAGAATCTCTTGCATTAATGAGGTCCTGATATTTCCCTGTTGTGTTATAAGGAAAAGAAATGCCTAGTACATCACATACTGTGCATAATCATGAATCTTGAGCTGAATATCATGGGCTCTGAAAAATATTCTGCCTTCCTATTAAAGTAAGCATCATTTTAACAAAGGCACAGCTTCTTTTATACATGGTGTAAGATAAAGATTTTATTTGCTTTCCAAAAATTTGACAACATATATATGACAATCATGCCCTTTTATCAATAACACCATTTAGAACTGAACTACGCCATGTAATATATACGTTGAAAACTGTACATTTGATCAATTTAACATTTATAAATCTACAAAACAATACTCTTTTTACTAGACTCATTATATATTGAATGTATTTTATACAAATTAAATACATAGCTGATGCTCAAAGAGTAACACCTTAATTATGTTTTTTGTGTTATGAGTTATTGCAGTGTTAAGGTCTATGATGGAAGAATTATTATTTCTGACAAAACTACATTAAATAAGATGTAGACATTTATACTTTTTTTTACACATTTGCTATACAACAACATTTTGACAGATATAGTTGTAATAGATCTTTTAAAGCAACCAATATTTAATCAATGCACATATACTTTCTATGCCTTTACTTAGAATACATTATACAATATAGTTAAAATTTCTTCCGTGGTTCTGTTTCCCTGTCACAATTGCTTAGCTGCCATAGACACAAGCTGATGTCTGTCTCAAAGTGGAAAACTGTTAGCACTACCTTGATCTGCTGCTACCCAATGCTATGAGATCAATAATCATTTATCAGCCTCTGGGTTATAAAGTACACTGTTATTCCCAGATCTGAACTGATAAATGGAGCAATGCCATAATATTTTTGCAACTATTTCTAATATTCTAAATGAAATGGAAGGTAATGGTTAGTGAATAAAATGTTTACACAAATATGTAGGTTATATTTAAATGACCAAACTAACCACTATAGTTTGGCCTTTGACTGTAAAGGTTTGAAAGAGTGTATATGATGATCTATTTAGTTGAAGCCACTCAGAGTTAATGAATGAAGTGGTAATATAGTTGTAGATATCTGAGCATACAGACTGAGAAAAGAATGCTGAACATTTGCCAGTAGTTTAAGAGCAAGAAGCTGGAAAATGGAGGTTACTGATCCACCTTCTAATTCCCTTTTCTCTTCTGAACTTTCATGAGCCGTATCTCATTCTTCCATGTCCACTCACTAACACTCCCTTCCCTGTGCATCTTCTCCTCATTCCTAATTTCCTCCAGTCCATCCTCCTCCTTATTCCAGTCTGTACGACTTATGTTGTCAATTATGGATAAATTAGTGCTTCTCATTCTCACAAGAGATGGCAAAAGGAACAGAATTAAAGGTGACTATCTTGAACACTAATTTAAATTATAAAACTCTATCAACTATATAAAGAATTTCTTTACTTTTTATTTCTTTCTCCTAATATCAACAATCTGCTTTCTCTCACAGGATAAAAGTAGCAAATCTCCACATCGGCATTTGACAACATTGCTCGAGTGAAGCAGAAACTGGAGTGTATGCCCAGACAAAAGTCTGAAAAGTGGGCCACAGGTACACACAGGTTTCCTATCCATTGTCGCATTCATTATGGGAATGGAGAGGTTGCAGGTAAAGTGAAGTAGATTCTGGAAAGTATGACCGGACAATTAAAGAGTAAGTGAGGAAATTCTTTAGTTTTATTGCAAAACCATAATTTTGATTAATGCTCTTAGTGCTATCAACTTGACTAGACTGAATATGTTGATGTGCATACAGTAAGACGGTGATTATAATCACGTCCACATGATCACAAAAATCTTAGCCCCATGCAGGACACGAGGAAGCCAAGAGGCCCAACATGCTTGTGCTTACTCTTCAGAAGAGAAAACCATGAATTAAAAATGCTAACAGTCTGCCTCTGTTGATGGTTTGCCAAAATTACATTGTTATCAAAACCTGGAATGATTTTTTTGAGTTAAGAGTTTTACTTGATGTCCAACAACAAAGGTTTATAGCCTTTACTTTTAACTATTGGTCATATTTGTGATAGGAGGTAGGTGCACAATAATGTAACTACAGTCCTTGGTCTCGATCAACCATTGTAAGATTTATATTCTGGGCAGTGTTAGTATCGTACACTTAATAAATAATCTACATATATGCTTCATCACTTGGGGTATTGCCATGCTCTGGTTGTTCAGGGCCATTCTCCCGACATTTCGTGTCCTCAGTTGGTTGAGTCATAAGTCGAAGGCGCTACAAGCATAAGAACAAAAACAGCTTTAAATGCTTGGAATATTGATAACAATGGCCGGGCAGAAGATGCCAAGAACTAATCCCAAAACAATATTAACAGTGCTGCTTAATGACACGAGCACGGCCAATTCGTTGCCACAGGCCACAAGTCAGTGAGTATATTTAAAGCAGAGGTTGACAGAGTTTTGATAAGCCAGAGCACGAAGGGATGTGAGGAGAAGGCAGGAGATTGGGTATTTGAGGGGAAATGGATCAGCGATGATATAATGGTGGGGCCGACATGATGGGCCAAATGGCCCAATTCTGCTCCTATATTCTTATGGTTTTATGGCCTAATTACATTATGCCTGGAGCAGGTGAGATTGGTGGGTTCATCAAATATACAGTGGAATCTCAAGACCATAGTTTTCACAACTGGAATTCATCTTGTGAGTTGGAAAAGATATGAGAAAGAAACCTCAATTAACACAGCTTAATGTCTGACATCGAAGGATTATTATATAAAAACATACACAATATTTCCAGAAAGATCTTCATCCATTTTCCATTTACCTTGACACCTTTCAAATTATTGTTGGAGGTTTCAATTAGGCTTGTTTAGAGAAGTCTCTGCCCAATTATCATCAACATATATCCTGCAGCACCAGGGGTCCCAGAGCATTCGACCAGAGCTATACTGTAATTATAAATGCCTCCTGTTCCATGCCTCGGCCACATTTTGGGAAATCTGATCACTTGGCTATCTGTTTGCTATCTGCATGCAGGCAGAGGCTGAAGGGCAAGGCTCCAGAGATAAGGACAGCAAAAGAGGCAGAGGAGCAAATGCATAATTGCTTTGAGTTGGTGGACTGAGCTGTGTTCAAGAACTCAGAGGAGCTGAATGAATACACCATAGTTGTCACAGACTTTATAAAAATAGTCCTGGTTCAGTGTGTCCCACAAAATCATTCAGAATCTTCCCTAACCAGAAACCCTGGATCAACCATGAGATCCACAATCTGCTGAGGGCCAGACCCGTCACTTCCAGGTCTGACAACCTAGTAGGATACAAGGTACAATCTGCAGAAAGCCATCTCACATGTGAAGTGGCAATTCTGGATCAAACCTGAATCACTGAAGGATGCTCAACAGCTTTGACAGGGTTTGAATGCTATCACCTCTTACAAAGCGAAACCAAGTGCCCATAAGGCTTTGCTCTCAGATGGGCTCAATGCCTTCTTTGCTCTCTTTGACTATCAGAACTTGGAGGAAACTTCATGAACTCTCAGAGCTCCTGATGACCCCGTGATTTCAGTCTCTGACGCTGACGTAAGAGCATCCTTCTAGAGGGTGAAACCACGGAAAGGATCTGACCCAGATGGAGTACCTGACTGAGTACTAAAGAACTGTGCTGACAAACTGGCTGGAGTATTCACAGATATCTTTAACCTCTCGCTTCAGCAGTCTGAAGTAACTACCAGTTTTAAGCAGGCTTCATTTATATCGGTGCTTAAGAAGACATGGTAAGCTGCCTCAATGACTATGGTCCAGTAGCAGTTACATCCAGTGAGATGAAGTGCTTTGAGTGGTTGGTGGGAGGAACTAAACATGGTTTTAGCAGACCTGGGTGACTTCTTTGAATTCATCTGTGAAACAAATTAAATTTCTGTCCTCATATCTTTTTTTCCCTTTTCAAGTTGGCAAGGATCCTGTTGGAGTCCATGATCTACAGCTGTGCTCAAACTGTGTTCTTCACGGACGATGGATTCTTGCTCTTTGGAAGTCGCCAAGTGGCACTTCAGTATCTCCAGGAGCGGCTTGGAAGATGTGCCCCTATGGTGCGCGGCCCTGCCTCAATGATGTCACCGAATGAATCATCGCGGGAAATCGAAACATCGAGACTGAGGATGCAGCTGTCGGAAGCCCCTGCACTCATACGATCGCTTTCTCTTTGTCTCGATGGCGAGAGAGGGTTTGCTGACGCTTGAGTTAGTGCAACTCGAAACAAGCAACACGACAGACTGTAACATCGAAACAGCGAGTTGTTAGCCTTCCCTCTCGCTGTGGCAGGAGCGATATCTCTTTCCCCTTGTTAGTGAGAGAGAGAGAACTTGTTGCAATGTCGAGGTGTTGGAAATAACAGTATTTTGCCACTTGTGTATAGGAGTGGGGAAGGGGGCTTTGGGGTTCAAATGTTTTCTATCACTCACTCTTTGGGATTTTCTTTCTCTCTGTTTTGTGGATGTCTGCGAAGAGTAAGGATTTCAGGTTGTATGCTGTATACTTTCTCTGACATTAAATTGAAACATCAAACCATTGAACATTGAAGCATATGAACTCCTGCCTGAGAAGTGACTTGATTCTACTCTAATTTTCCTACCTTCACAGCAGATCTACAGCAGATGCCATTTCATTGGCTCCACACTCAACCTTGGAACATCTGGACAGTGAAGGTACATAAATTAGGGTGCTCTTCATCAACTCTAACTCAGCATTCAATACTATCATCCCCTCAAAACAAATCAATAAGCTTCAAGACCTTGGCCTCAATACCTTCTTGTGCAATTGGATCCTCAATTTCTTTACTTGCGGACTCCAGTCAGTTCGGATAGACAACAGCATCTCCTCCACAGTCACTGTCAACACATGAGCACCCCAAGACTGTGTGCTTAGCCCCCTGCTCTCCGCACTTTATACTTATGAATGTAAAGCTGAGCACAGCTCCAATGCCACATTTAAGTTTGTGGATAACACCACTGGTGTTGGCCGAATCAAAGGTGGTCAGAAGGCAGCCATATAAAATTGTTAAATGAAACATTTCAAGTGTTCACATGTACCTGTTTCAAAGAGCCCTTTGAAGTGAGAAACATATAACCCATGTAGCCAGGAATCAGCATCATGGATGACAGAGCCATGAACCAGCCCACACCTTGGCCCCACTTGGGGAAAACGTAACTCCCCATTGTGAGTGGCTTCATTTGAACTGCACTGAAGAGAAACACACCCTGAAGACAGAAAAAAACAAATGACTTCATTTGCTATTTTATTTAACAGACTTTTCAAAACCTATTTTCAAATCAGCGAATTACTTCAAGCATAGTTATTGGTAAAATATTAAAAACTATATAAGAAAGATTAAGAAAATCTGAGACACCAAAATGAGATGAATAGAGAGTTGATCTAATTTAGACCATCATAGAGAATAGGAACAGACCCTTGAGCCCACAGGATCTGCACCATACACGATCCTGGATTAAACTACCTGAACAGGATCCATATTGATGTATATTCATAAATCTGTCTCTTAAACACCACTATAATTTTAGAAGGATGCGAGGGGATTTGATTGAAACGTATAACATTATTAAGGGATTGGACACGCTAGAGGCAGGAAACATGTTCCCGATGTTGCAGGAGTCCAGAACCAGAAGCCACAGTTTAAGAATAAGGGGTAGGCCATTTAGAACAGAGTTGAGGAAAAACTTTTTCACCCAGAGAGTTGTGGATCTATGGAATGCTCTGCCTCAGAAGGCAGTGGAGGCCAATTCTCTGGATGCTTTCAAGAAAGAGTTAGATAGAGTTCTTAAAGATAGCGGAGTCAAGGGATATGGGGAGAAGGCAGGTTCAACCCTGGGAAAAAAGGTTATCCTGAATGGCTATCCTATCAATTGGGTGATGGAGTGGAGAGACGTCTCTACCAAAGTGCTCCTTCTCTCTGCTAGCCTGCAAATCACCCTTGGGCAAAGTGTAGCACCTGCTTACCACCCCTCCACCAATCAGGGTCACATGAAGCCTTGGGAGCAGGTGGTGGATGGTCATTTGAGTAGATGGTGCATATCCCACATCATGGTTATGTGACCACAGATGCTGAGCAGACAACCTCTGAAGAGTATTGATAATGGCTGGAGTCACCCATCTTGTAAAGACACTGCCCTGAAGAAGACAATTCTTCCGTAGAAAAATTTGCCAAGAACAATCATAGTCGAAGACCACAATTGCCCACATTATAAGATGCGGCGCATAATGATGACAATGATGATCATGACCTTATCAATTACTCTCATAAGATTATAAGCATCTCTCAGGTAATTTCAATGAGGAAATTTGTGCTAACATTTTTTAGCTTTTGACATTAAATAATGAAATATTGTGTACAAAGACTCTGTTTTTTACCCCCACGATAATTGGAGTGAAGAAAGACCAGCAAAGTTTCCACCATAGGCAAGGTTTATGGCCAACCATCTCTTCAATGTTACCAAAGAATCTGTTCACACCTGAAGAAAGGGAAAATTAGTCTTATTCAAGCAATTATAATATGAACCATAATTCTGGGCATGTATACATAATAACATCAAGTATTAATTAACTAACCATTGAATCATATTATTTAAAATTATTAGTTAAATCAACGTAACAAAGAAAGGACCAGGTTTTATGTATGGAATGTAGAACGTAATACTTAATTAAAGCCTTGAAAATGCAAAATATTCTGCAACTACAAGTGATAAATTTTGTGTTTCTGTCTCCCCAACTCTGTTGGTGTTTGATGTGATCTGAAAATGTTTGCTATACAGATCAACAGATATCTTCTTAATGTATTCATGGAGTTGTTGCATAACACTGAATAGGCTGGAGTTGCTGTTAGATCCAAGGATAGAATCTGTGAATTGGCTAGCTTAAACAAATATTTCCCTGTACAGCCTGACGGTCAGAGATAACGTGTTCATTTTGGATTTTGTTTGTTGTTCGGCTGCTCAATACATTTACAATAGATTAATTTTCTGTCATTAATTTTCCATAAATAGAGCTCTATTGAATGGTATATTTTGTGTCAGTGAATTTATTTCTCAGTTGCAAGTCGAAAATGCATGGTTCACACTTACAACTGTGACCTTGAACAGATTTTACTTATCATCTTATTGATAGAGTTTTTCCAGTCACTCAGTCCTGTTCCAGGTAGATAGAAGCAGCTTCACAGCGACAGTCCCACATATTCGCTTGGATCTATATCCACCTTCCATTAGTTGTGACTGGACTATGGCACATCAATCAATCAATCAATCAATTTATTTTTGTTGTATCCTCGAGCTTTGTGCAACAGATCAAAGAGAAAACGATTCCGTATCCATTTCATATTTCACTAAGACAAAAAAGTGAAAATGACTTTTCCTCCTCTCTTCTTGGAATCTTACTATTGTGTACTGGTGAAAATGACTCTTACTGAAAATTTTTAAGTGGGCAACATAAAGGGAGATTATTGGATAATCTAACATTACTCTTTTTTTAATCATGTTTGCGTGATAATTTTGGATACTCTTCTGGAAAAAAAACAGCATAACAGCAAAAGCTTTTGCAATGAACTGAGTAACAGAAATATTACATACATTTACATGCAGGGATTTTGATATTATGTTGAAATATTTGGGTTGTAGAAAATAATTGGGGTTGAATACTGGGAGTGTCTTTGTAAAATGAAATATATCACAAAGTATGAACATGCTAAAGTAGCAAGTAAGTTTTTCATCAGAGCTGTGGTCAAAACATTTAATCGTACACTCAGAGGCTATTTCATTAGGTACACCTGCACTCCTGCTCATTAATGCAAATATCTAATCAGCCAATCATGTAGCAGCAACTCAATGCATAAAAGCACACAGACTTGGTCAAGAGGTTCAGTTGTTGTTCAAACCAAACATCAGAATGAGGAAGAAATGTGATCTAAGTGGCTTTGACTGTTGAATGATAGCTGGTACCAGATGGGGTGGCTTGCATATTTCAGAAACTGCTGATTTCTTGAGGTTTTCATGCACACTCATCTCTGAAGTTTACAGAGAATGGGGTGAAAAACGAAACAAAAACACCCAGTGAGCAGCAGTTCTGTGGGAGAAAACAACTTATTATTGAGAGAGGTCAGTGGAGAACGGCCATACTGGTTCAAGCTGACAGAAAGGCGACAATAACTCAAATAACTATGTGCTACAGAAGAACATCTCTGAATGCACAACATGTTGAACCTTGAAGTGTTACTGCCCCAGAAGACCATGGAGAAGACTCAATGCCCACTTAATTAAGTACAGGATGTACCAAATAAACTGGCTACTGAGTGTCCAATCAATTGATGCCTTGTTATTAATTTAATGATTCTTCGAGTTTAAATGAATGAAAAATAATTTCTCTAGACACTGCTAGATGTATGTAACTCCAGAGAACTATCAGAGCTTCTTATTTACTGTTCCAGCAGCTGTGAATTTGCTTCATTGTCATTCCTAAGGATATTGGCAGTCTCTTCATCAGTACTGATTTTCATTTTGTCCATTTCGACATTTTTACTTCCAGGCTCAGTAAATCTTCTTCGTTTGAAGTTGCCATTTGCCTTTCTTTTGTCAATTTTCTGGCTAATTATTGCCTCTTCCCCGACTTGTATTCCCAGCAAAAAAATTTCTTTCTTCCAATCTTCTTCCTTTGAATTCAATTATTCATGAAAGTAAATCTATCCTGTCATCATCTGGTGAATATATTATTCTTTTTTAAAAATTCTTCAAATGCTTTTTGTTCAGTTGCAATTTCCATATTTATTGATTCTTTCTGTCATCTGTTCTGTTCTCTTCCAGATAAACACTAACCTTTCATATAGAACTACAAACAATTGATTGGAAACTTTACACTGTTCCTATTAGAAGTACCATACACTGCTTTATCCTGGACTGAACACTGTGACGTTTGACAGCTCTGATATGAAAGCTCAGTAGTTGTGTTAGGAGAGTTGATCAGTAATAGATGGAGGATGAAGGATTAGTTTAGTTTGTCAAGTTAAAGAGCAAGAATTGTTGATAGATTTCTTTTGGGGGTGCTTCCTCCTTTTGTCCTGACTTGGGCACGGACAAGAATGCTTATGGAAACTTAAGTCTCATGAAAAATAAACACATTATTTATTTATTGAGATACAGTGAGGAATAGACCCTCCAGTCCTTCCAGCCCCATTGCCCAGAAATTCCCCAATTTAACCCTAGCCTAATCACAGGACAATTTACAATGACCAATTAATCCACCAATCGGTGCATCTTTGGACAGGGGGAGGAAACCGTAGCACCCGGAGGAAACCCACGTGGTCATGGCGAGGACGTACAAACTCCTTACGGGCAGTGGCGGGAATTGAACCCAGGTCACAGGTAATGTAAAGTGTGGTGCTAACCACTATCCTACCATGCCATCCCTTTAGATGAAAAATAAGGGCTGATATAGCATAGAGAGAAAAATCTTCCAGGCTTACCGCAAACCTAAAACAGAGCATAAATATTGTTCCAGAAGGTAGGACAGTTGCATGTATCATGGTGTAGTGGACATTACTGAAATACTTCAAAAATAATTGTAATAGATCTCCTCATTTACAGTATAAAATAATGGAAGTTATATTAGACAGCAAAATAACTAATAATTCTGCCAGTATATTTAATCCAAATGTTAAATGGTATTTTCTATGAATATTAGCCTTGAGTTATATTACTATGTTATTAGTTACACAGTGTGATATCCAGTTAGCCACAGCAAAATTGCAGTGTCTCTGGGCATACTGAGATCAGTAACCATGGATAACTACATATTAAATTGATTTTATACTTAACAATATACATGGTGAATTCCAGCTTCCATTATTTTATTGGAAGTGACAACCTTCTTATGTAAACATGTTAATAATTCTGAAGTAGGTTGTTCAAGCCCTGAATTCGGTGCCATATTAATGCTGGTCTATATTTTATTTCCAATGAGTTTGTTGTACTTTTCCTGATACTTTTGCTCAATAGAAATCAATCAAATGTAATCTTAAGCATTCCCGATTTGTGGGAAAAATTGCCATCAGTATTTCTCCAAAATGTCCTCTCGTTTCAATATTATACCACCGTCTTCTTGATTTGCCAGTTAAATGATTTATTTTGCAATTATCATAGACGCTAAATCATTTAAAATACTTAGATTGGATCAACTTCGATCTTGGTAAACTTCAGGAAATGTAGAGTAACACATGCAAACTGCTGGAGGAACTCAGTAAGTCAGGCAACATCTATAGAGGGATAAACTTGACCAAGAGCCTCAACCCAAAACATCCACTGTTTATTACCCTCCATAGGTGCTGCCTGACTTTCCAAGTTCCTCCAGCACTTTGGATGTGTTGCACAAGATTTCCAACATTTGCAGAATCTCTTGTGTTTACGGAAACATAAACAGTTTCCTCCTTATTGAATTTTTTAAACCTGTTTTCACACCGGTGTAGAAATGCAAAATGCAACAAATGCTAGAAATCTCAATCAAAATCATTAATGTACCAGAAATACTCAGCAGGCCTGTCAGCATTTGGAGAAAAAGGAACATGTTGACAACCTTTCATCAGAACTGTTTGAGAAAAGGCAAGTTTTAAAGTGCATTTTCGCTTTCATCTTGAAATGTAATATTCTTCTCCAAATATTTGGTTCCAAATCTGAGTGCAAAATTCCAGATTGAATCTGGTTCTTCTTCATATATCCAGCATCTCCTGCACAGTTTTAGTTCACAAACACTTCGAAATAAAGGCAAACACAGCAAAGAAGTGTCTCAGCCCGAAACGTCGACTGTTTACTCTTTTCCATAGATGCTGCCTGGTCTGCTGAGTTCCTCCAGCATTTTGTGTGTGTTGCTTTGGATTTCCAGCATCTGCAGATTTTCTCATGTTTCTGACAGCTGTGTTTTTGGTGCCTTTTTGATTACTGTTTACAACTGTCAACAAATTGTGAAAAAGACCACTTTAATTCCTATGTTCACTTACAGCTGCTGGGCTTCCACAATCAAGAAAACATTCCATTTTTCTTTCTTAGGTCTAAATGACATGATGTTGCAATAACTTGGGTTGTCATTGCTTTGCAAACTCACTTTATCTCTCCTCATCGCTGTATAATTTTCTTCTCACTTTCACACACCTGGTATCCCACAAGGAATTTCAAGATCATCATAATGAAAAAATGGCTGCAAGGCTATAAATTCCCCAAGGAAGGTAATGATTACACAGCAGGTAGTTCCAGATTACTCTGATATCATTGTAACCCCAGCTCAGTGTGAGATTACATTCAGATTACACCAGAGTCAATATAAAGAGGCTTTGCTTCATACTGACGACGCAATGTGTCACCTTGGCCTTCACTCTGGATTCACACTGATGCTAGAAACTGGATTTATGAAATTTGTAAAGGAACACAGAATGGTAAAGTCACTCCGACACATTTTTTTGATCAAGATTTCAATTCCTTGTACACGCTCAACTGTGAGACTGACCCCTGGATGATTCCAACACTTCTAGATTGATGAACTTCCAAAACCTCACCTCTCTGAATAGCAGCTGTGGAGATGCATCTCTACCAACGGAGAAGGAAAGTACTGCTTCCCTCCGCTAGTCTGCAGGCTATCCTTGGGCAAGCTGTAGCACATGCTTAGCCCCCCGATCAGGGGGGTGTGAAGCCATGGGAGCAGGTGGAGGATGGTCGTATGAGCAGCTGGTGCATATCACAAGTCTTGGTTATGAGTCCACTGACCCCAGTCAGACATCTCTGAAGAGTATTGGTAATACTTTTTTGTAGAAAAATTTGCCAAGAACAACCATGGTCATGGACAGACCATGATCGCCCATATCATACAACACAGCACATAATGATCGAGCTACATCTCATAACATGATCAAAGCAGAAATTTGAAATATGTAAAAAATGTAGCAAGCTTCTACACGCAGAATTGAAATGGTTATATGTTTTGTTGGGATACAGCACCTAATAGGCCCTTCTGGTTCTTTGAGCCATCCTGCCCAGCAATCCCCTGATTTAATCCTAGCCTAATCACGGGACAATTTACAATGACCAATTAATCTACCAACCAGTACATCTTTGGACATTGGGAGGAAACTGGAGCACCCAGAGGAAATGCACGTGGTATTGAGGAGAATGTACAAACTCCTTACAGGCAGCATTGCAGTATATACATTAGGTTTTAGATCAGTCTAGAGCTTTTTTTTAAAAAAAATCTTGTCTATTGCAAAAGGTCTTTGTCAAAAACTTATAGGAAGATGCTTTACTTTTGTATTCTTTCAATGAGATGGATCATCAGTTTGCTATAGTGGGTGACATTGATTTACATCTCAACCTACATCTCAACCAATTTTAACTAATAGAAGTATGTCTAAACCAGGTTGCTGTGCACCCACTCCCTGACCTCTTATCAACAAAAATCTGGTTATGTTGTAAAAAGTCTTAGTTTAAAATGAGATTTTGTATGTAGATGTTTTGCTTCGGCCAGCATATTGCCTTGCTTTGCCAGCTGCTCAGAGAGATTGATGGAATCTAATAGGCAGAGATAGATTTGTTGAATTCTGCGTTACACTTGGCTTTCTTAAGATGAGGAAATATCATTCACACTGAGATGTTGAGATATTATGCTCATGAATCTTTCTCATGTATCTTCACAGTAATATCTCCATGTATTAATTTTTTAGTCATGCTCAGCCCATTTATTTGTTTCCCAAAAAACACAAATCTTCTCAAGCACATTGCAAGTGCATTTCCACTTGCTTAGCTTGTATTATTCAATTCTTCACACTTTGATGCAGATTTCCCCTTTGGGAATTTTGCAATCCTCTATGAAGTTACACAAGGGGCCACTGGTTCAGGATTGGAACCTTAATTTCCAGCCTCTGGGAGACTTTGTAAAGCCAGCTTTAGTTTTTGTTTGGTGAAGTTTGATATCATAGAAGCTGCAACAACTTTGTCAAAGTTGTCAAAGCTCAAGATTTTGAAGTCAATCAGTAGCCAATATTTGTCGCGTTTGTAAGATCCCATTGATTTTATGTCCTCCAGCTTCACATAGGTTTCCCTCTGCATGTTTCATAAGTAAGAAGAGAATTACACAATTTCAATTTGATTGATTAGGTAGCCAGAATCTTTGGAAATCATTGGACTGATGAATAAATGGTTCCTTAAGGTTGTTAAAGCCAGGGGTGTTAATGGGGATGAGCTTCCACTACCTATTAAATGCTCCCAATGGCATGTGTCACAAATAGTCTCTGAAAATCAAATCCAGCTCCTGGCCCTTATGTGTGCCTTAGCCACTAAGCCCAGTAGAACCATTTCTACTGACTGGATAAAGGGCAAAGGCGGGTTACTGGTTCATCAGTTGTGGCTGGCAGCTCATCCAGGAGAATGAAAACTCTGATCTCAAACTTCCACTGTCTTTTGGCTATCCCCACTCATGGGGAGTAAATCCTGAAGGAAAATCCCGAGCTGGAGTCCCTAAGGTAGTCCTATGTTGAGTTCAACACTGACTGGCAACTCCTGCGACATCACTGGTACCAAACTGTGTTAGTTTCTGCCATTCCTTTGGATTCATCAGCTGCACGGAGAAGGGGAGCCTGTTGTGTGGGCAACAGCTTTCTTTCCATACTGTATTGCCCAGGCTTGTGTACTGGCTCGTGTATCACGTAGACAGCTGGACCAACCGAGAGCCTCACGTTAAATAAATTGATACACTAATTTTCCCCATTCCCCATTCATTGTCAGCACGTTCTCCTTTGGATATCATCAACCTTTGTAAAAGTTTTAACTATAGCATCAATATTACTTGATTAGCATTTCGTGACAGAATCCTGAGATCCGTACTGTTCTATGTCACGTTGGGTTCAATGTGCTAACCTGTGTAGTAATGTATCACACTGCAGATTATTTATCTTGTTGGTCTTCTTAAAGTTATCTTCATTGACATCTGCTTTCTGTTAAGTATAACCAGGTTTTTGATACCCTTGTGACATCATTGCTATCACATAACCTTAACATTTGTTTGGACAGTGCCATGAATTGTATTGACTTCATCAACGCATAGTGGATATTACCTGGCTTCATGCTGAATTTCTGTGATCAATATATATCCTCTACCCATAAGTTACAGTTTCCAACAATTTTTTGACATTGTTGCCATTGCTTATTAGTGATAAGTCATTTCATTTAGATACACACCTTATCAAATGAAAACATGATTGAGAATCTTCTCTTAACTGATTCCACTCAGCTTGAGAAATCTATCAGGTTACAGCTGATAGTAATCTGGTAATTTGCAATAATGGCTTGTTATATTTACACTGCCTGCCACTGTAAAACCCAAGAATCATACACATGAAAGAGTCCTTCCCACTTCCTACACTGCTCTTCTTGAATTTCATTTGACAGAGGTATACAAAATTAGGAGAGGTAAATGCAAGCAGACTTTTTTTCATTGAAGTTGGGTGGGACTACAACCTGAGGTCATGGGTTAAGGGTGAAAGGTGAAAAGTTTAAGTGAAACATGAGGGTAAACTTCTTCACTCAGAGGGTTGTGAGAGCGTGGAAAGAGTGGTATATGTGAGCTCGATTTCAACATTTAAGATGCTTAGGTAGGTACATAGATGGTAGGGCTGTAGTCCCCATGCAGGTCAGTGGGTGTAGGCAGCTTAAATGGTTTGGCATGGACCAGATGGGCCAAAGGGCCTGTTTCTGTGCTGTATTTCTCTATGACTCTAATGCGTCAAAATTTCACTTAATACTTGGAACAATACTTATCCTGAAATATTTAAATTTAGATTTTCATGTGAAACAGGGAGGGAAGGGGTTATATTTGGAGGTTAGGCTATGTTTTAATTGGATCACATAATTGTTTCAGCTCCCGGAGCACTTGGATGGCAGGAAATAAAGAGATTACTAACATGTTTCATCCACATGCTAACTGCACAAAGCCAAGTCAATACTGTTGCAGGACACGTTTGCTCCTCAGTTTTAAACTGGAGTATAGCCATTCTCCAGAAATAACATCAAAGGGCTTTAGAGTAAATACCTCACATAAAGGGTTCAAGAGTAAGTACCTCACATATAACATATACTCATTTACGAGATCATGTAGTCAATCTATTGCTGACAATATTAACTAGGGCCAATGCATAGAAATTTGGACTGGAATTGTAGGATTAAGCCTCGATGGCAAGAGTTAGTTTTGCTTGCAAGTGTATTATTGCTACAAAATGGTAACCAAAAATGGTTTTCCTCAACTTTTGTATCTTTTGCCCTTTCACAAACCTGGTTTTTGTGTGGTATTGCAAGCAGAGAGTTAGAGGCTAGTCTGTGTTATGATTTGATCCAATACCCACTATGCTGTTTGGAATTGGTTTGGAGAAGTGTAACATGGTCTGTGTTTCCATCTTTTATTTTCTCTTCAGAGGAATTTCCTGTCTGTTCTTAACTGACAAGCCAAAGGGGTTTGCTCCGGATTTCCCTTTTATCACACTCAATATTAATTTCTCCCTTTCTTTCCTTCCAATATGACCATTACTTTTCCATTTTGTGATTTAAAGCCTGAATTCAACTTTTGAAATAAATAGATAAAGTCAGGTGGTTGTGTAACCCAATTTTAATTATTTATTTGGCAAGACAATACTCCAGAGTGGTCCCTCGCTAGCGCCCTCTACTGTCATTGGGAGGGATGTCCAGGAGACTTTGGTCCCAGGTTCAGGAACAGTTATTACCCTTCAACCAGACACCTGAACCAACATGCATCTCAATGCTGAACTCATTCAACAACTTTTGGACTCTCATGGACTCTACAAATCAATGTTCTGAGTATTATCTATCTATTATTTATTTTTGTATTTGCAGTTAGTCTTCTTTTGTACATTGTTTTTGTCAGTCTTTTGTGTGTGTAGTTTTTCATTGATTGCATTGCATTTCTTTGTTCTACTTTGAATGCCTGCAAGAAAATGAATCAAAGTTCAAGGTACATTTATTATCAAAGTATGTATGCAGTATCCAACTCTAAGATTCATCTAAGGGCAGTATATGGTAACATATAAGTACTTTGATAATAAATTTACTTTGAATTTTCTTTCTGTCCATTCTTCTCTCCCTCCCAATCTTCCTTTTAATTTGGAATCCAGGTAACTATCTCTGGCAATGGCTATTCAACAATTGCTTTGGCAGTCAGAACTGTAGCAATTTTCCGATTGCTGGGGTTGAAAGCTTTTGAGTGAAATGATATTGCTCATCTCCTTCAACTCCAGTTGAGTTGCAGTACAAGCATGGGGAATAGACATCACAGGAAGTCGCAGGCTTTGTGAGAGCTGACAATTGAATGGTGTTGAAGGTGGCGAAGGAAACGTTACAGATACTTGTTAGCATTCCTATGTTTAAATCTTCATTTTGTGGGCACGCTTTTGGGATGGGGGATAAAATCAGCATATGAAGTTGGTCCTTTGCTTTGTGTATTGATAATAAGTGAAATTGATGTTTAGTTCTCCTTTTTTAGCACCATAAATTTAATCTAATTATAATTTTTGAATATGTTGAGTCTGATTTGCATTTTGACATACAATTTTAAATTTCTTAAGATCGGCAAATATTTTCAGAAATATAGTCAATAATCATCTGCCATCATTTTGGAATTCCCATTGAGAGATTCCCAATTTTCAAAGCATTCATGGATGGATAGTATCATTAGATAAGAAACATTGTTCGATCTGCTTTTTTTTCCACTGTGAATTCAGCATCAAGGCAGATTTTCCCTCAGTTGAATGATTTATGTTATGGTACCCTGAACAGAAGGTAACAGGCAAGTAGTTTCAATGAATGTTACTTCCCATTTTGTATAGGAACTGCAGCAAATAGAAGTGTTGTCATTTATTGTTATGGTGCATGTCACCAACTAACTTGTGAAATAAATTAATTTATTGATTGAGGTACAGCCTGGATCAGCCCTTCCACCCTTCGAGTCACACTGCTTAGCAACCCTCGATTTAATCCTAGCCTAACCAGGAGACAATTTACAACCGTACAACCAACTGGTTTGTCTTTGGACTGTAGGAGGGAACCTACGCAGTCATGGGGAGAATGTACAAATTCCTTACAGGCAGCTCTTAACTGTGGCTCAGCTGTCAAAACATTAAAGGCTGGAGCACAGCCAATTACTCAATGTTCTGATCAGTTAAGATAATCACTCTTCCCCACAGTGCAGGTTCATACCTTCCTAGAAACAGGACAGGAGATGTCTGACTGAGGTTCATGAGAAAATGAGTGCAGAATGAATTATATTTTTTTAAAAATCAATACAATGATCACATTTCAATCTTTCACTGTGACTGTGCATGTGATCTCCAAGGATAAAACATTGTTAAATCACTGCTGGAACAAAGTCTGAAATGCTGGTTGCTTTAAGAAAAATGCCATTTAAAAGGATGGTAAGACATAAGGTGGAAACCAAGGGTACAACCATTAAAACTTAATTACAAACTCTGTATCTTCCATAGTTCTCTAGTTTGACCTCATTCTCATTAATTTTAATGCTGACCAGATACAATCTTTCTGAATTGCTTACTACAATATCCTGCCTACAGTAATGTGATAATGAGGAAATTATCTGTTATCCTGTGTCCTGTCTATATCCTAACTTAATCTAATCTTTTGATTTGACAAATTTACGTGTCAACCCTCTTTAATAAATCCAACTGAGAA
This sequence comes from Hemitrygon akajei, assembly GCF_048418815.1. Classification (NCBI taxonomy): domain Eukaryota; kingdom Metazoa; phylum Chordata; class Chondrichthyes; order Myliobatiformes; family Dasyatidae; genus Hemitrygon; species Hemitrygon akajei. The sequence goes on along the minus strand of NC_133142.1, from coordinate 14,427,740 downwards.
AAGGAAAACTCATGACCCAACATTGGTGCCTTTAATAAAGATAGTCTGATATGGTTAGGTCTGGGCAAAATGATGATTCTGAGCCAGCAATTAAGCCAACAGCTGTCCATTTTCAGTGATACTCCAAAAGGAAGTGATGATTGCTGTGTTGGGTGCCCTTAACAAACAAGCATTGGTGTTAATCATGTACTTTGCCCTCCATGTTGATCAAGGCAGCATCCATCATTGAATATCCCCATCACCCAGGACATATCCCCTTCTCATTACTATCATCAGGGAGGAGGTACAGGAGTCTGAAGACCCACGCTCAATCTTTTAGGAGCAGCTTCTTCCCCACCACCATCAGATTTCTGAACAGTCCATGATCCCATGGACACAACGTCACTATTTGCACCATTTATTTTTAATAGTATTTCTTATTGTAACATATAGTATATTTTATGTATTGTACTGTACTGCTGCTGCAAAACAACAAAATTCTTGACATATTTCAGGGATAATAAACTTGATTTTGATTCCTCATTTTTAGTGTAAATCAGCTGCTTGTGTAGTTGTAAAGAAACAGTGAACTGGCTCTATCTGGTCTATAGTTGTATTGTGATGGGAGGGAACACCAGCCCACTTATTCTGCTTTGACAGTGCTGTGTGTTATGTTCATTGTTCCTTATTCTGTATCTGAGAAGTGTTCCAAAAAAAGGATATGTCAACATAATTGCTACTCAACTAAAGTGTAACATGGTCTGCAATTTTGCCTTTACATGGAACAATCTTCATATCAGCCAACCAACACACACTAAACAGCAAATACATAAGAAATGCATTCTGATTTTGATCTAAAAATATGAGTTTTGCATAAACATCTGGCTTAACTGTTAAAAGGTTTGAATAAATTGCATCCAATAGATTAGGTAACGACAAGCAATGATAACTTATTTAGTACAACTTCTATGTAATCACAGAAATAAATGTTTGCTGGAAAATTGCAAAGAATATACTCTGATCTTAAACCTAGACAAGTTATATTTGTAAATATTCTTTCCTTATCGGATGGCATGGGATCCTACAACCTGAAATATCTGGTGTTTAATTGAATCTAATTTCCAATTCTGAAGTAAAGCCAGTTGCCTGGGCAAACGTTGATTCTCAAAAGGTTCTATTTATGCTTTGCAGAATATATGTGAGTAAAGCCATCAGTGATATGACCTGATATCGAACTATTGTGTAAGACTGATGTTTTTTTCGCTCTTTAAGTTACGGAGTTGAGCTACTTGGCAAGACAAAATATTGTGGATTTGCAATGGATATATTTAAAGAAAAGGACAATAGTGCCTGTTCTGTAGGCTCAAAACACTTTCAGCAGAGAAGTTTCATGGCATAAAATCAACAAAAGATTTACTGTTAATAATTCTTACCATAGCACCAAGATATTGAGACGGTCTCAAAGAAAACAAGAAAGAGCAAAGACATTCCACTAGCAGAGTAGTAGTCAAAAAGCTTAAAGACATACAGACCACCCTAGAGAAAAAAGAATACATTGCTTAGATATGATTTTAATACATAACACTTTAAGATGTCTTAGTTATTGCTTGTATTCAAACTGCATGCTCAAGTCGTAGATGCCCTAAATATAAATAAGACCTGACAATTGTTGAATTAATTTTGATTCACTAGCTTAAATCAAAATTGCATCATTTCCATATCACAAAACTGAAATTACTGCTAACATTCAATCTCTGATAGCTAAATGAGCTGCACTGTAATTAAGGCACCTATCTTCAATGTGTGTGTGTATTTGTACAGATATCTCATTGTTTATGGGTGCATTTCTTCCCCTACATATTCTGATACATTGTGACTGACTATTATTAATAATAACCAGCTCTCTGGTTATTTATTTACATTGGATACTGATGGGAAAACTTCAACAGAATCATGCTCCCAATGGGCCCAATTTGCAAACTTTTAAGTATCTTTGATTTAAGCTGGTGCATAATTTCTATTGGGAGCTCCTACTGGAACTCTTTTCATTAATATTACGGAATCAACTCATTTAGAACTATTTTTTTATAATTTTCCTTTACTTAATTGCCATCTAACATTTTCTGCACCAAGTATGCACTTGATTAAAAAGCTGACAATTTAAATTTAATTACTTATCTTTAATACAAATTTGAAAAATCATAAATACCATTTATCAGTTTTCATAAAAAAATATTTTGATGTTCAAAGCTGGTTTTATAAATGTGTGCTTAGTGCAAGAAAAACTAGAGATCAACCACAAAGAAAGTGTTAAATTGGAGTCAGAATGTCTACAAAGTGCAATGATTTGAAGAAAAATTGTTCTGTCGATGGTCCTAAACTACATGATTTATAAGGCCATAAGACACACGAGCAGAGTTAGGCCGTGTGTCCCATTGAGTCTGCTCCACAATTTTATCATAGCTGATTTATTTTCCCTTTCAATCCCTGCCATCTTCCTGTAACCTTGACAACCTGACTAATAAAGAACCTACCAACCTCTGCTTTAAATATACCCATTGGCTCGGTGTCCACGGCTGTCCGTGGCAATAAATTCCACTCATTCATGACTCTCTGGCTAAAGAACTTCCACCTCATCTCTTCTAAAGGGGCATCTGAGGTAGTTCCCTCTGGTCTTAGATTGTATCCATAAGGATTCTACATTTTGTGATCCTGTGTTAGTTCTTTCTGAGGATTGATTTCATTTTCCACCAACCCCTCTCTGCCCACATACGTTATATGTCCTTGGACATTAAGCTCCCAGAAGTGATCTTCTTTCAACCACAATTCTGTGATACCCACAATGTTGTACTTGCTAGTTTCTAACCGCGCTACAAGATAATGCACACACTGAGTGCATTCAAATATAACACCTTCTGTCCTGTATTCACCAACCTTTTCAATTTTGCCTGAAGTTAAATTCTTACCACTTTTGGTTATTTTTCATAATAACATGACCTAGGAGAAAAGCTATACTGAGGTCCTGGGATACATAAGCAACTCCTTGACATAAAAGGATAAAGTCATGGAAGGACAAACCAAGGTATTGAATATAAAGGCAAAGAAGATTGAAAGCCACAGTTGGTACTTATTCTAGACAGTTTCTAGAGTAGGTTACATGGTCGGCACAACATTGTGGGCCAAAGGGCCTGTAATGTGGCGCAAACTTCTATGTTCCATGTACAAAATAGAATTTCAAATGTTCAGAAATAAGATGGGCTGTATATTCAGATATAGGAAGGGTATAGCATCAACTGAAGAAAGTACAAAATAGTGTTTGTTGTGTGACACTACAATGGTTATAAAGAAAAAAGCATGAAGTTAGGGTTTGTGTTCAGTGTAAATGAAGAGCTTGAAAACTGGCTGATCAAAATGACAGCTCTGAAGAACAATGAGCATATAACTTGCAACAACAGCTTCAATTGATGGTTAAGTGGTGACAACATCAGAGAGTTATTTGAGCTAATTAGATAATAGTTTGAAAGAATGCCAGTGCAACAAGTAATTGTTGAAGTAAAATCTATAGCTGTTTGAAACAGGAATTAGACAATTGTTTAATAAAGGAAAGCACAAAAAGAAAATGGGATTAGAATATCTGCCTCTTGCAGAGAAGGAAATCGGAAGAAATACTTGTTGGGCCAAATGGTCTGTACTGTGCTTCAGCTTCTACTAGCAGGCTTGGTACATGTATTCAACTTCAGTTTGAAAATGCAATCAGTAATCAATTTTTGATGCTTTGTATTTCAGTTTTAAAGCTAGCTAGGTTATATATGGCTTAGAGCTGTCAGAACATTGCTTTTGATTGCAATGAAATCTGGCAAAACTTGTCCTGAAGAAAATATTTAAGTTCTGCAAAAAGAAAATTGAAAAGTTTTTCTTTGATAAAGTTAACTTAACAATCACACATAACCATTATCCTGTGCAACAGAAACCTTAGTAGCTGAAATGATGTTATTATATCTGTAGGTTATCATGGCTCCAGTATGTTATACTTTGTTAGTGAAGCACCTGTTAAAATTACAAACTCGCCCAAAACAGAATGAAACAGAGTTTGATAATTCAGTTCAGAAAATAAAACAAGAGTTTCAGTAACTCTACGGAGCATATAATGTATTTTAAAAAGAATTTTTAGCTACAGAGAAAGTCATTTGATCTGCTTCAATCAGTCGATTTAGCTCATCCAGTGAAGGCATTCAATACAATAAGTGACTTTTGTCTTTGGGATCATAGAAATAACAATCAAGGTAGATATACCAAGATGCAGAGCTGAATTAACTATACTGAGGTGAAAAATAAGTGTAACTGACAACTTCTCTCTGCATTGATAGTATACAAATTCAATTTGCTCAATTTGAAATTCTGCATTAATTTGCTTGAAGCCCTTGTTTTATTTAAGGAAAAAATGCTAATATGTGTAATTGATTAAAAAGATGAACAGTGAGAAAATATTTCAGATGTTCAATAAAGTTGCAAATTGATTCAAAGAACAAATTTTTACTCAGTGTAGGGGAGGAGGGGAGTACCTCCTTATCATTGACCACTGGGCGTGCTTGGAAAGTTCAGAAAAGAACAAAATAGGTATTGTCTGTAATACAACCTTGGGTTAAGGTTTAAGAGTTATGAATAATATCAGAGATGAACCAAGTTTAAATGTCTTTAGGTTGTGATGAAGATTGGATGAATAAGTAGAAAAATGAGGCAATGAAAATTAATGACTTTCTACTCTCACAACACAATATGAGTGGGGGAAAGTTACCACAAAATTCCCTGGGAGAAAGCTAATTGCTTTAAATTAGGTTGAATCGGACCCCTCGAAGTCCAACCCTATGTCCCCATTGTGGGAGGAGGAAACAGACAAGGCCGGTTAACAGGCGAAGTTGTATAGGCCAATCCCCTGTACAGTGGATATAATGGATTACAGAAACATTGATCAACTCCAAAGAGGTCATCGATGTTCGATGCTCCACCGGGAGCTAAGGGCCTAAGGAGAAGTTGAATAGGAATATAGTTATGGAATATCTATAGTTACAAATTTACAATATACAAAGAATGAAAAGATTGTTCCCTGATCAGCTATTCCTGACCTAACTAAAGGGAACACTATGAAATCACATCTGATGATTTACAACTACATAGGAGCAAATGGAAGGGGGCAGGGTTAGAGAAATGTCAAGGACTGTAATTCTACATATCCCTCATATATAATTACAGTAGCCCTTTGGGCATATACTATGCTTCACTTAAATGCAATAGCTATAAATTCAACATTTAACAATTGTTACTGATTTCATCTTGGAATTTAATTCTCAAATTGCAGATGTCTAAGATAAGTAATGCAATTTGTTCCCATATTTTCAATCTATCTGATCATATCTGATGCAGGAATGATGTTGAACCTCCAAACTAAGTCTTAGCAAATCACCCTCAGCTAAATTTGTCCTCTACTACAAATGAAATTTTTGAACTTTCAACTCAGTGATAATTACCAATTTTTTGTAGTCTGGGTTAATTCCCATTAGAAAATAAAGCTATTTTCAATTAGAATCCACATGTAAAGGAAATTATCAAAATTTTGACACTGGCTAAAATATATATTAAAGACATAAATATAAAGTTGAAACTAACATCAAGCTCAACTAGGAATAGATAATGAGCAATAGAATCTTTAAAATTAAAATCAGAATATTTTTGAAATAATTTTAGTAACACTTTTTGTAACGTGCTCAGCTCATATTAACATTATAAGCTACAGTCCCAGCCGTTAACCTCATGTTGGACAGAATAGTTGATAGCTACTTGCCATCAATATTGATCGGTAGAAGTTTAAGAAAAGGAACATGATTTTCCTTTTTAATATTAAAAGGGGGGGGGGCAGGGAGTGAAAAATTATTTCATTTTTAATAGATTGTGCAAGGTAAGTGTTGCTTTAATAAGGGTAAAGAAACACAATTTTGATAAAGTATAGAGTTATGTTTTTTTAAACTGTTCAATTCTATTGACATTTGAAATAGAATCTCAGAATGATCAGTGTAGCTTCAGATAAGTTAAGTGGCCATATTTAACTTTAAGGTAGGGCCATGTAAAGTCTCATACAGTATATTAACCAATTCAAATAAAGTTCATGAGGTTAATCAGAGATTAATCATTGCAACCCAGAGAGTTGCATTTAACATTAAAAATGTCTAATAAGAAACTATCTCAAATAATCACACTTCTGTAAAAATATAAATATATCTAATGTTTTGAATTGCAGAATGGTTTTTAACATTTTGCACAGTGTGGGGTGCTGGAGCCAAAGCATTCCTTATTCCTGCCAAGAAATCCAGTTTGTGTTGAGGTATGGGCTCCATTTGCACCAGTCTAACATAAATCAGAACTTCAAGGATGGGAGGATCTGAAATGGCAGTTTGTGGGAAATAATAATTGAGAAGAACTGCGTGGTTTCCCACCTGCGCTTTCTGTCCGACTTGAAAAGAAAATTGTAGCTCGAGTCGATTGTGCTTCATGCAGTCTCAATTTGTAGAGCAAAATGTTTTCCAACTTAAAAAAAAGTGTAGGTACCCTGGCTGTCCATTTCCCTTACCAATTTGACAACTAGAAGGGCACTGATGAATGTAATTGGTAGAAAGATCAGTAGGGAGTTGAGGAAACATGTTTTACCCATGGAATCTGCCACCTTTAAGGGTGCTGAAAACAGGAATGCTCATCGCATTTCAATGTGCCTGGATGCAACTTTTGACATTCCATGGTGTTTTCCATGCATTATGCAATGAAAAAGTAAATTAGTCTGAACAGGACTTTTTCTGGTAGGCATCCTTTAGGATACATTTATTTTTAAATAATTCTAAGTGTCCTATGAGAATGCTGTATAGGTAAACAGGAAATGTTTTGATACAATTTTAGGTGGCCGCCACTTCATTTAGACCGGGATGAGCAGAGAGCAATGGTCCTGTCATTGTCCAAATTACATCAAAATTGTATAATCGTAACTCTTATATACAGATATTTATTTATTGAGATTCTGGCCCTTTGAGTCACACTGCCCAGCAATCTCCCAGTTTAATCCTAGCCAGGACAATTTACAATGACCAATTGACCTATCAATGGGTACATCTTTGGACTGTCGGAGGAAACCGGAGCACCCAGAGGAAACACACACAGTCACAGAGAGAAACTCCTTACAGGTATTGATTTACTTCTAAATTTAATTTCAGATGAAATCATGATTGAATAAGCACAAATCATGTTACATAGCAAATGGTAATGTATTAAAAGCTACCTGTCACTTTTTCAGGTAGAAATCAATATGCATCAGAAGATTTTATATAGTTTCAAGGAGATTGATTATATATCTTACCTGGGTTATGTTGGACAGTCCTATCAAGTAGGAAATAACGCAGACTACAGCAATAAAGATTTCTCTTCTTCCTCGTAACAGTTTGGGAAACTCATCCACCAGGGCAGTAATAAAACCTTCCACAGTGCAGAACTGAAAATTAAGGAACATTTTGCATAAATACTAAATTGGTAAATTGTTTTATTATTGTCACGTGTACAGTGAAAAACTTTTTTTTTCTCACAGCATCCATAAAGGTAATTTCATCACATCAGTGCATTCATGTAGTACAAAGGAAGACAATAACAGAATAGTGTTACAGTTAGCAAAAGCACAGTGTAGGTAGACAATAAGGTGCAGATACATAACCAGGTTGATTGTGAGGTCAAGGGACCATCTTATCATACAAAGGAACTGTGTATAGTCTTATATCTCTGCAGTAAAAGCTGTCCTTGACCATTGTAGTATGTATTTCAGGCTTTTGTAACTTCTGCCCAGTGGGGGGGGGGGGAGTGTTAAAAAAAAGCCTCTAGGATTTTTGATTATTTTGGCTGCTTTACCAAGGCAATGAGATGAGTAGACAGAGTCCAGAGGGGGGAGGCTGGTTTCCATGATGTGCTAAGATGTATCCACAGCTTTCTGTAAAAAAAAGCTGAGAGTTATGGGCTGCGTAGGACGGAGTTATATTGATCATGGAGTGATTATATAGGCTGTCGTAACATTGTGGGCTAAAGGGTCCATACCGTGCTGTACTGTTCTATGTTTTGTGCTTTATGTTCTCTGTAGTTTTTCTGCAATCTCAGGTTGGAGCATTTGCCATACCAAGCGGTGATGCATTCAGAAAAGACGCTTTCTATGGTGCATCTACAAAAATTTGGTGGGGGTCAAAGGGGACATGCCAAATATCTTTATCCTCCTTCAGAAGCTCAGGTGGTGGTGCGCTTTTTTGCCCATGGCATCAATGTGGTTGGACCAGGACAGGCTATTGGTGATATTCACTCACAGCTCTTGGCCTACTTTAATATCTTCCTCCACTTTTAGTAACCATTTCTTGCAAACAACATTAACTAATTTAGCAGGGAGAATTCTGGTTGAAGATCATCAACCTGAACCTGTTTTTCACCATGTGGGTTCCTCAGCTGTTGGCTATTTCCAGTGTTTAGAATCAGGTTTAGTATCACTGGCATATGTTGTGAAATTGGCTGTTGCAGTATATTGCAATACATAATGATAAAAACTGTAAAGTACAGTAAGTACTGTAAGATATAAGTATAGTATATAATTAGATATGCAAATTACAGTAAGATAAGTTTTTTTTAAAGTTAAATTTAATTAGTAGTGCAAAAAGAGTAAAATTAAGTAGTGAGGTAGTGTTCATGGGCCCAATGTCTATTCAGAAATCTGCCCCTCTCTGCTCAGTTCTTGAAAATTCCACTTCCCTGGAATGGATGTAGGGAGATGTTCAAACCTGAGCCGAGGTGACAGATTACTCTGGCTGGCAGAATGTTTTCTAGCCTTCACTAAGCCGCTACCGTAAACACAGCTGAGTGTGTATGCGAGTAGAAGGTGACACGTTGTGGATGTGGGCTGTGGGTGAAGGAACCTGCCATGATACAAATATAATCGAGTTTGCTAGGTTCAGTAATATGCAGAAATAGGGACACTTACCCCTAAAAAATAAATTTCACAGCTGTATTTGTTTAACAAAACTGACTTGTCTAGACTTCATAGAAAGATCGAAAACCTATAGCACAATACAGGCCCTTCGGCCCACAAATTTGTGCCGAACACGTCCCTACCTTACAAATTACTAGGCTTACCCATAGCCCTCTATTTATCTGAGCTCCATGTACCTATCTAAAAGCCTCTTAAAAGACCCTATTGTATCCGCCTCCACCACCGTTGCCAGCAGCCCATTCCACGCACTCTCCACTCCCTAAGTAAAAAAACTTACCCCTGACATCTCCTCTGTACCTACTCCCCAGCACCTTAAACCTGTGTCCTCTTGTGGCAACCATTTCAGCCCTGGGAAAAAGCCTCTGACTATCCACACGATTAATGCCTCTCATCATCTTGTACACCTCTATCAGATCACCTCTCATCCTCCGTTGCTCCAAGGAGAAAAGGCCGAGTTCACTCAACCTGTTTTCATAAGGCATGCTCCCCAATCCAGGCAACATCCTTATAAATCTCCTCTGCACCCTTTCTATGGTTTCCATGTCCTTCCTGTAGTGAGGCAACCAGAACTGAGCACAGTACTCTAAGTGGGGTCCGACCAGGGTCCTATATGGCTGCAACATTACTTCTCGGCTCCCAAATTCAATTCCACAATTGATGAAGGTCGATACACCATATGCCTTCTTAACCATAGAGTCAACCTGCGCAGCTGCTTTGAGCGTCCTATGGACTTGGATCCCAAGATCCCTCTAATCCTCCACACTGCCAAGAGTCTTACCATTAATAGATAGATAGATAGATAGATAGATACTTTATTCATCCCCATGGGGAAATTCAACTTTTTTCCAATGTCCCATACACTTGCTGTAGCAAAACTAATTACATACAATACTTAACTCAGTAAAAAAAAATATGATATGCATCTAAATCACCGTCTCAAAAAGCATTAATAGCTTTAAAAAGTTCTTAAGTCCTGGAGGTAGAATTGTAAAGCCTAATGGCATTGGGGAGTATTGACCTCTTCATCCTGTCTGAGGAGCATTGCATCGATAGTAACCTGTCACTGAAACTGCTTCTCTGTCTCTGGATGGTGCTATGTAGAGGATGTTCAGAGTTATCCATAATTGACCGTAGCCTACTCAGCGCCCTTCGTTCAGCTACCGATGTTAATCTCTCCAGTACTTTGCCCACGACAGAGCCCGCCTTCCTTACCAGCTTATCAAGACGTGAGGCGTCCCTCTTCTTAATGCTTCCTCCCCAACACGCCACCACAAAGAAGAGAATACTATATTCTGCCATCTTATTTGACCTACCAAAATAACCACTTCACACTTATCTGTGTTGAACTCCATCTGCCACTTCTCAGCCCAGTTTTGCATCCTATCAATGTCCCGTTGTAACCTCTGACAGCCCTCCACACTATCCACAACACCTCCAACCTTTATTTCATCAGCCAATTTACTAACCCATCCCTCCACTTCCTTATCCAGGTCCTTTATAAAAATTACGAGGAGTAAGGGTCCCAGAACAGATCCCTGAGGCACACCACTGGTGACTGATCTCCATGCAAAATGCTAAAATCTAAACTTCTTGCTAAAATCTACAACCACTCTTTGCCTTCTGTGGGCAAGCCAGTTCTGGATCCACAAAGCAATGTCCCCTTGGATCCCATGCCTCTTTACTTTCTCAATAAGCCTTGCATGGGGAACCTTATCAAATGCCTTGCTGAAATCCATATACACTACATCTACTGCTCTTCCTTCATCAATGTGTTTACTCACATCCTCAAAAAATTCAATCAGGCTCATAAGGGATGACCTGCCCTTTACAAAGTCATGCTGACTACACCTAATCATATTATGCCTCTCCAAATGCTCATAAATCCTGACTCTCAGGATCTTCTCCATCAACTTATCAACCACTGAAGTAAGACTCGCTGGTCTATAATTTCCTGGGCTATCTATACTCCCTTTCTTGAATACAGGAACAACATCCACAACCCTCCAATCCTCCGGAACCTCTTCCATCCCCAATGATGATGCAAAGATCATCGCCAAAGGCTCAGCATATTCCCTCTCATCTCCCACAGTAGCCTGGGCAACTATTAAATAAGGGGAATATGTTGTAATAAACTGCCTGGGTCACTCTGGATGTTATATGTTGATATGCTTTTGCAAGTACAATGTGTATTTTTTTTCTCTCTCTGTGCATTGGGTTTAGGCCTGTTTTTAAATAATGTTCTTTCAGGCTTCTTGCTTTGTGGCTGCCTGTAAGCAGACGAATCTCAAGGTTGTATAATTTATACATACTTCAATAAGAAATGTACTTTGAACTTTGAACACACTGCTACATTTGCCAATTGTCAAATACTAGCTCAAGCTCCTCAGCCTGCACAGTGAGTACAAGCTTATTTAGACCATTGGTGAGCAAACACGAGGAAATCTGCAGATGCTGGAAATTCAAACAACAACACACACAAAATGCTGGAGGAACACAGCAGGCCAGGCAGCATCTATAGGAGAAGCACTGTTGACGTTTCGGGCCGAGACCCTTCGTCAGGACCATTGGTGCCTGTTTGCAATGGGCCTCAATTACTCAATCTTTTAATAATACTATAAACTTCAAAATAAATAAATAGTACAAATAAAGTATTGAGGTATAGTTCAGAAATCTGATGGCAGAGCAGCCAAGCTATTTCTGAACAGCTGAGAATGGGTCTTAGAATCATGAAGTACTACAGCACAGAAACAGACCCTTTGGACTAGCAGGACCCTGCTAAACTGTTATTCTGCCTGGTCCCATTGACCTGCAACCAAACCATAGCCCTCCATTCTTCTCCCATTCATGTACTTAAAATTTCTCTCACATGCTAAGATCAAACCCACATCCGCCACCTGCACTGGCAGCTCGTTCGACACTCTTACTACCCTCTGACTGAAGAAGGTCCCCCTCATGTTTCCCTTAAATATTTTACCTTTCACCCTTAACCCACAATCTCTTCAGGCTCTTGTACTTCAGAAGAGGCCTAAAAAACAGTCTGACAAAAAGTTATTGACTAGTAAGGCCTTAATAGTGTGGATATGGGGAGGATGTTTCCTGTGGTGGGGGACTCTAGGACCAGAGGACATAGCCTCAGATTAGAGGGATGTCCATTTAGAACGGAGATGAGAAGGAATTTCTTTAGACAAAGTGTGGTAGATCTGTGGAATTTATTGCCACAGGCAGCTGTGGAGGCCATGTCATTAGGTACATTTAAGGAACAGTTTGATAGATTCGTAATTAGGGCACAAGGATTACAGGAGAAAGGGGCTGAGAGAGAAATGGATCAGTCATGATGGGCCAAATGGCCTAATTCTGCTCCTAATATCTCATGGTCTTATGGCCTGTCAAAAATGTATCTACCTGCTTTTTAAACCTCTGGTGATCCAGACTCCATGATAGCTAAGGACGACTTAAAGGTATGGATAAGAAAGGTTTGAATGTATATGGGCCAAGTGTGGGCAAACAGGACTAACTTGGATGGGTACCTTGTTCAGCATGGACCAATTGGGCCAAAGGACTTTTTCCATGCTGAATGACTCTATGATTCAATGATTTAGCAGTCTACAAGCCTAGTTAGATTTAGACAGATATGGACCAAGTTGTCGAGGCAAATGGGACTAACAGTAGGTAACTTGGTTATCACGGACAAATTAGATTGAAGGGCCTGACTAGCCCTATGATTATGACTCTCCAAATTGAGAATAGAATGATTCTTTGACTTGACATATGTTGACATAAGGAAAATTGATTTTTTTAAAAAAACAGGCACTGAACATCATTTCTGGTATGGGAAGATTTTAAGATTGTGGTTATAATAGGAATTGTGCACACCTGCATCACATTAGGAGTTTGAGGGAATGTGATTTGTTAGAAGTTTATCTTCTCTAACTAGTTTCTACAGCGGTACTGCGGAGCGCATTCAACCCGGTTGCATCACTGTCTGGTGTGGAGTGTCACTGCACAGGATCGGGAAAAGCTGCAGAGGGTTGTAAACACAGTCAGCTCCATCATGAGGACCAGCCTCCCCAACGTCGAAGATGTCTTCAAAAGGTAATGCCTCAAAAAGGCGGCATCCTTCATTGAGAACCCCCATCACCCAGGTCATGTTCTCTTCTTATTACTACCACTGGAGAGGAGTACATGAGCCTCAAAACACACACTCAACCTTTTAAGAACAGCTTCTTCACCTCCACCATTAGATTTCTGAAGAGACAATGAACCAAACCATGAACGTTACCTCACTATTTTATGCTCTCTTTTTGCACACTAATTTAACTATATATTTTTTTGTAATTTATAGCAATTTTATGTATTGCACTGTACCGCTGTCATAGAACAATAAACTTCAGGCTATATGTCAGTGATATTAAATCTGATTCTGATCTGCTATTAATGGACTTTAAAATCTGATACAAATAAGATTTAAATTTGCTCAAATAGTTGAATGATGTTAAAATGCTAACTAAATGAAATGGAATTTAAATTTTTACATTATATGGAATGTTTTGTCTTACACTTTAGGAGTATACGTTTCAATACAATCCAAAATTGCAATGTTATAGTTAAGGGCTAATCAGCAGTGTTACCCTTAGCAACAGAATGCTGTTCAATATTGATGTATGACTAGGGCAAGGATTCAGTATGCCTGCACCTGTCAGATGCAATCAATAACGGCGTTCTTGAAAGGTTTTATTTCAGTCCCTAAACTATTAGATTTATGGTGCTAGATTAAAAGTGGCAGAACACATTTCTAGCTAAACCCATTTGTTCTGTAACTGTAACCTCGCAATTCTGTGTTGCATTAAAGCATTTTTGTTCATGTATAATACAAAATGTTCCATAAACAGTAATCTTTAAAATTCTGTTTCATTTAATTGGCTTTTAAAAACATTCAACTATATTGAACACGTTTAAAATACGAATTATATTGAATTTTAAGTGCTATCCATAACAGATACGAAAAATTCCAATTATAGCCACTCCCAAAAAGTCTTGCCACACTTGTTTTATTTTTCTTAAAGATATTGATGAAATGCTATTCAGCAAAACTAAAGAACCAATGATTAAATCAATACAAGAAATGAACAGCAGCCACCCCTGCACCAAACACCATACAGCAACAATGATGTTTACTTACTTGGCTGTCGATCCCCAGCATAAGTAACATGGAAAAGAATAGAATAGACCATAATGGAGATATTGGTAATTGTGTCACTGCTTCAGGGTATGCCAAAAATGCCAGGCCAGGACCTTTAAAAAAACACATTTGTTGAAATATGACTTGGGATGAAATATTAGATCTTTTTTGTTATGTATAAAAACAAGCATTAGAATAGTAAGCAAAGTGACATGCTAATTTATGAACTATATTTTCAGTACAGGAGACATACAAAAGTAATAAATGTGAAAAGGTTATCCTTCCAAAATCAATGTTTATTTCAGCATCACCCGATAAAGTGTTGCAAAGGTCTCTACATAGCGTTAAACATCCTACATTACCCTGCCTTGCTTTATTGTCTTGTTTTGACATGGCATGTCCACGACCCTACAGAATGGCATAATTCTCTGGCCTTTCCCTTTTTAATCACTAGTAGCAGGTTTTAAAGAGTTAATTGGAAATATTTACAGAAGATTACAATGTACATTTAGAGAGAAAATATGCCTTTTTTTACTGTTATTCTGTCAATAATTTATTTGTATTTTATTTCATTTGCCTAATTAGTAATGCACTTATTTTTATATCGTAGTATTAGTTTGAATAAATATATTAAATTATATTTTTTATATGTGGCAAATACTGTACTCATTTAAAGTATACATGATTTTGCGTTCTCTTGACCTTCTGTGTTAATATACTTCTCTGAACTTAAAACGCTAATAGTTTTCAGAATGCTTTTATATGATTTATTCTAAGTTGCTGTCAGTAGGATTTTAAGAATGGTTACGTTTTGTATTTCCATCAAAAATCAACTGGGCTTCTTCCCACTCTTTCTCTCGGTGGAAATATAATTCTGTATGTGTCCAAATTCAGCACATGGGTCTAAGTGCATGTTTCATGCATACACTTGCCAAGTTTTAATTAAAAGAATTAAAGATGTGGAGTTTATAATGGGAACCATGAAGAAACTGTCAGTTCAGAGTACAGTTAATGAAATCTGCCAGTGGCTTCTAGAAGTCAAATATGGAAATCTTGATGCTGCTGCTCCTTCTGAGGGTAAATTGTTGCCCTTTTCACCAAGTCAATCAGTGTAGAATCAGTGGATTGTTAAGAACTTAAAATTTTAATGAACTATTTGCACTGTTAAAATACACTGCAACTTCATGAGTTTTAAATGGTGTTTAACTATTGCTGGACAGGTTCTCCAGCCTTGAAAAGGTAACATTTAACGTACAACTGTTATAGAAACATAGAAAAACTACAGTACAATACAGGCCCTTTGGCCCACAATACTGTGCCGAACATGTACTTAATTTCAAAATTACCTAGGGTTACCATAGCCCTCTATTTTTCTAATTTTTCTAAGCTCAATGTACCACAAATTGCTTATTTCAAAAGTCTATTTTTAAGAATCCATGTATCATATTTCCACATTGACTTTCATCCTTGTGTGAGTTCCAATTTTACTCTCTGTGAGACATTAAAAAGTTATTCACAATACTTCCATTCTCTCACTGTTCTGCTGTCCAGAAACATTTCACTGAGGTTACTGGACACCAGTAGTGGCATGTGACTACACCACCAATATACAAAATCTGGGCCAGTAATTGTATCATCGTGCTAATCTAAGTGTGTTTATAATGCCAACTGTAACGTTTTCACTTAGCCTTGGGATAATAAACTGAGCTCCTCAGATCCCTCCACAAACATACGTATTGCAAAATATTCTAACGGCAAACTATGCTCGTGCTACAGTTGCTTGATCTTGCCTGACCATCAGAGAAACTCTTCCCTTCTTCCCATCAAGGAAAAACTTCCCTTCTTCCAGCTCACATTAGAATAAATTCCAGCCCCTCAGGAGCAACTTGTTCAGCAACATTGGCCAATAGTGGCATTTGCTCCTCTACCAGCATAATGGGGAAGCAGGTTCACGGGCTTGGAGAGTGAGATAGAAAACCCTATGAATAAGCATATTAATCACAAGCAGTAAAAGATTCGACCAAACATTTAAGTTTCCCCAAGTTACACCAACTACAAAACTAAATATTCAATAAACAGATACTTAGTCAAGAGTGCCCGCCTGGAGCATACCTCCACAGAGGTTCTGTGAAGCGAGCCCTGGGGGACAAGTCTTCTTCTTATACACCCGAGGCACCCAGAACTGAAGGTTGGTGCCGTGGCATGCAAGCCAACCAATGGGAAAGAGCAGCCGCAACTTTTAAACAGGCCAATCAATGAATGACTAACATAGCAGAAGCGGCTTTCAACCAGCAAATAAGCCAACTACCCCAATAACCCCCTTGTGATGACCCACAATGTCTGATTCATGGCAAGTTACTTGCTACAAGGAACGGTGTAGAAATATGGCACGTGAAACCTTCCTAGCGCATTGGACAAGCTATAACTACCTTATATATTGGGGAATTTTATATTTGAACATTTGGCAATTTTGTTCACAGCAGAGCGAAGGACTTCGATGTTAGTTCTCTATTCAGCTGCACATATCTTGGTCCATTTTTCCATACTGAATACTGAATAGTGGTCCATCAGTAATGTCAGATTCCAGTGTGGGTATGGTTCTGTTGCTGAGAAGAGGCTGGCAGATTACATCTAAGCTATTCAGGTTAATTGTGTGGCAAAATCACTCCAGATACACTTTACAGATCATCCTGCAGTGTACTGTAGACCTACATCTGTGTGAGTCAGAGTATGCATGTGCTAGGACAATGTCTTTATCTACTTTTGGCACAATGTAGGCTGCAACTCACAAGAATAGCTCTTAAGTAATGTATGCTTTTGGGAGTAATGTTTTGTGTTAGAGAAACAAACATCTAAGTTTTTTTGTGATCTAACAGGGGCCAATTAAACATGTCAGCTGCATCAAATGCTCCAAATTTTGTTTAAAGGATGCGATGTTTGGAAAAATGCTAATATTATTCAGAGGTGAGGCGAAAAACATCACACTGTGCAAGTACAAACAAGTCTGTCAAGTCAAGTCAAGTCACTTTTTATTGTCATTTTCACCATAACTGCTGGCAAAGTACACAGTAAAAATGAGACAATGTTTTTCAGGACCATGGTGCTACTTGAAACAATACAAAAACTACACTGAACTACATAAAACAACACAAAAAAGCTACACTAGACTACAGACCTACCCAGGACTGCATAAAGTGCACAAAACAGTGCAGGCATTACAATAAATAATAAACAAGACAATAGGGCAGTAAGGCGTCAGTCCAGGCTCTGAGTATTGCGGAGTCTGATGGCTTGGGGGAAGAAACTGTTACATAGTCTGGTCGTGAGAGACCGAATGCTTCGGTGCCTTTTCCCAGACGGCAGGAGGGAGAAGAGTTTGTATGAGGGGTGCTGAATGTAGGCATTAGGTGTTTCACTTTAATCCAATGAAAGGCAGGACCTACCTGAAGCAGCGACATCAGCGATAGGCTTATTTGTTACATGGGCCATGAAGCCAACGATGGAGAAGATGACAAACCCAGCGAACATACTGGTGGTGGAGTTTATACAGCAGACAATGATCGAGTCTCTGAAATAAAGAGGAAGAAACTCTCTGTGTTACAGCTATATAGGACCCTGGACAAACCCCACTTGGAATACTGTGCTCAGTTCTGGTCACCTCACTACAGGAAGGATGTGGAAACCATAGAAAGGATGCAGAGGAGATTTACGAGGATGTTGCCTGGATTGGGGAGCATGCCTTATGGGAACAGCTTGAGTGAACTTGGCCTTTTCTCCTTGGAGTGATGGAGGATGAGAGGTGACCTGATAGAGGTGTATAAGGTGATGAGAGGCATTAATCGTGTGGGTAGTCAGAGGCTTTTTCCCAAGGCTGAAATGGCTAACATGAGAGGGCACAGTTTTAAGGTGCTTGGAAACAGATACAGAGGAGATGTCAGGGGCAAGGTTTTCATGCAGAGAGTGGTGAGTGCATGGAATGGACTGCCGGTGATGGTGGTGAAGGAGGATACAATAGGTTCTTGTAAGAAACTCTTCAATAGGTACATGGAGCTCAGAAAAATAAAGGGCTATGGGTAACTCCAGGTAATTTCTAAAGTAAGTACATGTTTGGCACATCATTGTGGGCTGAAGGGCCTGTACTGTGCTGTAGAATTTCTATGTTTCTAAACCAGGTTGTCTTGTCTGTGGTGCCTAACTGGACTCATTTCTTGAGCACCAGTTGAGATTTGGACTCACACACATGATGTTGAGTTTTTGATATGTGGTGTCGGTATCTGGGAAGCATGTGGTGGAAGGTATGCATTTCCTCTCAGCATCCCAATATGGGCAGGTCTCACTCAGCCTGTGCACCTCCTGAGAGCTGGTGCGTACACCTAGCGACCGAAGCAGAGCAGCAATTCCACATCTCTTCTCTCCTCTAACTTGATGTCTGGTGTCGACTTATTTTGAAAATGCATAGTCGGCAAGATAACTCGTGGGAAGAAGGAAATGGATGGGTTGATATTAGATGGCTTTAATTTTCAAATATAAATCACCTACAAAATCTAAATTAATGCAATGGGACAATTTGACAAGAAATAACACACCATAAGCTTCCAAAAATATGCTGCATAGAGGTGAATACCAACCTCAAAAATTGAACTGTCTATTATATTTTGTTACGTTTATGGGTGAAACATGCAATGGTGCCTATGTTGTTAAACCAAGTCCTGGTGTGTATTATGGATGGATTGTTAGATTTTCTCATTTTGAAAACATACTCATCATTTAGATGGAACAATGGCCTAATATTGCTCCTCTCATTTCTGGTCTTATATTTGAATCTCCAGCGGATTAAAAGAGCATGCATCCTCCTCTCCTACAATGCCCATGCAGTGTCAAATATTAAAGCAAGTCGCTATGTATAGCCATAAGTGGCACTGGACTTTACCTTACTGAGGAAAGTTGTCAATGCCTAGTTAATTGTAATTAGACTTATCACAGAGCATGATTAATTCAGCAGGTGATTATGTAAAGCACGTAATCAGTTGACACTCTCCCTTCTACAACACACACCCATTATCTTCGGTCAACAAGTAATGAGAGTTCAGGAGTATTGCTACATTTAAATGCCATTATCAAATTTGGATGACTCAAACTAACACGGAAACAAAAAAGGAAAGGGTTTACCTAAATCTACAAAAATAATGATTGCCTTTGTTATCAAATGGAAAAAAATGGGATAAGAGCCAGAATTAATGCAATAAAAAATGCAGCTGATGGAAATCTGAAATAAAAACAGAAAATTGCCAGTAACACTCAGCTGACCAGGCAGCATCTACAGAAAGAGTTAACATTTCTGATCAAAGACTTTTAATCAGAACTTCGTGTTGATGAAGTCGATGGGACCCCGACCTGAAATGTTAACTCCACGTATCTTTCCCTCTCCATGTGTGCTGTCTGACCCGATGAGTCTTTCAGGACTTTGCAGGTTTCATCTGGATGAAGAGGAAGCACGGATGCGACGGGCCGATCGGCCTCGCGCCCTGATTACCCTGAAGCCTTTCAGGTTTGGGAGGAAGAGCGCCGCCAGCTCAAGTGGGATACGCGAAGGTGGCAGCCGAAGGCAATGATTACCTGTAAATATTGTTGTGGAATGTGTTGTAGCTGCCGAGTGCCACCAGGGAGCCGAGACCCAGACCGTAGGAGAAAAATATCTGCGTGGCGGCGTCCAGCCAAACCTGAGGAAGAAGGGATTGAGACGGTCCATGAGCAGCGGCAACGAATGCGGTTTCATTCACACACGTGTATCAGCCCCGACCATAAACGGCCGCTAATGACGTACCTCCGAATCAGAAAGGCGGCTGAAATCGGGGGTGATGTAGAACAAGATTCCTTCTTTAGCGCCCGGCAGTGTCACTCCACGGAAAAACAAGGTAAGGAGCATGATGTACGGGTAGATTGCAGAAAAGTAAACTACCTGTTGGGGGGGAAAGCGCGGACAGATTACAATATTGGATTCTGTCCTGTATACACTTGGTACACCGAGGATATGATCGATCATTTGAAAAGGATTATGAAGGCTTAACTTGGTGCACAATGACATGGATAACTTGTTCGCACAGTTTTCTTTAAGCTAAAGTGTTCTAACAAGCTTCTTTATTAGACTATCATCATTTGCCAGGCCACCTGTATACCTTTAGTATTAAGAAGAATATGGTCGGAACTTAAGTAAATAACACCCCACAACCATGCATGCATTCAGCCTCCTAGTGCCAGGCGATGGTTTCCAGAGTTAAAGTTTTGGTATGGCCCATTGAGCAATTGATTATTCCTCTCTAATTACTATGGTCCCGGTGCACGTCGATTTGGAGTAGGCAGTTTAAACGATCTGGCACGGACTAGATCGGTCGAGTGGCGTGTTTCTCTGCTGCACTTTTCTAAGACTCTATGTGAACAGGGATGTACTTTGCCACCGGGTTAGTTGAGTCCAGTGCATCTATTAAAATCAATGGGAGGGGGTGGGGGTAGTGAGGGGAGGGGAATTAGGTACAAAGAGAACGTTGGACACTTATTTTACCAAAACCAAAATATTACCGGATATGATGGGCTGAATAATCTCGCTCTGTGAAATAGTGCATATGATTACACAGTTAGCTTCCCGCACATTCCATGTCATTGGCCAAAACCAAAGCGGGAAGTCCGGGATTCTAAAGAGCGACTCTGGATTCGCTGAAAACTCGAGCCGCTGTACCGTCACACGATTCGAGAGTCCGACGAGTGTTCTCATGAAATGTGTCAGGACTTTACCTTTCCCGTCCACTTGACGCCCTTCCAAATACAGAAGTAGACAAGAACCCAGGCGATGGCCAGTGTTACTGCAAGCGGCGCTCGGATATGCCCCGGTTTATCCAGCCCATCCGTTAACTGATGCATGTTCCGTCTGTGGATAGTCACGTTTCTATCAGTAATACACGCTATTTCCGGTCCAACGGTTGTTAATTTAAGTGTTAGCTCACAAAATAAGGCAAACAAATGGAAAGAGATAAAAACCATCTTACTCCCAGAACTCCACGATTGGGCTGCTGAGGTTGGTTGAATTGCTCATACTGTAGTTTGAGAAGCACCTCTCCGTATTCCATGAATTTCCACAGCGTTGCCAGGGCAGTTCCTGTTTGTGGAAAATTACAATTATTTTGTGATTTTCACTCGATCTCCTTTACTAATCCACTATTCTTTATCGTGCGTAATTTCCATTATTTGCCACTTCGAACCAAACAGGTGCAGACACACAGCATCATAGATGCATTTGGTTGTTCGTGTCTCGGCCTGTCACTATAGAAGCAGTTTATTGATTTACGTTAGAGGGCTTTATCGTTTTGATCACTGTTTTCGAGAACGAATTACGTTAAGGTTGCTGTAACCACGAAGAAATTAATTCGCACTCGCAAATAGGCAGAAAAAAAAGGGAACTTACTGATGTGAAAGAATTGTACAAGTAATAAATGGCCCAAGCAATGATGACGACGTAATAGATGTTTAGCCAGAAAGACAGGACGGCGGCTGCCAGACCCACACCTGTAAACAGAGGGAATATCCAAGAACCCAGAGCGTTACACCGATTAGGTTTCAAAGAGTATCAACTTAAAGGCACGTTAACAAATGTCACCTCTGTCAACGGGACTCTTACTGCTTATTTTGTGAAGCCTGGTGTTAATTCTGCTTGTCATGCTTTCTTGGAAATGACCGTCCACAGGACATTCCGCCCCCTCCCAGCCGCGCCCAGATCTGTGGACACCCAAGCTATATTGACCCTAACGCTTGCGACCTAGATCTAAGACTGAATATTCACCGAGGAATTGCAATACGTTTATAAAACCCCGTTCAAAATAAACATGCAAAGTCACATTACAATGCTTGTAAGCGAATATTTGATACGGCCACTATCTGTACAGTTTTCAAAAGGTTAGGAAGCCTCTACGTGGCGAAGAGTTGCGCCTTATGACAATGTTTATTGTTCTGTATACCATTGCCCGCCGAGGGACGTGCGGCGGCCCCGCTCACGGTGCTGGCTTTACACCATACCTTTGAACATTGGTGCCAGCCTCCAGATGCCGAGTCCACCGACAGAGGTGTACTGACCCAAGGAGCATTCCAGCAGAAAGATGGGCATTCCAGCAAAGATCAGTGTCATGAAATAAGGAATGAGAAAGGCCCCTTGGAGAGAACAATAAGCAGCATGTTAGAAATTCATGGGAAGTTCAGGTTCATTAAATCCAGGCGAAATCGACAGATCGGTGTAATGAATGCATTGAGTTACATGTCAAGTGCAGGGACTAAGCAAGTCATTTAACACAATGGACCCGATAAAATCCATTGTATTCTTTTAAAAATTAAGGTTGTTCGTTATTCGAACTTTAAAAGCAGAAAAAACAATTTTGCAATCATCAGCTCGTATTCCACATTAGCATCACTGGAGCAATTGATCTTTAACGCGCGATTGACTTTAGCAATTTGAAATCCAAAAGGGGTACGTGGGAAACATTCTGATTTCGCCGTTGTTTAAACTGTTGTTTTATCGTGTACAGCACATATCAAGTATATTTTAAAGTTTTTTTTTTACCTCCGCCGTTCTTCCCACAAAGATACGGAAAGCGCCACACATTCCCCAGACCTATTGCATATCCAACACAGGAAAGCAGAAAGTCAAATCTTCCTCCCCATTTCTCTCTCTCGGGAATCTTCCTGGTCTTCTGTACCTTCACCACGAGCGTTTTCGGTTTATCGTTCGAAGTGGGGGCGTCGTGTAGCTCGGTGGAAATTTGCCCGTCGGGCGTTTTTGCTCCGTTGGTGGCCATAATTTTAAATTTAGGCGCCCAGCGCCTGGGAGTTGATCGGAAATTTTCAGCACCAGACCACGTGGAAAGCAGCTTTGCGGTTCAGTCAGACCGGCGCAGGCAGAAAAATATGTGAAGGGTCGGCGCACGATGGTCCTGCTATGGGGGTAGCTGTCAGCTCGTGTTGGATCAGGCAAGCGTTCGTATTTAACCAGGGGGAAAGATGCTGCAAAGAGATAAGGATATGCAGGCTAGCTTTGGTAACGATAGAAACAGCCAAAGGCACGTGCTTTCATTCCGCGATTGACTTGGTCCTATTGATGGAATTGGGACATGTCACGTCATTTTTCGACTTAGGTTAAAATCAACATATCTATGATTTCCGAGCACCGCGCACGACCATCTCACTCCGGCTAAGTATTGACGGCTTTAACTTTGCTTACAAGAAAATCTCGATGTAAATATCACCTTTATAAAGAAATGGAAAATATAGAAGTTAATACAACTGTTGATCACTTCTCGGCACACACACAACACTTCATGCAATGAAGTAGGTCCGTTTGGTATCAAGTAGAACAGTCACAGAGAAATACACTTCGATCCCACTGATTTCAAGCAAAATATCAACCATGTTTTCATTCACCCCAGATTCTCATCGTCACCCTCGCCCCCCAGATTCCACCACTTGTCAATACACTAGGAGCATTTTGGAGTGGCCAATTGACCTACCAATCTGCACGTCTTTGGGATGTTTAACGGAACCGGAGCACCCGGAGGAAACACATACGGTCATGGGGGGGAGCGTGCAGACTCCACACACACGGTACCGAAAACCAGGACTGAAACCCGCTACGAAGCAGCTGCGCCACTGTGCAACAGACCTGTCTTTTCCTTAATCCCGGTGCACACTTTCGAACACGGTCACGCAGTGATAGCGATCACATTTAAACAGAGAGCACCGGCAGATTCGCGCGAACTCGTCGCCTCAAGCTCTGAGGCTTATCCGTCAGACTGTCTATTCCCGGTGTGCATAAAAATATCTCGTGTCGCTTTCCATTGATCAAAGTCGCTTGCATAATTTCTAAAGAGACAGCCTGACGTCTTGACCCTAGAGAATAATTTCTTTTAAAATAAGAGATATCTACGTCTGATTTTCCTCCAGTCCACCGCTCCATCACATTCCCACACTACACGATTCAAACTTGTATTTTATCGCTGACAGTACGGGGGGGGGGGGGGGGGGCATTGTTGTAAGACCATCCTAAAATTCTTTGGAAGTAGTGCGATTGTTTTCCAGTTTCAATGAGCTTACAGGCATATCGCCTCTGTTTCCTGCCTATTTTGTCAAGAACCTGGCTTGCTCTCTGGAAATGTTACACAGATAAACCACACACTTACTGTTTCAAGCTCCCGGTGACAGAAGCTGGTGGTGTTTACTGCTGGAAGTTGACGTCGAGAACCAGATCTTTGCTTTGTTACCGCTGTTGCTTTTTGTCCTCCACGAGCTCAAGAGATGAGACGGCGCAGATTCTCCCCACACAGCGCGTCTCCGAGTATGTGGAGAGCGGAGCAGAGAGGGGAAGGGAGCATCGAGACTCCCGCGCAACTGGCTAATAACTCCAGCAACAACGTAGCGTGCGGCGCCCAGCCTGACACTCTCATCTACATAGCGTCAATGACATCTCAAAGTCACCATCCACTGAGATGGAAGTGGGCTCCGCTCCGCTACCCCTGCCTTTTTGTATCAACGTTTGCATATTCTGGGAGTTCCTTCTATTGATGCCTGCTTCACCCAATAAATCGACACCGTGCAAATACCAAACAAGCGCTATTTCAAGGGCAGCGTTTGAATAGGATGACACCTTATTTTAAAAATTTAGAGCTCCGAGGTCCTCGACAAATGCCAGATTTTGTAATGGAGACGATTAATTTGTTTCTCGGGAAACGCCGGAAAGAAAAGGCGCAGATCACTTTTAGTCCACGTTTTCCAGTAACCTCTACACATTAAACTTCTCTTGAATCAAGTTCGTTCCCATTGAGCCCGCATTCCCCCAACTTCGCAGTGTGCATTTTATCACAAAAGATCATGGAAGTTTGTTGCCAGCTCATTCAAGCCCTGAAAGGGAATCAAGGTATTAACGAGAAGGAATAAACTTGCATTTAAATAGCGTCTTTCAGAGCGTTCCAAAGCATTTTTACTGCAATTGATGGGTGGTAACTATTGGGAGGTAAGAAACTCTGTAGGTAATTTTCACAGGGCGAGCCTCCGGATTCGGCGAAGTGTTAATGAGCCAAACGATCCACTGAAATGAAATCTGGCCTGAACCACCGAGGTAAAATTCCAGATGGGGCGAGCCTGGAATCATCATGCCCATACGAGCAAGGAGGCTGGATTCGGGATGTCTGCCGTTATGTTACCGCGACTCCATTTCCCCGGCAGAGCACCGAGATTGCTGTGGTTAAGTGGCTGATATGGGACATGCACTTGTCATGTACTGACTCGGAGGCATGAATCCTAACAGTTCAGCTTAGACCGAGTCCCAAGCCATTCTCCAGTGAATGCGACCTAAATGTCAAGAGAATATAGGAGATTCGGTCCTAACATCACGACATGGAAAGGTTGGCTCAATAAAACGATGCACAATTTCGGCCGTGCAGACAACACGTTGGATACATCCCTTTCATCTGCAATTTGAAGTTCCTCTCTTAAAACCCAAAAGAAAATTTAGGTAATTTTCAGCGTAATTTCAACAGGCAGATTTTATACTCCTGACAGGATAACAGGAATGGTCAATAGTTTTCGCACTGGGGGTGAGAGATAAACTGAATATTGTATTTATAATCTTCTTGCCTTTCACACACCAAAGGGGGCCCAATGCCCACACTCAGGAACACAGGGCTTTGCTTTAGAGTTGAAGTAAATAGATAAATGTCTGCCAGACGGTCTCGGCCCGAAACGTCGACCGTACCTTTTCCCGTAGATGCTGCCTAGCCTGCTGAGTTCCTTCAGCATTTTGTGTGTGTTGCTTCTCTTGTTTGAAATAAACTTTCCGCCTAGAGACGCCGAAATATTACTGTGTAGCTGAAGCTATTCCGAGGAAAACCGAATTCTCCTGGTAAGGTGCACGTTGTATTGACCTGCTCCCACAGAAACATGTTGTTTCCCACGTTAGTCGCTCCAATAACACGAGTCATTGGAACTAATCTCAACCGAGTACAATGAGGATGGACATTGAGTTAGTTGCTGGTTGCAATTGACTACGATCAATAAATAGCCTGTAACTTCTCTTTCGAAACTGAGCATTTTTGCGCTGTGTGCTAAAGTCTCGAAGGTGCGGTCGGCTGCGGCGTGGCGTCTACGGGCCCCGGTGCGAGGAACGAGCCGATGTTTGGCCGAGTTAAGCGGCGAGCCAAATTGTAAAGGTCAGGGTGTCGGGGCAGGAGGACGGGCCAGGGCTCAGCTTGCTGCTCGGCGACGTTTACTTGTCTCTGCGCTGAACTGAGGCTTTGGCCTGCAACTAATTGGCTCCTGGACCGGCTACAACGATGATGGCTTCGTGGCCGTGAACTCACTTCCATGAACTTTAGTTCTGAATGTTCTTTGCTTAATGTTTATTGTTCGCATGGTTTGTTCTGTTTTTGTACATTGGGTGTCTGACAGTCTTGTTAATGGTTTCTTTGTTTTGGGGCTGCCTGTAAGGAGACGAATCTCAAGGGCGTATACAGTATTATGTACAAACTTTAATAAATGTACATTGAGTTTTGAAGTTTGAATTGGAGTCATTTTTGAGCTATATCATAGTCCACTGGAGAGCAAGTGAAGATGTTCATCTTGTTATTTCTCTGAAGCTCAAAGAACGTGAAAAGAAAGTGTCCTGCCTTAGTTCAGTGAATGAATTGTGGGAAAGGGCCGCGCTGAAAAGGTCCTTGTAATGTTAAGCATTTAGATAAAGTGTAAAATTCAAAATGCAGATACTCTTTTGTGGGCCTTGTACTAGATAAGCAAACCAGTAAAACATTTGATTTGTTGTTTGGTAAAATTTCGAGTATTTATCTGAAACCTCTAAACCACTCCTCGTCTGCCTTCTTTCTATGTCTCAAGTGAGGGAACAAATTAATGCAATGTTGCGGCCTGTTTCGGAATAAATGTCCGATCTTTAATTTGGCGGGGTTTGCAAACGCATTTAGTAATACAGAAGTGATACACCTGCTGTATATTGGCTGGTTGTATTGAGAGTGTCAACGCGAATTTAAAGAGCTCTTTCTTGGAAGAGGGAGTTTGGTTCACAATTAGGTAGGTAGGGGTGTGTGTGTCTGTGTGAGATATATATAAAAAAGGGGCCACCATTTGGAAACTGTGTTCGTAATAGTGATGCATTGATACCTGGCATACCAATTGCCCTAAATGTGTGAAGAGGCGATGATGGGAACCCTACGTTTTCCATTCCAAATTACATCTATGCACTGACTGCATTTATCCTGATATGATCAGCACCAGTCGTATCATTTATCATTGATTAGTAAAAGTCAATTAAGGTGAGCTCATGTGCCGGTATTTTGAATGTTGCAAAATAGTTGTTTTGATTTCAAGAAACTCCTTTCACTTCGGTTGGCACTTCACAGTTGTCCGTGAAACCTTTGAAAACTTCAGATTCCCATCGGATCCGAGGCTGGCTTCATTTCCGACCATTTAGATTTAAAAGTCTTCGACAATGTTTAATGTCATCCCCAATTTATTGCCCTTTGGAGCATTTACTGCGCTAATTAAGTTCTCAATAGCTTTGCTCGATGTCCATTGAATTCCTACTAAATTTGCAAATATTCGGAGATTCATTCAACGTTGTGATTTTGGAGACAATCACGGCAGAAACCATTTCTCCTTGCTGGGTTATTTCGGGACAGTAATACATAATTAATAATCCAATCTTTATTGAGGCTGATCTATGATAAACTGGGAATTCAATGCAATTTTCAAAACTTTTGTTTGAAATATGTTGTTTAGCTAGAAAATGTATTTTTTTTCTAGCAGGTACATCATAGAAACACGTATTCTGTTGTAAGGAATATCCCGAAGTAAGTTATGTATATGATTTTTCGACTTCACTAACTTCAGAAATTACTTTGGGACGCATAAACCGATTTCTACACAGTTGAACTCAACCGTGGTGAAACTAAAGGAACATTTTTAGGGGGTTCTGGTTGTATGTCTTAAGTTGTCTTTAATGACCTTCCTTTGAACTATAATATTGGTTATATATCATGCACGGAATTTACAGACCGGAAGTCGTTTTACGCGCGCTATAGTCCTCGCCAATGGTGTTAGACTCTTAACAAGTTGCTCATTCTGCTTATATTTAGTCCAACTATTGCGTATCTCCACCAACGGATTTTACAATTAAGTGACACGAGTGATTAGCCCCTTTTCATTACAGCGATTAAGGATTTAATAAAGTAGCGTAGTTGCGTCCCATTGTTCATTTGTGATAGACAGTATACATTCATATTCAGCACACACACACAGTCGGCCAGGCACACTGTGCATTAGGCGGTACCACTGCTCTGGCTGATTTGGTGGAATCCGCAAAGCAGCCATCCCTATTGGGGGGGTGGGGGAGTTAGAAATATATTCATGCCTGTCTGGATCTCCACCTATCCTGCCCACTCCTGAGGCAAGATTGTATTGGCCTTCAGTTTCTGATCCTATATTAAACAGGTCCTTATGAACGACGAGCAGCTATTTTTCAAAGTTTGCTCCGGTAGCAGCATTTTCCCCACACACGTCAACTTCAAGTCAAAATACACACGTGTAAAAAAACGTGCCGTTGTTGAATTCCAAGTCAATTGGTATTAATTGGAAAATAACACTTCTCAAAAGTTTGTGATTCTCGTTGGTTATTGATTCTGTTAAATAAACATACCAAGTGTTAACTTAGAACATAGAACTAAAGCCCCTTCGGCCCTCGAAATTGTGCCCAACTTTTTTTTTAAACCTATTCTATGATCAATCTGACACTTCCATATCTCTCATAACTTTCCATCCGCATCTCTCCATTTTTGTTCTAACATCCAAGCGCCTCTCCAAGAGCTTATTAAATTCTCCCAATGTACCTGTCTCTACCACCACTCCAGGCACGGCAGTCCACGCACCCTCCACTCGCTGTGTAAAGAACTTATCCCTGCCAGCTCCCCTCTGTACTTCCCTCCAAACACCTTAAAAGTATGCCAATTATACAAATTAGTCACTTCAGCCCTGGTCAGGAAGAGTTTCTAGCCATCCACTCTAATTATGCCTCTTATCATCTTGTACACGTCTATCAGTCGCCTGTCAACTTCCTTCCCTCCAAAGAGATAAAGTCCTCGCTCACTGAGCCCGTCTTCATAAGACGTGCCAGGCAGCGTCTCTTCTTCACCCGTTCCAAAGCTTCCACATCCTCCCTATAATGAGGCGACTAGAACTGAACACAATGTGGCCTAAGCAGAGTTTTACTGTGTTGCAACATTGCCTCGTGGTTCTTAGACTCAATCCCCCGATTAAAGAAAGCAAACACACCATATCACTTCTTAACAGCCCTGCGAATTTGCGCGGCAATCTTACTTAAAACAACGTTAAGCAGAGAAAGGAACAAACTATTCCTTGATTGCAATTTTAACTTGCCTCCCTCCACCGCCTAGATATCGTTTCCATTTTGTTCTAAAAGTTTTACTTCAGTATCCGTTGGAATTAACATGCATTTCGAGTTATAACCCTAAACAGCAGGAACACGGCACCGCCGTGTTTAAGTTACTTAGAGATGGGGGGGGAAAAAAATCAACGTTACCCAGTTAACAGTTTCTGAAGGATTTACTGTATGCTTTGAAACTATGTCTGTTGAAGGTATATTAGAATAGGAAGTAAGTGGGATCTTTGTGATTTTTGTGTGAAGGGACAGTTTTAATCACTTCTTGATGACCAAGCTGCCTTAACAGAGGTTGAATGGTGATTTAAACAGGATAATCTCCTTCGCTGCTCATTGGAAGGGCGATTCGGGGTATAAATTCGGTGGATAGATGCACATACAACACTGCATTTCGCAGCGGGCTCTGTGCAGGCAGCGAAAAGCGAGTCATGACAGCTCCAACTGAGAGAGCATCAAACCCGCTCGACTGAAGAGTTCGGAGTCGCACGCAGAGGCGCTCGATCCGAGTTGATGTCCTTTTCCCTTGTAGCCGGCACGAATGATGTTCCTCACCCAAACTCAGGCTGCAGATTTCATCCTTGTACACAAGCTGCATTTGAATGGCAAAGAGACATTGAATGCAAAAACAGAGGTAAGTGGCGACAAATTTTTGCTGTGGTGGCTTAAAACCAGTGATGCAATTACATGGAGGAAAAGCACGTGTTTGTAGTCATCTTTAGTCTGACTCCGTTCATCTGCTTGGATTGTGGCTACTTTTTGACTGAATACAAAATAAGGGCTCCACTGCCCGGGAATCTGAAACAAAAATAATAAAGTTCTGGAAACGCTTAGCAGGCCAGGTAGCGTCTGTGAGGAGAGAAACAATTGGCACCTCATGTGACAACCCTTCATGAGAATTGGAAAAGTGAGAAAAGGTACATGAAAGCAGTAGAAAGGAAGTGAGGAGGAGAGAATGAAGGGAAAGTCTGTGATGGAGTAGGGACAGTTTTTAAGGAAAGGAAAATGAATGCTAACCAGTAAAATGTGATCTCTCTGGAAGTGAGCAATGAAGTTAGTAGGATCAAAGTGTGAACTGAATAACTTAGTTACTGAAAAGAAAGATGTAAAATTTATAAGAATTTTGCTGGTCTGTCTGGAGGAGCTGAGTTATAGGGAAAGATTGAATAGATTCCTATTTTATTCCTTGGAGCACAGACGATTGATGGAAGATTTGATAGAGGTATACAAAATTATGAGGGGTATAGATTGGATAAATGCAAGCAGGTTTTTCTTCCCTCCACTGAGGTTGGGTGGTGCTCCAACTAGAGGTCATGGGTAAAGATTGAAAGGTGAAAAGTTTAAGTGGAACACGAGGGGAAACTTCTGCACTCAGAGGGTGGTGAGTGCGGAACAAGCTGCCATCGTAAATGGTGCATGTGAGATTGAATTCATGGTTTAAGAGAAGTTCGGATAGGTATGTGGATAGGAAGGGTATGGAGGGCTATGGTCATAGTGCAGGTCGATGGGAGTAACAGTTAAATGGCTCGGCACAGACTAGGTAAGCTATAGGGCCTGTTTCTGTGCCGTACTTTTCTATGAAAAACTGGAATTTTAAAAAACTGCTAAAAAAAATACTCAGCAGATCAGACAGTATTTGTGAAGGGACAGAAAAGTGAGTTAATAATACAGCTAGATGATTTTACATCAGAACTACACTGTTCTGACACAGATGGGGAACTTCAGTTATATGAGATTTCAGTGTCTCAAGGACCATATGCAGGTGAAGTACTATTTCCTGAGTTTATGTTGGACTTTACTGAAACCATGCTGGAGGCTAAAGACAATGAGGTCACAGCAGGAGTGGGTTGAATGTTAATGTGACAGGCTTCTGAAGCTTAGTGTCACCCTTGCAGACTTAAAGGGAGGCATTCTGCATCACAGTCACTAGATCTGTAATTTGTTTTTTTTTTCTTCCCAATGTAGATGGGACCACATTTAGAGCGGCAAGTGCAGTACAGTGGATTGGAAGGAACAGAAGTGAATTGCTGCTTCATCTGGAAGGTCTGCTTGGGTGTCTGGAGGCTGGGGAAGGAAGAGGTAAAATGGCAGGTGTTTGATCTCTTTCATTCGCACATGAAAAACCAAATGTTAGTTGGAGATGGAGGTTGGTTGCAGAAGGGGTGAGGGCAAAACTCTGAAGTCAGAGACATAGTTAAGAATCCTGTAACTATGGTGGAGGGGGGGAATCCATGGTCAAGGAAAGAGGAGGATGTTCCAGAAACACTGGAGTGTTTCAGTCTCGTCACCTGAACAGGTGCAATGAGGATGGAGGAAGTAGGAGAACAAAATGCTGTGCCTACAAGAAGGTGTGAATCAGGCCGAGAGAGTCCACAGATAATGGTACTGGTCAGTAAGATATCCCATGAGATGGAAAAAAAAAAGAGACCAAGAAAGGGTCAGAAATGGACAAGAGCAAGTGAGACTTGGGTAGAAATTGGCAATGAAGTTTTGAGGTTTATACAATTGCAAGAGCAGCACCAATATAGAGAATGTATGAAATAAAATGGGATGGGCTTGAGAGGTGGGCAGAGAACTTGAATAGGACAGAGACATCCCATTAATTAAAAACAGGCAGAAGTTGGGCTCATGAGTTCCAGGGCTACATCTTTTATTTAAAGAAACATCTCCTCTGCATCCTCTCCAGCTCTATCACCATCTTTCCTACAGCACGCTGAGTAAAAAAAATCCAGTACTTACACTGAGGACTGACCAAGGTTTTATACAGTTGGAGCATGACCTCCGTTGTTCAGTATTTAGTGCCCCAACTAATGAAGGCAGGTACACAATATGCATTCCTAACTATCTAAGTTGCCACCTTTAAGGGGCTATTGACATGGTTCAAAGTCCCTCTGTTTCTCAGTGCTTTGTAAGTCTCAGTGCATGTCCTAACCTCATCAGTACTCTCAGAATTCATCACCTCATATTTGTCTGGATTTTTAAGACTATTTCATGAACACTTTGATGTCTCTCTGCAGCCTAAAACTACCTACCACACTATCATCTGCAATCTTATTGATTGTGCCTTACACACCCACATCTAAGTTGTTGATATGTATTATATCAGCAAGGGTCCCAGTAATATGGGACACTAATCATTGGCATCAAATCACAAAATCAATCCTCTACAATCACCTTCTGGCTCCTATTGCCTAGCCAACCTACCCTGGTTGGCATGAGCCTAACCTTTTTAACCCCGTGTCTCCCATGTGGGATCTTTTCAAAGGCTTTAGTCATGGCCATGTTAATCATATCTACTATGCTGCCTCATGGGTACACTGTCACCTCTTCAAAGAATTCAGTCAAATTGATCAGACTGCACTTGCCTTTGACAAAGCCATGTTGGCTGTTTCCCTGCCTTTCCAAATGATCATAATCCTCTCCCTCAGAATTTTTCCAGTATCTTCCTTGCCTCTGATGACAGGCTGTCAGGTCTATAGATACCAGACTTTACCTTGCTGCTTTTTTTGAAAAATAGAGGCACTTTTGTTATCTTCCCATGACCTGGTACCCCATTGTGTCCAACAATAATTTTAAAATTTCAGCCAGAGTCCCAAAAATCTCTTACATTGTCACCTATGGCAGCCTGGGATATATCCCATGTGGGCATGAGGACTTTTCCCACTTTTAAATCTGTAAAGGCTTTGGATACCCTCATTTATTTATGGAAACCTGCACTAGACTTTCACCTCTCTCAATGAACTCTGACTGTAAAGCTGGTTTCTTCTTTGAATACTGATGAAACACAAGACCATAAGACCTTAAGACAAAGGAGCAGAAGTCGGCCATTTCACCCATTGAGTCTGCTCTGCCTTTTTATCATGAGCTGATCCATTCTCCCATTTAGTCCCATTCCCCCACCTTCTCACCATAACCTTTGATGCCCTGGTGACTCAGATACCTATCAATCTCTGCCTTAAATACACCCAATGACTTGACCTCCACTGCCACCTGTGGCAACAAATTCCAGATTCACCACCCTCTGGCTAAAAAAATTTCTTTGCATCTGTTCTGAATGGGCACCCTTCAATCCATAAGTCATGCTCTCTCATACTAGACTCCCCCACCATGGGAAACAACTTTGCCACATCCGCTCTGTCCATGCCTTTCAACATTGGAAACATATTCATTTAGAACTAACTTCATGGGAGTCATCATTGAGGAGAAGCTTAAATAGATCAGCCAATCAAATGCTATGGCCACATGACTATTTCAGGGACTAGGTATTCTATTTTGGTGACAGGGTGGTGATATGTCTCTAATAAAGGACAAGCCTGAAAGATACCCTTGGGCAAGGTGCAGCATCTGCTTAGCCCCTCGACTGGGGTCACTTGAAACCATAGGAGCAAATGGTAGATAGTCCTATGAGCAGCTGGTCCATATCACAAGTCCTGGTTATGCAACCACTGACGCCAGGCAGACAATCTCTGAAGAGTATTGTTAATGGCTGGGGTCAGCCATCTTTTGAAGACACTGCCCAGAAGAAGACAATGGCAAACCACTTCTGTTGAAAAATTTGCCAAGAACAATTCTGGTCATGAGACCATGACCACCCACATCACATGACAGCACATAATGATGATGAAATTTTCTGTAACTCAGCTCCTCAATCATAAATCTTTTCCAACCTGTAAAAGACAAGTCAGTGCTACACTATATTCTGGCTAATAATCGTTTCATCATTAATTCGTCTTTGACTCTTTGACCACAAAATCATTCACCATTGATTGGAATTGGAGCAAGGACTGATTTTGCAGAAGTTCTGCCTTGTAATGGTAGGTGTGTTTTTGTTAGCACTGGGATGAACAAGATCACTGAACAACACTGATTAAAATGAGTATAGTGAGAAATGCTGGACAATCAGAAAAAGCTTTGCAGTAGGTTGAAATTAGTTCTGATTCCCATTCCGACACATTGGTCCATGGCCTCCCCTTGTGCCAAGATGAGGCACTCTCAGAGTGGAGGAGCAGCATCTTCTGTTCTGTTTGGCTAGCCTCCAACCTGATGACAAGAATATTGATTTTCCCCTAATGGTATTCCCTCCCTGTCCCCTCTTTTTCTATTCCCCACTCTAGCCTCTTACCTCTTCTCACATCTCTATCATCTCCTCCTGGATCCTCCCTCCTTCCTTCATTTTCTCCCATGGTCCACTCTTCTCTCCTATAAGATTCCTCCTTCTTCAGCCCTTTACCTTTCCTACCCACCTGACTTCAGCAATCACCTTCTAGCTATCCTCTTTCCCCTCCCCCATACCTTTCTATTCTGGCATCTTTCCCCTTCCTATCCAGTCCGGAAGGAGGGTCTCAGCCTGAAATGCCAACTGTTTATTCAATACCATAGATGCAGCCTGACTTGCTGAGTTCCTGTGTGTGTGTGTGTGTGTGTGTGTGTGTGTGTGTGTGTGTGTGTGTGTGTGTGTGTGTGTGTGTGTGTGTGTGTGTGTGTGTGTGTGTGTGTGTGTGTGTGTGTGTGTGTGTGGCTTCAGAATCTGGTCAGTTAGTGGACCAAAAGGATGGTGAGTGGTCAAACAATGGGAAGGGAGTGCAGGATAAGGAATTGTCTCAGTCACAGTAGGATTCTTTACTTTTGAAATATCTTTGCTAAATTGAGATTATATATGCATATTATCTGCCAAGAAAATTATTTTCCATAAGAAGATTTGTTGAAAGGGAGTCATCACTGTCAAGTATTATAATCATGAAAGTATACAGATATTTAGGTGAAAAGAAACTAAATTTTGCTTACATTGTCCTTTTCTCTTGTATAGGGGAAAACAGCATGAGTAAATATAGGCCTTCTTATCTGGCAGATAGCAAAAACAGCAAACCCATGACGAGAGGCAACAAATCTCTCAATATGTCAGAAGAAAGTTTTGCATTCCTACAAGTTGAGTTGTAAAAATTGATAGACAGCTTAACAGGAAGAGGTCGAGACTCCAAGAACATCCTTGGTGACGGTAGGGCTAAAGAGAAGCATTTACAGTCTTGTCTAGTTAGACTACTTTGCAGATGATCCAATTCTATCATCTTCAGCCCCTTTGATTCATCCTATGAAGTAACAACAGTTGGCTGCAAGCATCAAATATCTGAGGCCAGACGCTGCCCCAGCTGTAGTTCTGAAGACCTGCACTCCAGAACTTAGTGTGTCTTTAATCAAGCAACACACACAACATGATGGATGTACTCAGAAGGCCAGGCAGTATCTATGGAAAAGAGTAGTTGATGTTTCGGGCCGAGACCCTTCAGCAGGACTGGGGAGAAAAGGATGAGGAAGGGGAGGGAGAAACACAAGGTGATGGGTAAAACCAGGGATGGGAAGTGTGAAGTATGGAGCTAGGAAGTTGTTTGGCGAAAGAGATACAAAGTTGGAGAAGGGAGAATTGAATAAAAGAGGACAGAAGGCCATGGAAGAAAGAAAAGGGGGGGAGGAGCACCAGAGGGAGGCGATTTCAGGCAAAGAGGCTGAGAGAGGGAAAAGAGGATGGGGAATGGTGAAGCGGGGGGGGGGGGGGGGGGGAGGGAAGAGCATTACCAGAAGTTTGAGAAATCAATGTTCATGCCATTAGGTTGGAGGCTACCCAGACAGAATACAAAGTGTCATTCCTCCAACCTGAGTGTGGCCTCATCACGACAGTAGAGGAGGCCATGGATTGACATATTAGAATGGGAATGGGAAGTGGAATTAAAATGGGTGGTCTCTGGGAGATCCCTCATTTTCTGCTGGATGGAGTGTAGGTGCTTGGCGAAGTGATCTCTGAACCTGCGTCGGGTCTCACTGATATACAGGAAGCCACAGAGAGCACCAGACACAGTAGGTGACCCCAACAGTCTCACAGGTGAAGTGTTGCCTCACCTGGAAGGACTGTTAGTGGTCCTGAATGGTACAGAGGAAGGAGGTGTAGGGGCAGGAGAAGCACTTGTTCCACTTGCAAGGATAAGTGACAGGAGGGAGATCAGTGGGGAGGAACGAATAGACAAGGGAGTCGCATAGGAAACGATCCCTGCGGAAAGCAGAAAGTGGGGAGGACGGGAGGAAGGAAAGGCGGGCTTGGTGGTGGGATCCCATTGGAGATGGTGGAAGTTACGGAGAATTATGTGCCGGATGCAGAAGCTGGTGAAGTGGTCTCTAACTAAGTGGTTCCAGCCCTGGCATCTATAGGACAAATCTAATCTGGCGAATTACTACCAAGTTAGAATGTTATTAATCATCAGCACAATGATGAATTGACACAACGCTGTTATCAATTGACACTTAGTCACCAATAACCCACTCAACAAAGTTCATTCTGAGCTTAGTGAGGACCATTCAGCTCCAGACCATATCACATTCTTGGTCCAAGGGATTCTGGTAAAACTGGAGGTAATGGGCTTCATGGGGAAAGTGCTCCAATGGATGGAGTGGGGCCACACTTCAGACAAAGGAAGGTAGTTCTGCTTTGTTGGAAATCAACTATTCCAGGCACAGACATTCTCAGCCAGTTTACGACCCAGCTTCTTTACATCTTAGGGTCCGAGGAAAGGACATTTAAACAATGTTTAATTCCATTCTCAACTCCTCAGCAATGAAGCATTTTGTGCCTCTGCAAGACAACGTTCTGGCATAGGTTCAAAAGAGATTAAAAAGGGAAGATTATGTACCTTGAGATATCGAAATATTCAGTGAACTGTGTCCTTTGTGTCAATGACCACACAGTCCACATCACTTTTGGTGCCATGGAACTCACTAAACCTAACCTTAGCTGTACACCTCTGGAACGCGGGAGGAGACCGGAGCACCCAGAGGAAACACATGCGATCACGGGGAGAACGTGACAGACAGCAGTGGGAATCTAGTCACGATCTTGCAATTACCACTGTAAAACATTGTGTTAGCCACCATGCTACCATACCACACTTGTCAGGGACAAGTTACATTTGCATCACAAAGCTGCCAAACAAAAGACAAAGCCTAATAAGAAAGATTCTACGTGTCCTCCCCAGCTTATGTGCAGGAAGGGGTGTTTAGGGGACTGGTGGGATGTATTTGCTGGCTGCTTCAAGGCTGCAGGCATCTTCTGCCATGTAGGAATTCCATTGAAAATTTTATTTCTCAACCAAACAGCTCTGATATTCAAATGGAATACTGATTATGAGTCACCCACTGGGAATGATCATTAAATAGAACAGGAGTTTCCAACCTTTATCACGCCATGGACCCCTACCATTAACCCAGGCATCCACGGACTACAGGTTGGGAACTCCTGAACTGGAAGCTCAAATTGATTAGCCGCATAAATACTGCAGCCACCAGGCAGACTAGTGGCTAGGTATTCTGGGGTGAGTAATAAATCTCTACTATCTTTTGTCTTTCTATCATCTACACAGCGCATGTCAGGAGTGCAAGGGAATACTTCTACTTGCCCGATGAACAACACTGAAGAAAACTAAGACCATTACCGATAAATCTGGCTGGTTGATTGGTACTCCATCTATAACT
This sequence comes from Hemitrygon akajei, assembly GCF_048418815.1. Taxonomy (NCBI): domain Eukaryota; kingdom Metazoa; phylum Chordata; class Chondrichthyes; order Myliobatiformes; family Dasyatidae; genus Hemitrygon; species Hemitrygon akajei. The sequence continues at coordinate 14,389,526 of NC_133142.1, read as the reverse complement.
TTAAGCAATCATTCCCTCCAGTAATAGAGTACAATGGCTGTAGTGTGCCGCATCTACAAAATGCACTGTAGGTACTTGTCTAGGCTACATTGACATCACTTGAAATACCCTTGGCTTCTCTCACCAAGAAACCTCCTCCATGATAGAGGGGTATAAGATGATAAGAGACATAGATAGAATGGACAGACAGCACTTTTCTCCCAGAGTGACAATGGCCAATACATGAAGACATTCTTTTCCGGTGATCAGAGGAAAGAATAGAGGGGATGATAGAGGAAGGGTAAGGGTGAGGGTGGTAAGGGTATGGAATGGATTGCCTGGGGTGATGGGAGAGACAGATACAGCAGGGACATTTAAGAGTCTCTTAGACCGACATATGGATGAAAGAAAAATGGGAGTGTTACCTCAGAAAAATGTTAGATTGATCTTGGAGTTGGTTAAAAGGGCCTGTTCTGTGCTGTACTTTTCTAGGTTCTATGGTCTCCTACAAACTATTCACCATCCTGCCTTGGGAATATCAATGCTGGGTGTATGATCTGGAAGTCCCTCCTCAGCAGCACTACAGAAGTACTACAGATGCCCAAGAAAACAGCAAACCACCACCTTCACATGGTCAGTTAGTGATGGTAGGTAAATGATCCCCACAAAGCCATGATAGCAAAACAAAATGAACATACACACAAGTAAAACAGTAACTGGAGGAGAAAAGAGTCTTGGATCAGTGCACTTGAAAGGCCTTTAGGAGAATTGATGAGAAATCAGCTCTCAGAGATTGCACCACATGGATCGTGCTCTCTTCTCGCTTTGTCATCAGGTAGAAGGCACAAGAATCGCCAGACTTGCACCACCAGCTTCATGAACACTTACTACCTCTCAACCTCCAGGCTCCTGAAGAGGGATAACTACACTCCCTTGCCCCCTCATCGATATGTTTGCACAACCAATGATCTCGCTTTTACGGGCTCTGTCTCATTATCTGATGCTCTTGTTATTTATTGCTGTTTATTTATATTTGCATTTACACATTTTGTTGTCTTCTGCTCTCTGGCTGATCGGTTATAGTTACTACTCTATAGATTTGTTGAGTATGCCCACAAGAAAATACATCTCAGGGTTGTATATAGTGACTTTCATAATAAACTTTACTTTGAACATTGAAATTGCAACACAGTGGGTGATCAGAATGTGAAAGATGAAATGGAGGGAATTTATTTTCATGGATTTGGTGTGACTGTCCTTTCATTATCTGTTTCCTTGAGAATGGCAACATTGTTGACATAACTATTTTAGGAATTTTTTTTGCAATTCTAGGGAATGTAGCAAAAGAAGGACCCAGCAAGTAAGATTAAGTCAAATTCAATAAACGCCATCACTTTGACCCTACATTTCATACGTGTACTGTATGTTTTGTATGCCTGAGCAATAGCCAGATAAACACAGCCAGTAGACCCTCCATCTTACTGGGATCGGATTCATCTACACCTGCAGGTTCATCTCTGATTTTGCATAGAATTTTAGTAAGTATTAGTTAGAACATCTAATTGTTTAACTCTAGTCTCAAACCTGATCCTTAGATTCAAATTTGCTGTTTTCTCAATCTCAAATCAGAGTGCCATACATATAGAATAAACTGCTTTCATTACTGGAGGATTGGACAGGATATCTCTTTATGTAGGCGTAGTTAATTCACCAGATGATTTATAGGTAACGAGGGTGAATGCTTTAACTGATATACACTGGTTCACCTGTATGCAAACATCTACTCAGCCAATCACGTGGCAGCTCAATGCAAAAAGCATGCAGATGTGGTCAAGAGGTTCAGATCAAACATCAGAATGGGGAAGAGATGTCATCTATGTGACTTTGATTGTGGAATGATTGTTGGTGTCAGATAGAGCAGTCTGAGTATCTCAGAAACTGATGATCCTGTTAGAAAGGACTTAGTGAAGTTAGAAGGTGACTTGAGAATGCCGTGGTGAGTAAGATGAAGGAAAAACCCCCAAGATGTTCTACATGTACAGGAAGGGCAAGAGCATGATTAGAGTGAGAGTAAGGCCAATCATGGATAACAGAGGAAATGTGTGTCTGGAGATGGTAAGGGAGTTTCTAAATAAATACTTTTCTTCAGTTTTCACCAATGAGAGGGGACTTGAGGAATAGGAGGTCAGCATAGAACAGGCTAATGTGCTGGAACATGTTGATATTAAGAAAGGGGATGTGCTGCAATCTTTGAAAACCATTAGAATAGATAATGGGATATACCCCAGGTTACCACAGAAAGTGAGGGGAGAGATTGCTGTACCTTTGGTGTTCTTTGCATTCTCACTGGCCACAGAAGTATCACCGGGAGATTGGAGGGTGGCAAATATTATTCCTTTGTATAAGAAAGATAATAGTAATAATCCTAGGAATTATAGACCAGTGATTGGCAAACCTGGGATTTTCACACACAACTGTCTTTAGAGTTTACAGAGAATGGTGCGAAAAACAGAAAAAAACATCCAGTGAGTGGCAGTTCTGTAGGCAAAGATGTTTTGTTAATGAGAGAGGTCAGAGGGGAATGGCTAGATTGGTTCAAGCTGACTGGAATGTAACAGTAACTCAATAAACATATATTACAACAGCAATGTGCAGAAAAGCAGTTCTGGATGCACAGCACATCGAACCTTGAAGTAGGTGATCTACAGCAGCAGAAGACCATGAACATACTCTTGGTGGCTACCTTATGAGGTACAGGAGATACCTAATAAACTGGCCATTGAGTGTACATGAATTGTTCGCATTACAGGAGAATTGTACAAGATATCTTTGTGGACATAGTTAATTCACCAATAGGAATAGGGGCTTACCTTAATTTCTTGAGGTCAGCTCTCTTCTAACATGCAGTCAGTCCAGAAAATAGCATTGGAGATGATTAGTGTCTTAACTCATCTTTATAGGACCAATTACTTTTGAAGTGAATGTCTGTCAGACGTGGGTAGATCTCCAGTTCAGTGAAATTCATTATTGGTAATCTCTATTGTTTGATCATCCTATCGAGTCATAGGAGGCCTCCATTTAAGAGGATTATCACAGTATTAACTCTCAACCAGCTCACCCATGAAAAAATGCAGAAGTTAAAAGTGTGCTTAATTCACTATAATTGATGCTGACACTTCATTGGAGAACAGGTTGTGTGGATGGGAAATTACATAATTTGCACACGAGGCTGAAAGCATTTGGATGATTTGCAGATGAAAATGTGTCCAGTTATTTTCAGTTATCTGAAACAGATCACATTGGACCACAATTAAGTGTCATAGATGCCATGTTAGAATTATTGATGCTTCATTTATTTCCACTTGAAACTAGAAAGAAATTTCACTTTGCTCCTTGAGAATGTTACTTCCTCTGGGCAACATTATTAGTCACCAGCACAACCTGATGGTGCATATTTCACATGGCCTGTTAGGGAGATCAACGAAAGGTCTACCCCACTTTGTGCTCCTTAGTTTCAGATACTTCAGATAAAGCTGCAGGAGTTCTTTTTGTTAACATTTCATTTTTGCTTCATTATCCATGAGCATTTCCTTAGAACAGGGGTTCCAACCTGGGTTCCACAGACTGCTTGCTGAATAGTATTGGTCCATGGCATTAAAATGGTTGGGAGCCCCTGTCTTATTTAGAGCCCAAAAAGAGGACATTGTGTCCATCAAATCTATGCCGGTTCCCAGAACAATTTTGTTCCTCCTTCACATTTCTCTGTAATCTATTCTTCTCACATTCCCACGCGCGCCACTCAGATTCTATCACTCTCTACAAAACTAGGAACAACTTACAGTTATTAATTCACCTATTGACTTGTATACCTTTAGTAAGTGAAAGACTTCCTATGGTGGGGGAGTCTAAGACCGGATGACACATCTCAGAGTAGAGGGGCGATCATTTAGAATGGAGACGAGGATCACTTCTTTAGCTGGAGAGAGGTGAAACTATGGAATTCACTGCCGCAGGCAACTGTGAAGGCCAAGTCATTGGGTACACTTAAGGTAGAGGTTGATAAATTCTTGATTGGTCTGGGCATGAAGGGATACGGGGAATAGGCAGGAGGTTGGGGTTGAGAGGGAAATGGATCAGCCATGAAGATGTGACGGAGTGGACTTGATTGGGCCAAATGGCCTAATTCTGCTCCTATGTCTCATGGAAAGAAACCTAGAGGATCTGGGGGAAACACTGTGGTTAGAGGGAATCCATGCGGATTTCACAGAGCACCAGAGACCAGGATTGAACCCATATTTTTGCAACTGCAAAACAGTAACTCTACTCGCTGCACCACTCTGTCTTAACAATATTCCAGCCATGAATCTTCAGCTATTTGCAAGATATTTTTTAAAAATGTGGATTAAACTGACCAATGATTTACTTAAGGTAATTCATCTCCTTGACATTTCTCAATTGTTCCTTATAACCATTGCATAAGCTGTTTTGCTTATAAGTACCCCTGCATGAATTGTATTTCAGCTCTGAAGAATTTTATTTTGTACTTGCATCACACCTTCTAACAACATTCACATGAAAAAGATGCCTCTGATTGAAAATGCATGTACACTTCTACCCCTTGTTGATGGTTATGAGATCCTACTACCCTAAGTCACTTTAGTCGGCCTAGAAATGGCAGCTGAGTTTTTTGTTTCTCTCCTGATGACTTTTCCCAGCTTTATAGGCAAGGCTTAGTCAGAACCTAATAAGTCAACTCTAGCCTAGAAACTGATGTTACCTTTGTGAAGCAGGCTTCTCTCAGGTCCTCTTCTTCTCTGTTCACTGGGAGGCCTTTGTATCGGTTCCAGTAATGCTTTGCTGCATTATGTCAAGCTTCAACTGTCAATCTTTGCCTCCTGAATCTGGCTTTGTCCTGTCTGTCTGGGCTTTACTCTGTTTCTGCTGCCAATTTCCCATGGATTTTGTGGAGCACTACACTATAGCAGTGAATTCAAATGAGCCTGTGCATCATTAACATGTTGTTTGGCGTGCTAAAGTATTGGTGTTGTCTGTGAGTTGCAATTGGTCAGTGCAAACCGTGTTGGGAGTTTGTACTAGATCTGAGTGGAAAACACAGTTTTCTTGGCAAAATATAAATGTAGAAATCCTTTCAATTGTGTTCGTGTTACTTCCTGAATTTTTTGTTAGACTAAGGTAAAAAAAAATCAGCTTAGAACTAACTGTGTGGTATTTAAAACCTTTTACAGACCCCATTATTTTTGATATTTTTAGTTGAAATAACTTTTTTAAAGGTATTTAATAGCTGGAAAGCAGCAATACTGAAAGGAATTTGTTGCATTTAATGATTAGGATGAGAACCCTGATGCTGTAATCATAACTCCTCAGCCAAGCAAATTAATTCAAAGCATAATTAGCTACTGGGATATTTTATTTCCTCTTATCATTTATTCGTCGATTTTCCTGGCATGATACAGGAATGGCAGGTATTTAGAAGCTTTGCTGTTTGTCTTGAAATAATAATATTAGTAAATACAAGCTGGTAATTTTAAAATGTGTGAAACTGTGTAAAAGCAGAGACATGGAAGTCAAGAATTTATTCACTGCTTTAGTGCATCTTTTAGATACCTTAAATCGTTTAACAAACAGTAATTGAAATTTGTTACGTGCAATAGATAAATATATCTATGATTTTCTTTGAGCCCTAGAACATTACAGCACAGCCTGGTCCCAGCAACCTGCCCCTAGACCGTACCTCTCCCTACAATGAATTTAGCCAGGTTTCTCTTCAATGTAGAAATTGAAGCCACATCCATCACTTGTACTGCTAGCTTGTTCCACACCCTCACCACCCTCTAAGAGAAGAAGTTCACCCTTAAACATTTCACCTTTCACCCCTAACCCATGACCTCTAGTTTTTGTCTCGCCCAACCTTTGTGGAAAAAGCTTGCTTGCATTTACCCTGTCTGTAGCCCTCATAATTTTGTATAGTTGTATCAGATCTCCCCTCATACTCCTGAACTCCAGGGAATAAAGTCCTAGCCTATTCAAACTTTCCCCATAACTCAGATCCTCACATTCTTATGCTGCATGATCTCACACTGACTAGTGATACGAACCTTCAGTCTGGCTGTATTTGTGAGGGAGATAAGTTGGTGTTCTGTCTCTTGATTTTTAGCATCCATTAGGCACACAGATGAGACAGCTTAAGGGCTCCTTGAACAGTCTGCGCAGATTATGTGGTCAAATTGGGAACTTGGCTCATATCAGTGGTGTAGGTGTCAGTTGTGGGTGGCAGCACTCTGTTCATCCCTGAGAGGCCCCAGACAATGTTCACTTTTGTGGAAATTGGTGAATTGCAGTAGCAGGGAGTGGGTGGAGCAGGCAGGCATTTCAAGAGTGCTCCTTGTGATTTTTAGCACACAAGTATGAGGAACCCCGATTGGGCCAAGCGAGACTTTATTGTGAAGGGCCTGATTCCACCATGACTCTAATACCTGCAATCATCATCATTGTTTTTATTTTAGTATGGCTCCCCTGGCTCCAACACTGATCTTACTGGTTCAGAAATTGAAGTAACGCCTTGCTATAAGGATGATATTACTCCCTGTTGAGAACACACATTTCCACAGTTAAACTGTTGGCTTGCATAACATTGAGCAAAATAATTTAGAAAGAGTTTTTCTATTGTGCTGGGATGTTGGCCTGGATTTAATGACCTCATTTACATGTGAGCCTTAACAGTAATCAGTGAGAGCAGACTTTCTTCTCCTTTGCTTCTGGCAGCAGATTCTAATTTCTGCTATAAAAGAGTAATGACCGAGATGTTTTCCTCACCTATACCATCTGGCTGGATGAAAGTTGCCCTCCTCCCCTTCTTACCCCATCCCTGACATATTTAGTTCTTTGCCTGTTCTCCATCTCCCTCTGGTGCTTCCCCCCCCCCCCCCTTCTTTCTCTTAAGGCCTCCCGTCCCATGATCCTTTCCCTTCTCCAGCTCTGTATCACTTTCACCAATCACCTTTCCAGCTCTTAGCTTCATCCCACCCCCTCCGGTCTTCTCCTATCATTTCGCATTTCCCCCTCCCCCCACTACTTTCAAATCTCTTACTATCTCTCCTTTCGGTTAGTCCTGACAAAGGGTCTCGGCCCAAAACGTCGACAGCGCTTCTCCCTATAGACGCTGCCTGGCCTGCTGTGTTCCGCCAGCATTTTGTGTGTGTTGTTGTTTGAATTTCCAGCATCTGCAGATTTCCTCGTGTTTGAAGATGGAATCTTTGTTTTTTGTCTCCCCCACTAGTTGATGTCAAGCGATAAGAGTGTAGCACTCATTGATGAAGTGTGGCTGAAGCCCTTTGCTGGCTAGGGTCAAGCATGGATATTGCGTCTGAGCTGTCTACGCCATACACAAGCCAGGGGCAGTATGATATGGAGAGCAAGCTGTTGCCCATGCAGTTGACGAACCCGAAGAAATGGCAGGGGCTGATGCACTTCGGCGCCGGTGGCTGCTACGTTTTCACATAGGTCCTGTCTGATACTTGCTTGAGTAACTAATCAATTTATCAGAGACAAGGGGCTGTGCTATGAAGTATATCTTGCCAGTTAGTGCATCATTCTGCATTGCAGCATCTGATGCCAGCACTACTGGTGTAAAAAAAAACAACTTGGAACAATTTTTCATCAATCAAGCTTACCTCGTATATTTTTACACTTGTATTATCGATGCAAAAGGAACCCAACCTTCTCTGACACAATATAGGCAGTTAGTATACATCAGCAACTGTCATTCATGGGATTTTAGAATATTAAAGCTAGGATGGAATATTGAGTCTTTCTCAAGCACTGGTGAGACCTCACTTGGAGTACTGTGAGCAGTTTTGGGCTTCTTATCTAAGAAAGGATGTGCTGTCACAGGAGAAGGTTCAAAGGAAACACACAAAAATGATTCCGGGATTGAATGGCTTGTCATATGAAGAGTGTTTGATAGCTCTGAGCATGCACTCACTGGAATTCAGAAGAATGAGGGGTGTCCTCATTGAAAGCTATCGCCTGTTGAAAGGCCTCAGTAGAGTGGATGTGGAGAGGATGCTTCCTATGGTGGGAGTGTAGGACCAGAGGACACAGCCTCAGAGTAGAGGGGCGCCCTTGTAGAACGGAGATGAGGAGGGATTTCTTTAGCCAGACAGTGGTGAATCTGTGGGATTCATTACCAGAGGCAGATGTGGAGGCCAAGTCACTGGCTATATTTAAGGCAGAGGTTGATAGATTCTTGATTGGCCAGGGCATGAAGGGATATGGGGAGAAAACAAGAGATTTGGGCTAAGAGGGAAAATGGATCAGTCATGATGAAACAGCGGAGCAGACTTGATGGGCCAAATGGCCTAATTCTGCTCCTCTATCGTATGGTCTATGGTCTTACGTTCATGGATTTATTCTGGCATATTAAATAATGGAGAACATCTGAAAATGGCCTATTAAAACCAAATACAAAACTTATAGGCATGTGAGCCTGACATGAGTAGCGGGTAAGTTATTGGAAGGTTTTCTATGGAACTGGATGTATAAGTACTTGGATAGACAGGGGCTGATTAGGGAAAGTCAACATGGCTTTGTGTGCGATAGATCATGTCTAACTAATCTCATGGAGCTTTTTGAGGAATTACCAGGAAAATTGATGAAGGCAAGCAGTGGGTAGTGTCTATATGGACTTCACCAAGGCCTTTGACAAGGTCATCTATGAAAGGTTGGTCAAAGAGGTTCATTTGCTTGGCATTACAGAGTAGATTGTAAATTGGATTGTGAGAGAAGCCAGAGAATAGTAGTAGATGGTTACCTCTCTGACTGGATCATAGTGACTAAAAAGAGTGCTGTAGAGTTTGATGCTGGGTCCATCGTTGTTTGTCATCTATATCAACGATTTGGAAGATAATGTGGTAAACAGGATCAGAATCTGTGCAGATGACACCAAGATTCAAGTTCTAGTGGACAGTAAGGATGAGAGATGGAGATGAGAAGTGACCTGATAGAGGTGTATAAGATGATGACAGGCATTGATTGTGTGGATAGTCGGAGGGCTTTTTCCCAGGGCTGAAATGGCTAACATGAGAGAGCACAGTTTTAAGGTGCTTGGAAGTAGGTACAGAGGAGATGTCAGGGGTAAGTTTTTTATGCAGAGAGTGGTGAGTGCGTGGAATGGGCTGCTGGCAACGGTGGTGGAGGCAGATATGATAGGGTCTTTGAATAGACTCCTGGATAGGTACATGGGGCTCAGAAAAATGAAGGACTATGGGTAACCCTATGTAGAAGGGGTGGTTGCAGGGTCAATTTCAACATTTAAGAGAAATTTGGATCGCTACATGGATGGGAGGGCGATAGAGATCTATGGTATGGGTGCAGATCGATGGGACTAGGCAGATTAATGGTTCAGCATGGACTAAATGGGCTGAAGAACCCATTTTTGTGCTGTACTGTCTATGACTCTGTGACTCTAAAGGTGTTGAATTCAGCGTATTTTAATACTTTTGAGTAAATGTTCAAAATTGAAATATCCAATGTTGCAATGATCTCAGCTGTAAACTGTATATGAAACACAAACACACTTAGTCAAAGATGAGTTGAGCGATATTCACGTTGGAAATTAAATGGAACTTTTAAGGCCTGATTGCTTTAACTTTCAAAATAACAGATGGTGAACGAATGAGGGAGAAAGCAACCTGTTAAATGATGGGAAAGGCATTTAGCGTTTAAGTTCCCATCTGGTGTTACCTTCATGAATCTGCTCCGATCTGGGCTTTGACTGTGAAACATATCACATCCTATGATCGTGTAGTATAATTTGTGAAGGCTTTCCGATCGTTACAGTCAAACACGTGGCAGTGTGGCTGAACTAAAGGCCCAGAGCTGAGGTATCAATTACTTTCTGTCCCTGGGTGCTGGAGGGTAGTTGGACAGTGTGCTGCATTTTGTTAATTCTCTCTAACAGCTGCTATACTCTGCTTAAAGGTGGCTTTTTTCAACTAATAGTGGAGCTGGTGTGATAATATTATATAATTTTTTATGATTAAGGTGATGAAATTAAAGAAATTACAAAAGAAATGGTGTAATAATGCTATTGAAGATTCTCATCTCTCTAGATACAGTTAAAATGAGCATTCTGATATTTGAAATTGGGCTTGTGACACTGATGCAGATCAAACAGTATATAGCTATAATTTAGCTTTGCCAAAATGGTGTTGGTCCAACATCTCCCCAGGGGTCCAGCTGGATTAGGTGGTCTCATTTAACTTTTGTTTTGCATCAGCCATAGTTACACTGTAATTATACTTGGCAAGAATTTTGTCCACTATACAATAGGGCAACGATTTGCCTTGAGCTGTGTTCTGCATATTAATTCAGCCATTATGTGGCGCAGTTATCATTTAGCTCCATCTCTTTGATTTTCAGGTGGATGTCACTTCTCAGCCAGTATTGTTTGTTGGCTTTGGTAACATTGGAGCAGGATTCCCAACCTTTTTTATGCCATGGACTCCTACCATTAACCGAGGAGTCTGTGGATCCCAGGTTGGGAATGCCTGCGTTAGAGATATTTTGACCACAGGTGCAGGCAGATAAAGCAGCGTACTACACAAATTGATATGTGTTGTCCCAGGATAATATATCACAGGCCACTCTCTTCATTGGCAGCTTGGAGCAATCAGCATCTCTGATGCTACTTAAAGGCAGCCGGCACATATTCAAATGAAGGTTCAATCGTTAGATAACAGAGAAACTGTTTTAAATTCAGGAGGTTTGCAGCAAGTAGAGAGGTGTTTTGGAATGCTCTTTAGAGTACTGATGTGGGTTTGGAAGAGTTAAGTCCTGTTCCCTCAGGGACAACAGCTTTTTCAGGTAACAGTTCCACAGTCAATGGCATATGGGAGGTTAGTCCAGATTGTAATGGTAATACTTCAGGAAATTCATTGTCTTCAAAGATGCCAAAATAACCACTCTTCTTCCTTATGTCCTGTACACAGCTCATTTCTCCCAGCCTACTCATCTTTTCAGCTTCCTCAAATGCACCACAATTCACATTACCTTTGGCTGAGACCCTTGTCTAACACTTCCCCATCCCCCAGTCTCATCTTATACACTCTCTCCTGACAAAGTGCTCCTCGACACATGCGCAAATTCAGGCACATGGTCATTTACTGTATCTGGTGCTCCCATTGTGGCCTCCTCTACATCAATGAGACCTGACGTACTGTACACTGGGGGTCCACTTTGTCGAGTCCCTTCGCTCAGTCAGTGACAGGTAGGAATTCCAGGAGGACACCCATTTTAATTCTACTTCCCATTCACATGTTGGTCCATGGCCTCCCACGATGAGGCTGCTCTCAGGATTCTGTCTGGGTAGCCAATGTGACTGTATGAACATTGATGCATGAACACTCCCCCATTCTTTTTTTTTTCAATTCTCCATTCTGGCACCCCTCCTACCCCTTCTCTTCTGCTCATCTGCCTATCAATTCTCTCTGGTGCCCCGCCTCCTTCCCTTTCTCCTGTGGTCCACTCCCGTCTCCTATCAGATTCCTGCTTCTTCAGCCCTTAACCTTTTCCACCTATCACCTCCCAGCTTCTCACTTCATCCCTCCCTCCCCCAACCACCCACCTCCTCCTCATCTTGTTTCACCTATCACCTGTCACCTGTACTCCTTCTCCTCCCCCACCTACTTTCCCCTTTCCCGTCCTGATGAACGGTCTCAGTCTGAAATGCTGACTGTTTATTCCTCTCCACCAGTACTGTCTGACCTGCTGAATTCCTTTAGCATTTTTTGTGTGTTAAATTGTTGCGGGGTGGTGGGGTGGAGATGCGTCTCTACCAAGGAGGTGTAAGGTGCTCCTTCCCTCCACTAGCCTGGGCAAGGTGTAGCACCTGCTTATCCCCCCGATCAGAGTCACATGAAACCATGGGGAGCAGGTGGTGGATGGTCGTATGAGCAGCTGGTGCATATCACAAGTTCAGGTTATGTGACCCCAGGCAGACAATCTCTGAAGAGTATTGATAGTGACACTATCACCTAAAGACACTACCCAGAAGAAGGCAAACCACTTCTGTAGAAAAATTTGCCAAAAACAATCATGGTCGCGCAAAGACTATGATCACCCATGTCATACGACAGCACATAATGAATGGATATTGTTAAGACTGATAAAAGCATATTCCATCCTTTTTTGGAGAAGAAAGCTACCGTCAACAGTGAACGGTCAGAAGCTGGTCTCACCTCTGCAATTGCTAACTCTCAATGAAGTGTACCAGGCTGGAATAGAGTATGGTTCTGGTTATGGCCACACAACTCGGTTTCCTCTGTTACATCTATCGCATCCCCCATTCCATGCATAATAAACTGCAGATTGCCAAGTCTCCAATAAATTTGTAATCCAATGATTTTACCTTTGAGAACAAATGTCCTGTGCTAACTTAGGAAGGATGCTTTGCATATGGTGAAGCTGATCAGTTAATAAGCCTCACTGGAATCAGTGTGGAAGCTGCATACAGGAAATCATGCCCCAGAGATGCTTAAGTTATTGAAGCAAATCCACAAAGTTAATTCTGTTGTGCCCTAGAGTATGAAGGAAATGATAAAGTAAATAGACTTCTGGCTTTGCAAGTGGGTGAGAAATTGTTACTGCCATTTGTGGATGAAATGAAAGATACAAGACAGCCCCCCCCCCCCTCAATTTGTAATGACTAGAGTGCGCAACAATCTTGTGCTGTACAATTATTTTTGCTCAGTGACAACAATATGACAACAGTGGAAGTAAATCTCAAGCGATTCTAAGGATAATTCTAAGGATTTCATCGTAGCTGCACATTCCTGACCTCATAAGTTCCTGGTGTAGAAGTTTCTACTGTTTCATTAAGCCATTCCACTTTAAATGAACAAGCAGTTCTCTTGCGCTTCACGCCCTTTGTTTCTTTGGAATTCAACATAGTGAATCAATAACTTCATCAATAAAAACAGTGTAAATAAGCCAGAGCTAAAATCTCATCACAAACTCCATACTGTCAACACCATCCGCATCAGAATCCGGAAAAGGAAATGTGATTGTGTATGATTGTGAAACATACTTAGCAAGAGAATGAGGTAGAGGGTAATAATCTATCGTGCACAGTTTAAACTCCTTTGTGCACTAGTAGTAAAAGATGCACACACACACACACACACACACACACACACACACACACACACACACACACACACACACACACACACACACACACACACACACACACACTAGAAGCAACATTGTGCGAGTGTGAATCTATGCTGAAGGAATCTATCATGATAGAAGTATTACTGTGCCACAGTTACCAGTGATGGAAGAATGCAGAGTTACCAGGTCGGTGTGCAACTCGGATCTGGTTCCCATGAGTCCGCTTTAGATCTCAGCACTCTATTCGATGCCCTTAAACTCCTAATCCATAATCCAGAGTGTTTTGCCACTTGAATCTCACTTCACAATTGTCCACAGCTTGGAGTTTGTTGGGTGGGTGAGCATTTCTGACTGTTTCAGCAAGTCTTCCCACATCTGCTTTTTCCAGGTAGTTTCACATCAGCTAAAGGGCATTGAAACCATTGGCATTTCTCTATAAAGGAGTTATGCCAGGAGGATTTGGGCTTCCCCTTGATATCAGCTAAGTCTGAGAAAATGAATGAAGGAAGAAGTGTGAGGTGGTACACTTTGGAAGGACAAAATCCAAGGCAGAGTACAAAGTAAATGGCAGGATACTTGGTAGTGTGGAGGAGCAGAGGGATCTGGGGGTACATGTCCACAGATCCCTGAAATTTGCCTCACAGGTAGATAGGGTAGTTAAGAAAGCTTATGGGGTGTTAGCTTTCATAAGTCGAGGGATAGAGTTTAAGAGACGCGATGTAATAATGCAGCTCTATAAAACTCTAGTTAGGCCACACTTGGAGTACTGTGTCCAGTTCTGGTCGCCTCACTATAGGAAGGATGTGGAAGCATTGGAAAGGGTACAGAGGAGATTTACCAGGATGCTGCCTGGTTTAGAGAGTATGGATTATGATCAGAGATTAAGGGAGTTAGGGCTTTACTCTTTGGAGAGAAGGAGGATGAGAGGAGACATGATAGAGGTGTACAAGATATTAAGAGGAATAGACAGAGTGGACAGCCAGCGCCTCTTCCCCAGGGCACCACTGCTCAGTACAAGAGGACATGGCTTTAAGTTAAGGGGAGGGAAGTTCAAGGGGGATATTAGAGGAAGGTTTTTCACTCAGAGAGTGGTTGGTGCGTGGAATGCACTGCCTGAGTCAGTGGCGGAGGCAGACACACTAGTGAAGTTTAAGAGACTACTAGACAGGTATATGGAGGAATTTAAGGTGGGGGTTATATGTGAGGCAGGGTTTGAGGGTCAGCACAACATTGTGGGCCGAAGGGCCTGTAATGTGCTGTACTATTCTATGTTCTATGAATCCAGAGCAATGCAAAGGAACAGACTAGGGAGGAAGAGGAGGATAGCAATAAAGTGCTCTCAGCCAGATACAGTATCTGCCCAATTCTTCACATTTGCCTCTTTCTAGATTTCTGGGAAATAAATAACTATGTGCGAGATAAACTTCAGTGAGGTGGCATCACAAATATGGGGTTCTGTGGATGCTGGAAATCCAAAGCAACGCATACAAAATGCTGGAGGAACTCAGCAGGCCAGGTAGCATCTATCCATTCCAACATGTCAGTCCTTGCCCTTCTCTACTGCCACAATGAGGCCACACTCAGGTTGGAGGAGCAACACTTTATATTCCATCTAGGTAGCCTCCAACCTGATGGCATGAACATCAATTTCTTGAAATTCCAGTAATGCCCAGTACCCCCCCCTTCATGATTCCCCATGCCTGTTTCCCTCTCTCCCCCCTATCTCCTTACCTGCCTATTACCTCCCTCTGATGCTCCTCTCCCTTCCCTTTCTTCCATGGTCTACTGTCCTCTCCTATCAGAATCTCCCTTCTCAGCCCTTTATCTTCTCACTAATCACCTTCCAAGCTCTTTACTTCACCCCTCCCCCTCTCCCAGTTTCACCTACCACCTGCCATCTTGTACTGCTTCTTCCCCTCTCTCTATTTTCCTATTCTGGCTTCTTCCCCCTTCCTTTCCAGTCCTGTCGAAGGGTCTCAGCTTGAAACGTTGACTGTTCGTTCTTTTCCATAGATGCTTTCTGGCCTGCTGAGTTCCTCCAGCATTTTGTGTGTGTTGCTTCAGAGAAGTGATATTGTCTGGGGTTAGTGGTAACATGTCAATAACACGCTAATGCCTATTTTAAAATGTATGTCTCTTGTAATTGGTGTAGGTCAGTGCTTATGTGTAAACATAGAGCCTCAAACAAGAGAGAGAGAATCAGCAATTGCATTTGTGGGTCTTCATTAGCATCAGTTTCAGTGTATACCGATCTCGAGTTCCCACCTACTTGAAGGCAAGGCTCATCATAGTTGAAACAGTCAATCTTCCCAATTAATACCTTCTCTTCATATGGATAAAGAAAGTTGAGAAGATTTTCTGCCAGTGGTATGTGAGTGGAAATATGCTAATTGAAGATTATTTAATGTAATTTCCAGTGCTGGTGGCGCAGTGACATCAGCGCCGGACTCCGGAGCGAAGGTTCCCGAGTTCGAATCCTGTCGGGCCGCTCCCGGACACGCTTTCCATACGCGCCGGGCTGAGTGTCGAGCTCGCAACTCAGCCTCATAAAAAAAAACAACTGCGCTGTGAGAAGCACGTGGGGGACCACTCACAGAATCTTTCCTCCAAGACAACCACTTGAAAAAAGATAAGTGGTCACCGAGGCTCTGGCAGAGTATGGCACACAAAAAAAATGTGTAAAGAAGAATGAAATAATCGTTACTCAGGTGCAATTATTTTGTTCTGGATTTGGTGCAGCGCAAAAAATACCCACTATAACATAAAGAATAAAATAAAATACACAAGATAGCTTATAATAATAGTGGACATCACAAATAAAGCCATCCCAACCATTGAGCAAATCTACATGAAAAGCAGCACCCATCATCAATGATCCTCAGCACCCGGGCAATGTTCTTTTTTTCACTGCTGCCATCAGTTAGAGGGTACAAGATCCCGAAGACTCTCGCCAACCGGTTCAAGAACAGTTACAGCCCCTCAACCATCAGGCTCCTGAATAAAAGAGGATAACGACACTCATCTATTGAGATTCCTTCAACCAATTATCTCACTTTAAGTACTCATTATCTTGTTATTTCATGCGCTAGTTATTTATTGCTATTTATTTATACTTGCATTTGCACAGTTTGTTGACTTCTATGGTCTTGCTCTTTCATTGATCCCATTTGCAGTTACCATTCTATAGACTTGCTGAGTATGCCTGCAGGAAAAAGAATCTCAGGGTTGTGTGTGGTGACATGTATATACCCTGATGATAAATTTTACATTGAACTTTGAAATATTGGTACTAGAGTCAAAATACTTCCAGTCCTAAAGGGAAGGGCCATTAGGAGTATTTAGCATGACAACAGAGAATTTATCTTCTACTTAATCAAACCATCTTTCACCTGTCAGCAACGTAATGGGTTATTTGTACCTGAATTAGCTAGCAGTTGGTGAAGAACACAATGAAAAATACCTTGCCTGGTCAGACAAGTACATGAAGCACGGTAAGCACATCTTGCAAAGGTGAAATAGGATTGTAATGTTTGGCAATGTTGACAGATCACACGATGTATTGCAAGCCCCAGTAAGCACAGTGCTTAGGTACACTGGATTTCTGTAAAAAAAAGCTGCATGACAGATCATGTCTTATCAGAGAGCATGGTCTAATGACTTTGCCATGCTACGTAATTAGGATCCCGAGGAGAAGGCTGCAAATGTGACAGTCCAGGAACAACATTTTCAGTATGAGAAATCAATTTTGAAAATCCTACCTTAGAACTCACAGAGCTTGGAGGATCCTGTTTTCTGCCTACCCTCAATGTATAATTATCAACCTAATATAGTGTAGATAAATGGTGACAATAATTGGTGTCAAGCTCGAAGAAAAAGCATGAGAAACTTAAAGAGTGAGCATTAATTCCCTACGGGAGATGACAACATCCCATTTATCTCTGAAACAGTCTGTGTATATACTGCAATCATAAGAAGGATTTGCGAGGAGCATGTCAAGCACCTGACAACCCATGGCAAAGCACTGAACAATGGCAGCCAGGTATTCAATTTAACTGTGCTCGCTAACAGTTTCTTCTGATAACGATAGAGTATTCTTCTTTCTGGTACAAGGAATGAGAGCTGCAAAGGAAGAGCTAAAATGGTCGTGTAAAAAAAAAATGACAAAAGGGATGTTTAGGCATATTATCCCAGGACGCCATTAGGAATGAATAAGTTATTGGGGCGGCACAGTATCGTAGTGGTTAGCACAATACTTCGCAGTACCTGTGACCTGGGTTCAATTCCCACCGCTCCCTGTGAGGAGTTTGTACATTCTCGTTCTGACCTTGTGGGTTTCCTCCAGGTGTGCCACTTTCCTTCCACAGTCCAAAAAAGGACCAGTTGGTAGGTTATTCAGCCATTGTACATTGTCCCATGATTAGGCTGGGATTAAATTGGGGTGGTTGCTGAGCGACACGGCTTGAAGGGCCGGAGGGCCTATTCCACTTTGTGCCTCAATAAGTAAATACAAACTTTGATAGGAAGTGAATTAGACTGAAGGATAGGGAACCATAAGCATATTCAACAAGTTGACCTTACAGAGTATAGTGAGCTGAGAGAAAAGCAGGCTTGTCAAGAATTGTGCAACATTTTTTGTTCATCTTTCTGTCCTGGAACAATCATTAAAACTGTGATTGGAGTTAGTTATTGTACTCTCTTCAGTGGAAATGAATGGCCTACGATACTTCTTAAGAAAGAAGAGTGCAAAGGGATCATGTCTAATAAGACATTTGGTAAGTCTTCCCATTTGTCATTAAGTTAGTTTACTTCTGTGCTTCTCCACATTAAGGTGAAGCACTTTGATTTTGATATATTCTCATCGGCATGACGCCAACAGGCTCAATAAACTGATTAGAAAGGCTGGCTCTCTTATAGGAGTCAAACTGGACACGCTGGAGGCTCGGGTGGAACAAAGGACCTTACAGAAAATCCTGGCAATTCTGGACAATGTTTCTCACCCTCTGCATGCCACCTTGGCTGAACAGAGGAGTGCTTTTACTAATAGACCAAGACAACAGTGCTGCTCCAAAGAGCACTATATGAGATCATTTTTTCCCTCGGCCATTAGGCTCTATAATGAGTCAACCTATAGCTAGGGAAGTGATGACCTCTCCTGTTAGACTCTTTTGAGGTAATTATTTTTTAATCTTTTTTACTTCTCTTCTAATATTTATATCTGTGTGCTTGTAACGCTACTGTGACACAGTAATTTCCTTTGGGATCAATAAAGTATCTATCTATCTAGTTCTGATGTGAAGCAAGAACAGGGGAAACAAAAGATTGGGGAAATCATGCATGTAGTTTGTTCACTGCAAACCTCAAAGGGACCATCTCGTAAACCTTTCCAAGTTGCATGAAGCATTACAGTGGAGCTCTTCCAGGGCATTTAAGGACGTACTGTCTATCTGCTGTTATTAAAACAATCTATTCAATTTCAAAGTAAATTTATTATCGAAGTACATATATGTCACCATGTACATTTTCTTGTGCGAATTCACAGTAAATACAAGAAGCATAATAGAATCAATTAAATACCGTACCCAGCAGGATGGACAACTAGTGGGCAAAAGAGAACAAAAATGTGCAGATACGAAAGGAAAGGAAAATATAATAACATTAATAATACTAATAATTCTCCACAATTTCCATAATTCTCCACCTTCTTCCTAGCCCATTTCCCTTCAGCCTATCACTTCCCAGCTCTCTACTTCATCCATCCCCCCACTTCTTATCCCCCCTCGACCATCCCATGTTACTTCACTCCTGATGAAGGGTTTTGGCCCGAAACGTCGTCACTACCTCCTCCCATAGATGCTGTCTGGCCTGCTGAGTTCTGCCAGCATTTTGTGTTTTTAATAATACTAATAACTGTTTCCCAGAAACAGAGGTGTTCCTTTTGACTATACAGGGCAAGGTGGTTAACACAAAAAATTATCAAAAATACAAAAGACCAACTAATTCAAGATCATACATGTAGAAATTGCTGAGAAAAACCGGAAATAATCCAACTCATTACAGGATCCTGTAGCAGTTTAACACAATCTGATTACTTACACAGGAACAATCAACTGGAAAACATCATTCTCTAAAATCTTGCTTTAAAATACAAACTGAAAAATGAAATCATACCTTACTATAAATACAGTCCTGATCCAATATTAGAGTCTTAGCCCTACTAATTATATTACGACTGATCAGTTATTACGGGTAGGACAATCCATAATAACCGTCGGATATAATAATGCAGGATAAACTAGCAAGAACAATTTACTTAATATAGCCATTCCAAACACACATAGCTTAAAAATCAGCAAGTGAAAAACACCAGAAATATGCTGAACTAAAAGAGGAAATTGAAAGACTTTGGAACATGAACAAGGTATACATTGTCCCAGTAATAATATCTACAACTGATATCACCCCAAAGGCGCTACACAATAGCATTAAACAGTTAGGGTTACACAGCAGTATCTATGTAAATCTTCAGGAATCCACAATACTAAGCACCAGTAAATTGATTTAATTAATATTATTAGTTTTATCTGTTTTATTTCACCAACCATATGTTTGGTGAATTCATAGGCTTCTGATCTGGTGCAGTAGAGTGCTTGTTTTTAATGAAAGGGGGTCATGTAAAGTTATAGCCATTGTTTCCAAATAACTCTGCAGGATAATCAAAGGAGAAAATTAAAGATGTCTTGATTATCATCAGTCAAAACTCTGCAAATTCAGGGGTGGTACCCTAGTAATGGATAATTGCAATGTAACACATACAAACAAAAGGGAAATGGGAAAAATCCAGTAATTACGTTCAAATAATTTAATCTTGGTAATAGGCAAAGCTCTTGAAACAATTGAATTGGCAGTCACAAGGATGACTGTTGATTGATTACAGCAGGGTTCCCAACTTTTTTATGCCATAACCCCTATCATTAACTGAGGGGTCTGTGAACCCCACGTTAGGAATCCCTATACTAGAGAAAGCCAACATTGGATTTGTTAAAGGACAGCCATTCCTAACAGACATGATAAAGTACATTAATGAGGTTACAAGGCTGTTTGATGAGGAAAATCTGGATGAAAAGAAATATATTTCTTGGTGTTTATCTGGTGGAGAATCTCACCTGGTCCCTCAACACCAGCTCCATAGCAAAGAAAGCACAGCAGCGTCTCTACTTTCTGCGAAGGCTGAGGAAAGTCCATCTCCCACCCCCTATCCTCATCACATTCTACAGGGGTTGTATTGAGAGCACCCTGAGCAGCTGCATCACTGCCTGGTTCGGAAACTGCACCATCTCGCATCGCAAGACCTTGCAGCAGATAGTGAGGTCAGCTGTGAAGATCATCAGGGTCTCTCTTCCCACCATTACAGACATTTACACTACACGCTGCATCAGCAAAGCAAACAGCATTATGAAGGACCCCACGCACCCCTCATACAAACTCTTCTCCCTCCTGCCATCTGGGAAAAGGTACCGAAGCATTCGCGCTCTCACGACCAGACTTTCTAATGGTTTCTTCCCCCAGGCTATCAGACTCCTCAATACCCAGAGTCTGGACTGACAGCAACTTACTGCCCTCTGCTGTGCTTATTGTCTTGTTTATTATTTATTGTAATGCCTGCACTGTTTTGTGCACTTTTTGCAGTCCTGGGTAGGTCTGTAGTCTAGTGTACTTCTTTGTGTTGTTTTACATAGTTCAGTGTAGTTTTTGTATTGTTTCATGCAGCACCATGGTCCTAAAAAACGTTGTCTCATTTTTACTGTGTACTGTGCCAGCAGTTATAGTCGAAATGACAATAAAATGTGACTTGAACTTGAACTTGATATGGGTTTGCAAAAGGTGTTGATTAATGTATCAGATAAGAAGGTTGTCATCATGATTGAAGGTTATAGGATATAAAGGAACTTCAGCAACATTGATAGAATGTTGGTTAAGTGCCAAGAAGCAGAGGGCTGCAATAAATGATAATCTTTCATACTGGAGCAAAATGTACAGCTTTAGTTATCTATGGAATTGGTAAGAGCCCATTTGGAGTGCTGTGTTAGTCTCCTTATTTATGGAAGGAATAAATGTATTGGAAGTAGTTTGGAGAAGGCTTGCAAAACTAATATTTGGAATGCATGAATTTTCTTATGAGGAAATGTTAAACAGACCAAACTTCCATCCACAGGAACATAAAAAGTGAGAGGGGCACTTGATTGAAACATAGATATTAAGAGGTTTTGTCATGGTGAGTGCAGAGAGAATCTTTCCTCTTATGGAAGAACTAAGAACTTGGGGTCACCAATGAAAATGAAGAGGTTTTCCATGTAAGTCAGAGATTTACCATTGTGTTTCTCCAAGGTCGGTTGAACAATTTCAAAGCAGAGACAGATAGATTCTTCAAAACAGGGTGAAGGGTTGCCAGAAACAGGTGGGATTAAGGAGTTAAGGCTACAATCAGATCAGCCATGATGTTATTGCATGGCAGAGTAGGCTCCAAGGTCAAGAGGCCATCTTCAGTTCCAAGCCTAAATGTTCATATGGATAATGGATATAATTAATAGAGGTAGAATGTGAAAGAGAAAATAGATCATGATGGATATTTATAAAACATTGGTTCAGACACTATTTGAATATGGAGTTTCAGGCACTACCCTTTAGGAAAAATGTGAATGATTTGGAGGAGGTGCAGAGGAATTTTACCAAAATTATTCTAGGGATGTGGAACTTATATTAGGTGGACTGAACAGAACAGTTTGCAAGTACCTTTGATAGTGGTATTTTAAATCATGAAAGGTACAGACAGTGTAGATGGAGAGAAACTGTTCCCGTTGATGAAGGGGTTAACACAAGAGAACATAGAATGAAAAGAATCCAAAAGTCGCTAAGGCAAAATGTTTTTTTCTACACAGCACATAGTTGGTTCTGAACTGTATTGATGAGGTATTTCTGGAGGCAAATGTAATTATTGTGTTCGATAGGAAGCTGGTTAAGTATTTGAAAAGAAAGTATTTGCAAGTATTTAGGGAGAGGGCAAGGTGGTGAGACATGCTGAATTGCTCTTACATGGAGCTGCTATGAATTTAGTAGGTTGCATTTCCTTCCTCCATTTGTAAATATCATGTAATTCAGTTGCTGGCAAAAGGAAAGATGTAAATGGACAATCCTACGAGTAAGTCAAATATGTTCTATAGTTCCATTTAATATCAGAGAATGCATACAATATTAACCTGAAATTCTTAATACAGCATATTAATTTTTAATGTATCAAAATCAATGGGCAAGGGAAATGGCATAATATTTATATTTGCAGTGAAAGTTTCTAATTATGAAATAGTACCAGACACAATAAGGATTTTTTGGTACAGAATCTATCAGATGATATTCGGTGCAGTGCACAAAAGGAAGAAAATTACTGCTTTCATCCTTGGCTTTGTCACCTTGATTAAAGCTATTCATTGAAACTTAGAGTTAATCTTGGTTTTCTTTACCATGCTTTTGATTTGCTGTTTCATTCCCCTTATGGTTACTGTGCAAATCAGGGAGCTTCAATATTTTATTTTAAATTAGAAAAGGCCAGAAGTGAATTACTGTGGGTTGGGGAGATCTGGAATGTAAATGAGAAAACGTGGATATTTGCAGCAGGTGAGGCATCTGTGTAAAGAAAGAGTCACTGTTTCGGGCTTATGGCTGGTTCTGATGAAAGGTCTCTAGCCTGAAGCACTAACTGCAGCTATCGAATACTTGTAGCATTTTCCGAGCAGCAGCAAGTCTGGGAAAACTCTTTTCTCTGTGTCGGTGATAACCATGCTTTAATTCTTGTGCACATTTACTTTGACCATTAATCCGTTGCAAATAGTACTTTTTTTTTGTTTATTTGGGTCTAAAATTCCGTTCAGAAATTAATTAGTTGCACGATTTGCTCAGCAGTGGAGCCATTAATGGATTTTAATGAATCAATATTGACCAACTCTAATCTCTCATTACTGACCTAGTAAGGGAATGTAGAAAGGAAACTGATCGCATTCAGGCTTTAGCATCTTACTGAAGAGAAATTCTAAAGTAAAGCACACATCCAGTTGCTCATTTTGTGTAATAGCTGGTGTACAGCACATTTGAGTTTACCATCAGATTTCTGAATGGACATTGAACCCATGAACACAACCTGACTAATTTGTTTTGCACTACTTATTTAATTTAACTGTTTTATATATACATACATCCTTACTGTAATGCACAGTTTTTATTATTATGTATTACAATATACTGCTGCTGCACAACAGCAAATTTCATGACAAATGCCAGTGATGTTAAACATGATTCTGATTCTGAACTAAGAGTCATTTTTAATTTCATGCTACAATTTGTTTATTAATCTGTAAGTACTTCAAATACTTCTATTAATTGTTCCTTATTAATGAGGAAGGTAGATAGCTTCTTGAGTGTATGAGACTTCATTAGTACATTGAGTTAAGTGCCTAAAGTTAGTGCTACACTAATATTTTCACTTCTTATATAACACTTTCACATATTCGTGAGGTCCCAAAAGCACCATAGTCAATTAAGCAGTTTTTGAACTGTATCATCATTGGGATTTTAACCATCTTATATCCATTGAAAACATACGTTGCATCTGTGGAGTGAGAAATGGAGTTGATGTTTTGATGTGAGAGACGGAAGCGGAGTTGACATTTTAGCTGGATGACCTGTCATCCAAGCTAGAGAGAAACAGCAATCAAAATTTATAAGTAAGGGGTGGACTGCAAGAACTGAGAATGTCTACGACAAGGTGGAAACCACGTGAGACTGAAGCCTCAAGCATTAGTGGTGCCAGCTGAGGGAGTGGAGAAAGCTTGTTAATTGCAACCAGGCAGTCCAGAGGAGATGGAACGAGACAGAGATGAATGAGAACAGAGGAGAGACAGAATGTTGGTATTGTGAGGTACAAAATGTTACAGCAGCTGGAAGTTTGAAGCAGAAGAACGCTGAAATTTTCAAGCAGCCTCTTTGAAAATGGAAGCACAGAGGTAACAATACAGGTTAATGACTGACTAATTCCAAAGTAAACAGGAAAGGTGGGCTATCTGAAACTGATACATTCAATACTGAGTTCTGAGGAGTGTAATGTACCTCAACAGAAGAGGAGAGTGTTTCAGGTTTGTTTGGCTTCATTAAAACAGCATAGGAGCCCAAAGACACTTGATTTTTGATTGTCTCCATGGCATTCCACTTCTCAGAAATGTCAAAATGTTTCTAATATCAAATGAAAGCATGAATTGATGTGGTTCAGAAATTTAAATATAAATCTGTATTACATCAATGCAGCAAAGTTGAAATAAGTTGACACTTTGCAAAGAATTAATATGAAATGCTCTTGTCCATCATTGTAACGGACTATTCAGTTCATTTGTTTTAACCAGGAAAACCATTCTATTAATTTAATGAACAAAGTAATTAGACTCATGCATATTAACATCGTGCACAGTGATTTAAATGCTTTATTTTTTATATAGCCTTTGGGTTTATAGCACAGTTAGTTTTACAATCTTGTAACAAACTACTCACTGGTAAATTAAAAGTAAATTGCAATGGAGCTATCAAGCCAACATTGCTCCTTGCGTTGTTATAGTTACCTGTTGTAAGCTAACTAAAAAATAGCAAGATTATGAGAATTTTAAGGGTGGCTCATGAACTTCGATGTGCACTGAGTATCATTTTCCAGACCCTCAAGGACGTTTAACAATTCCTCATTGTTCAGTACCTCGGCCAGTTGTTCAAATCGTTTTCTGTGACCTTGACAAGCCCCATCTTCTAATCTGCAAAAGAAGAAAAATATTTGCAATTATACAATGTAATTAACATCTGCATGATATCCCCAAGTGCTTAACAGCCGCTATGAAGAATAGTCTCTATTGATACCTGTATGTAGTGAACACAGCTGCCAGTTTTCAAACTTTCCCAAGCAGCAAGGATATTGATTGGATATTGTATTTTAACAATATTGATCAAGGGATAAATATTAATCAGGACTTAAGGGATAACTGCTCTGCTCTCAAAAATCCTACCACAGGATCTATTAAGTCTAACTGAAAGAAAAGATTGGATCTTAGTTTTTTATTTCACTAGAACTGCACTGTGTTATGCATCAGGTAATGATCTAATCTACATGAACAGTGTGCAAGACAAGCTTTTCACTGTATCTCAGTACATGCGACAATAATAAGCCAATTCTAGTTCCAAAAGGAAACTTCTCTGAGACTGCTGCTTCCTTGACTTTTGTATTGAAGTCTTGTGGTGAGATTTGAACACACAACAGCTGCCTCAGGAAGGTGCTGCTTCAAGAACCTCCTCCATTCAGGTAATTTGCTTTGATGGGACCATAAGCAACAGGAGCAAAAGCAGGGACTTGCCTTGCCATTCTGAAAGATTAATCTTAACCCTTGATTTTCGTAGACTCTGAAGGATAATCTCTGCCTTAAAATTTCTCAGTGACTGACCATGATCGAGATTTATAATGTTTAAGTCGAAGAATTTTCTCCTTATCTCGGTCCGAAACCTTCACGGGAAACTCTAGAGTAAACAACCTTTGTTAAAAACTCCAAAGAAGATTATCTTCTTTTTTCTATTCCCCTCTAGATAGAAACACGTTGTATTAAATCCTTCCACATAGAATAAATCACTCCCCTCAGGAATCACTGTAGTAAATCTATCTTGCACTGTTTTTAAGACAAGTTTATTCTCCCTAATTTGCCAGCTGCCAAGCTGTATACCGTTTTCAGGTCCTGTATTAGTGTTTTAAATTGCTGCTACATTTGGAAATTTACTTGTGCATATCTCGTACCATGCCTTTCTTAGAAACATCCATAATTACTAATTTCTCAGTATATTTAATTGTATTGCTTTTCTATTTTCTTTCATCTCCAGGGACATTGTGGTGTTCTCTTCTGGGCACCGAAATTATGGAGATCCTTGGTCTAAAGTGTTAGGTCACCCTGAATGATTTCCCTAGAACAGAAGACAACATTTTTGGCACCAGCTTGTCACCAGAATGGCTGGAAATCTGACTGAGTTAAGTATGAGTCTGATTTTAGTCTTTGTTTTGCCCTAGAATAGGTACAAAACAATGTGTTAGTGCAGTACCTGAGTGCCAGAGTTTATCCAAATGCCAACAGACTAGCACACTGATGTCCCCAACCGCTTCTGAAGCACACAGAGCCACAGCAAAAGGGTGCAGTAGGTGTTAAGAACCAGATTAAAATATTGAGGGAGAGGTTCTGAGGGCTGGGCTTCCTTACTTGCCTCTCTGTTTAACATTATTGCTGGTCAGGGGTGCAGGCTGGAAGCAAATGCTGCCAGCAGCATTTGACACATTAACTCCCATTTCCTTCACATTGCATTGATGTGATGTCCGAGATATAATAACACATTTTATATGATAATCTCCTTATCACAAGGTTATCAATCCACAACCTTGATCTTTCTCTACATTATACCTGTCACCTTCTTTCTCACTAACCTGGTCTCTTTTGTCTTACCTTCCCACAAAATTTCAGTCTCTGCATTCCTCCATTTCTGGCCTCCTGTGCTCACTGACAACCATTCTCCACCACAGCAAGTGTGCTTTCAACTGACTAATCTGCAAGCTTCTATCCCACAGTTGGATATTTCCCATGCTAGTATCTTTCCTCTAATGTTAAGCAGCCTCATATGTGATACCTTGTCAAAGGCCTTCTGAAAATCAAGGTACACAACATCCACCTGTCTATCCTGCTAGTTATGTCCTCAAAGAATTCCAACAGGAAACCATGCTGACTTTGGCCTATTTTATCACCTGCCTCCAAGTACCCTGCTTTTCTTCCTTCCTGAAGAATGGAGTGACATTTGCAATTTCTGTTCCTCTGGAACCACACCAAAATCAATTGATTCTTGAAAGATCATTATTAATGCCTCCACAATCTCTTCAGCCACCTCTTTCAGAACCCTGGGGTGTACACCATCTGGTCCAGGTGACTTACCTACCTTCAGACCTTTCAGTTTCCCAAGAACCTTCTCCCTAGTAATAGCAACTTCACACACTACTGCCCCCTGAAACTCTTGAACGTCTGACATACTGCTAGAGCTTTCCACAGTGAAGACTGATGTGAAATACTTATTCAGTTCATCCGCCATTTCCTTGTCTCTCATTAATAGCACTCCAGCATCCCATTATCTGCTCTCACCTCTCTTTTACACTTTATGTATCTGAAAAAAATTTTGGGACCCTCTTTAATGTTATTGATTAGCTGGCCTTCATATTCCATATTTTCGTTCTTAATGACTAAGTTGCATTCTTTTGGATTTTTTAAAAGCTTCTCAATCTTCTAACTTCCCACTAATTTTTGTTCTATTATATGCCCTCTTTTTGGCTTTTATGTTAGTTTTGACTTCTCTTCCTAGCCACGGTTGTATCAGGTTGCCTTTAGAATATTTCTTCCCCTTTGTGGTGTATGTATCCTGTGCCTTCGAAATTGCTTCCAGAAATTCCAGCCTTTGATGCTCTACTGTCATTATGTACCATGTTGTATGATGTAGGTGATCGTGGTCTTTCTATGACCATGTTTGTTCTTGGCCAATTTTTCAACAGTAATAGCTTACCAGTGCCTTCTTCTGGGCATTACCTTAACAACACGTGTGATCCCAGTGATTATCAATACTCTTTAGAGATTGTCTGCCTGCCAACAGTGGTTGCAGAACCTGGGCTTATGATACACATCAGCTGCTCATATGACCATCCGCCACCTGCTCCCGTGGCTTCACATGACCCTGATCGGGGGTGGGGGGGTGCTAAGCAGGTGTTACCCCTTGCCCAAGGGTGATCTGCAGGCTAATGGAGGGAAGGGGTGCCTTCCACCTCCTTTGGTAGAGATAGATCTCCACCCTTCTACCCAAACACTTCAGTACCTGTGACAATGATAAACAAAGTTACCAAAGCTTGACTTTGTAATTCCTTCTCTGAACTTCTCCACAACTCCACTCCTCAAATTTCAGCATGACTCCTTAAATCCATCTCTTTGAGAAGATCTTCAGATCTCTCCATGTGACACATGTTGAATCTTATATAATAATCCTCCTGAATCATGAAGTGCATTACTTCTGTCACAACCACAGATTCAGCAGTGCAGTAGATATGGCAACTGCACTCGTGAATATGCACATGTCAGCTGATTATTATTTCATTGTGATAGTTTTTAACTCCATTCATTCTGTCGCAGTGTTTGTTGAGACTTGGACACAGCAACGTTTCGCTGCCTGCTTTCATTCTGCCTTGCCTGACAAATTGGACTGTCGAGTCAACTGACTCTGAAGACTAGCGGTATTTGTTTTATGTTTAAGTGTTCTTTACAGCTGCAGTGTAGGCTTCATTTTCCATTTGAGAGTTTTTAGTTAATGACCCTGTTTGGCCCAGCATTTATTGCTTTATTTTCCCTTTAACACTGTTCACATTAAAGTCTGTAAACTGTTGACCTGCTTCAGTGTCTCTCACTCCGCATTTAGGCCATATCCGAACCTGCTGACAGCAAGTCTCGACCACACAAAGATGGACCCACCAGAGAGGAGAGCAGCTGACCTTGGCCACGAGATTTATTGGTCAGAGTGATTTGTCGTGGCAACAATGTTCAGCTGGAATTCGTACGTATAAACTCTTGTTTCTGTCTCCATCGTGTCAAAAGGATCTTGGCGAGTAATGGGCCCAGCAAAGTTTCAACAGCGATATTTTGACATTGGTGGCTTGAAGAGAAGGTGCCTTCTATTCTCAGTGCATGTCCTGCCTCTACATTCCGAGAGTCCTGAGTCTACCTATCGAGCTTCTCCAGTCTACATTGAGTTTCTCTAGTATCCATCCCAAGCTTTTTCAATTCACCAGTACCCAGGTTCCCAGCTTTGTGGTCCTGTGACTCATGTCTGTGTAACAAATGAGCGCTTCAAGCAAGCTTATCAATTAGTTCAACAAATCATCATTCAAGTCAATAGTGTAAATTCTGGAAGAGCCCTACTCCAAAAGCTGATCTCAGGCTGGAGTGTGCAAATACACAAGTAAAGTAACCCTATCAAGAGTATTTTTAACCTCTTGATGACAGTCATGGTACAGACTGGGAAAATTGAACTTTCATGTAGCAAATTAAACAGATCTACAGAGAACCATCTAACTTAGCGATGAAAGAAACCTGTTTATGCTGTCTTGATCTGTAAACTTGAGAGTATATCCTAACTGCCTCCGGAAAAAAATTGTGAAAGATAAAACACTGAGCAAGATCTGAAAAGCTTCCTTCTCTAGGTTTCAAGTTTCAGGTTTCCAAGGTTTCCCAAGGACTTTTCTCTATAATCTCAATGCTGTTTTTTTTTTATTATTTGCTGCGAACGTACGTGTTTCCTCTTAAACTCGGATTATACAAAAGAAGTATTTTGGCAGATTTATGCTTTGCACAATTGACTCTAGGTGATGTTGGTGAATGCTCATCCGCTTTTTAGAGTGGCCTCTTGTCATATGCATAAAATGTAGATTTTCTCCACTTCCATCGGACACAAGTTCTCAGCAATGTTGTGAGGTTACATGCTCTGCTCCGATGCAGAGTTCCATTGTTCCAGCTTATAAACTGAAGTGTCAGAAACCTAAAAGAGATGTGATGCTGAGGCTCTTTAAGGCACTCGTGAGACCACATCTGGAGTATTGTGTGCAGTTTTGGACTCCTTATTTTAGAAAGGGTATGCTGACATTGGAGAGGGTTCAGAGAAGATTCATGAGAATGATTCCAGGATTGAAAGGGTTACCGGATGAGGAACATCTGGCAGCTCTTGGGCTGTATTGCCTGCAGTTCAGGAGAATGAGGAGGGATCTCATAGAAACATTCTGAATGTTAAAAGCCCTGAACAGATTAGATATGGCAAAGTTATTTCCTATGGTAGGGGATTCTAGGACAAGAGGGCACGACTTCAGGAATGAAGGACATCCTTTTATAACTGAGATGCAGAGAAATTACTTTAGTCAGAGGGTGGTAAATCTGTGGAATTTTTGCCACAAGTGGCTGTAGTGGGTGTTTTTAAGGCAGAGATAGATAGGTTCTTGATTAGCCAGGGCATCAAAGGGTATGGGGTGAAAGCAGGGGAGTGGGAATGATTAGAAGAACTGGATCAGCCCATGATTGAATGGCCTTCTTCTGTTCCTATATCTTATGGTCTTAAAACCTAGAAATTCCGTAATTATGCAGTTCAAGGTTTTTAATAGAAGTTCTTGAAAAAGCTTATCCACCTATAACACATAGAAAGATCTTTTGTCTGTATTTTCCCTATGGATAAAATCTACATGCATTGAGGTCAGCAGGCATGATTAGTGATAATGGTACAAGATGTTCTGCAGACACTGGACATCTTGAGCAATGCACACAAAATGCTGATAGAACTTAACAGGTCAGGCAGCATCTTCTTGTGTTGATAATATTGCACAAAATAGTACTTGCAGGTGAAAGATGAATGCTGCAAGCCCAGCACGTGGAAACTGGAGAATTGAGCCTCATTTGGAAATTACTTGAAGTGCTTAGCTTATCCTGAGTTACATTCTTAAGAGTCCGGGGCATTCAATTCTTCCAAATTAGTTTCTTTAACTTTTCTGCACTAATGACCACAGGAACATTTCGTTCCACTGTCACCACCCCCCAGGTCCCAACTCTCATCCAATGAACTCAGGCCAACTTGGATATCTCGACAAGTGAACACTCCACCCATCAAACATCTTGCACCTGCCTTTTATATATATATATACACAAACACACACACACACACACTTGTCTCTCTCTCCACACCACCCTCAAACACTGGCTATCTGATTAATCATGTTAAGGAAACTGAAAAATTCAGTGGGGAAAAAAACAGCTCCCCTCTTTCTCCATTATCAGTGCAGATGCCCCATGAATTGAAACCTGATTTGCCATCCAAATCGTTAAGCTCTGTTCTTATTTACTCCATCAAGCAAATTGCTGACAGTAATATTGACGTAATTACTTTAGAGTCTCACTTTGTTAATTCAGCCATGAGTACTCCTCGTCTCTCAGCAGGATCGCTTTCTTAGCCCAGTCTCTACCATTAGCACCTATGTGGGGCACACAACTCCATCTTTCCCCTTTGACTCCAAGTTCATCTCCAATCAAAAGGAAATGCCCTTAACCTTGACATGCAGCCTTTGAGATGGCTGCTGCCTGTAGGTCTCAACAATACTGGACTGTGCCCCTGTGCTGTGCCACTTTAATGAACCCATAGAGTTCCATTTCTAGGCCACTTTCTTTCCTTGGGAAATGGACAATTTGTTGCCATGGAGGACAGCATTAAGCATGCAGAGCACACATGAAAACCACCTAACAAGCATTTAATATGTTCTAATATCAAATATTACGGAGTATTTACTATGACCTACTTATATTTCCTCGTATTTCTTGCTGTTTCATAATATTTAATGTAAAAAGCAAACTGGGTTATAAATAATAGATTTGTAGTGTGTTTAATCAAATAATTATGTGGGTGATGTTAAGAGATCTGACTTTAATTTCATTTTTGCCCAGTAAAGTTGTAGATAATAGTATTTTAATAAGTCAGCGATTGCAACAAATAAAATCAAACTGTTTGTGATTGCATCAGTGCTCACGTGTTGGCAACCTGTAGATACTATCAAATTTATTCATCTACAACATAATTTGCACTCGTAAAAAAAAATAAATCCAGCTGCGATTCTCCACAAACTGGACTGTGATCAAAAATCAACATGTTGCACTGTCAAAATTGTATTGAATATGCAAAGGCTGAATAAGAGTTTGTTGCTGGTCTCCCGTGATACGTGTTTCTTTGTTTACAAACAGTAGCCTTGAAACCACTATTTGAGAAATTAACGCATGACTTTCGTTTTCCAAGTAGTGTGATAGAATGATTTTTTTTGTTAAATCTAAAACATTGGTTCATATCATGGGTGAAAGAATATCCTATAAATGTTAAGCGGTCAACAGGTTAACGTCGTTAACAGGTTAATAGGTTTTCTGCTAGCTTTATCCTATCTATAATGATCCTCTTTGATATATGTGGTATGTTCAACTATGTTACATTTATTGCATTCTTTTTCTCACTTTTAATATTGTACAGCAATGAAATTAATCCTAAAACAGCAATAACAAAGATTTTAGGCTGATAGCTACAGAAAATTATGAAATTGCACATAATAATTGCAAAGCAAAGATTGGATTCATTGCAGAGTAAGTTCCTGCTTAACTTGTTAAAATAACATCATGTTCAATATCCTAGGAATAATTTTATGGGATATAGTTTTTCAAAGGAAAGCAGCCATAAGAAAACCTAATGAGGCAAGAGTTCAGAATGTATCTTCAGCATTTGAACCATGTATAAATGCGTTGGTTATGGTGTGTAACAATGTGAGAATCATTGTGGATCTGTCATTGGAGGTATTTGGTAGAAAACGAGGGAGGTTAGTGCAACACTTTACCGTACCGGCGACCCGGGTTCAGTTCCTGCTGCTGTCTGTACGGTGTTTGTACATTCTCCCCATGACTGTGTGGTTTTCCTCTGGGAGCTCCAGTTTTCTCCCACAGTCCAAAGATGTACCGAATGACTGTTAATTTGTCATTGTAAGTTGTTCTGTGCTTAGGCTATGATTAAATCAGGGGATGCTGGGTAGTGCGGATCAAAGGGCTGGAAGAGCTTATTCCATGCTGTATCTCAATAAATAAATAATAACAAACTTTGAGAAAAAGAGTAGACAGCTTGCTTAGACAAAAGTAATAAAGTGGTATTGTTTTTAAATATATAAAACACTTTTAAACATTTAAAAACATTAAAATGCTCAAGTAATTGAGAACATTGTGAATTATTGTACACTTGTGGCACTCAGCAGTCTCTGTTAGTCCCTGTTCAGGATCATTGCATGGTATGGGTGCTGGGAATTCAGTCCATCTCCATAGATGGCCTCCCATAAGATTCAAAAGGTCCAGGCATGTCTGGGAAATCAGAAGTGGAACCCATCATACATGTTTTGACTTCTAGGCATTCTAAATTTGTTAACACTTTATTATCAAAGTGTGGCGCGATGCCAAGTGGTTAAGGCGTTGGACTAGTGATCTGAAGGTCGTGAGTTCGAGCCCCAGCCAAGGCAGCATGTTGTGTCCTTGAGCAAGGCACTTAACCACACGTTGCTCCAGTCCATCTAGCCATCCACCCAGCTGAAAATGGGTACTGGCAAAATGCTGTCTTGTACTCTCAGTTGCTTCACGCCATGGAAACCGGCATAAGCTCGGGACAGACTTTAACTTTAACTTAACTTATTATCAAAGTGTGTATCCATTATGATTGGTTCGGAGGTCCATTTAATATCAGAGAATGTATACATTATATAACCTGAAATTCTTACTCTCCGCAGACATCCACAAAACAGAAGAAAAAGCCAAAGAATGAATGACAGAAAATAATTGGAACCCCAAGCTCTCCTCCCCCTCCCATGCACAAGCAGCAGCAAAGCATCAAACCCCCTCCAGTTGTTTCTGCAGGAAGCGAAGCCCTCCCCCACCACCCACCAAGCAAGCAATAGTAAAGTCCCCAGAGAGACCTTGATCTGCAGTCCAACAACAACGACGACAGTCCATAATCCAGCACTTCGACATGTCACAGGCTCTCTCTCTCTCTCTCTCTCTCCTCCTCTCTCTCTCTCTCTCTCTCTCTCTCTCTCCTCTCCTCTCTCCTCTCTCTCTCTCTCTCTCTCTCCTCTCTCTCTCTCTCTCTCTCTCTCTCTCCTCTCTCCTCTCTCTCTCTCTCTCTCTCCTCTCTCTCTCTCTCTCTCTCTCTCTCTCTCTCTCTCTCTCTCTCCTCTCTCTCTCTCTCTCTCTCTCTCTCTCTCTCTCTCTCTCTCTCTTCAAGGGAGAGCGAGGCGTGTCCCCTTTCTCAGTGAGAGGGGAGACCTAAAGCTGACTGTTTCGATCTTACAGTCTTCAGTGCCGCTTTTATTTTGAAGAATCGGTAGCGTACTCTCGCCACCCCCGAACGAGAGAGCGAGAGAAAGAAGGAGCGTCGCTTGAGTGCAGAAGCCTTCTACAGTCACACCTGCTGTCCACAATGTTGCAATTTCCTGTGACACCTAGTCGGCGACTCCGGTGAAGAATCGGTTATACACAAGGCCGCACCCTGTAGGTGCACCGTCTTCTAGGCCACTCCTGGAGATATTAAAACCGGCCTGTCAGCGAGCTCAGGAAGTGGGAACCCTCTGCCATGAAGAACCACAGTTTGAGTGCAGCTGTAGATCATGGGCTCTGACAGAAGCCCAGCCAACTGGTATTGAAAAGAAGAGGCATTAAAGAGAGGAATTTAAGCTGCTTCGCAGAAGGACTAGAAGAAGTAGCCCTCTGGCACCATAAAACCTTGAGATTCCATCTCCTTAAAGACAGTCACAAAACAAGAAACGACAAAAGAACCCCTAAAACAAAAGAAAACTGGCAAACACCCAATGTGCAGAGAGAAAAAAAGTAAATGTGCGAACAATAAAAGTAAGTAAAGAGCAGTTAGAACAAAAATGAGTCCTCAGACATGAAGCCCAGAACAGCCAGAGCAGGTCACAGCCTCAACCTTAATGCAGCAAAGAAAGGAGTAAACGTCATGGAGTAGTAAGCGGCACCAGCCTAGCCCTCGCCTCTGGTCCCAACACCCTGCTTTTCAATCTATCTGGTCCGGCACAGAAATTGTCCAGACATTGGGTCAATTCTCACTCTGAAACTTGGGCACTGTCGCATCGATACTGGGCCTGAACCCCACTGCCACATTTCGGCCCATACCGATCTTTCCAAATCAGTCCGGTGCTTAGAGCAATCAAACCTCACTCTTGGGTTGAGGTGGATGGGCCCCGAATCTGCCTCTCCTCCGCTCTGCTTGCCCTCGACTCAGCCTCACCTTCGCTTGCCTCTTTATTGTTTGCGTTGCAAGTTTACCATCATTTTTCTTTCTTTCTTTATCCGATATTTTTATTAAATTTCATATACACAAATACAGAGTTCATAAGGATACAAAATAAGATAGCACAAAATGCATACAATCACGGTATCCCATATTGATAATCAATCAAATAAAATAAATTGAGTAATGAAATACACTAGTGTGGTTAATTTTACTAAAAAAAATCTACACTCCCATAATTTTTTATAGAAGAGGTGTTACCAAAAAAGTATTTCATTGAATTTCTTGTTTTATTAACTGCCAGTAACTTGTCATTTCCCTTTAGCAGTGCCACCTTAAATGGCTCCTAGACTTCCCTACCAATGGAAGCATTCTCTTCACATCCGCTCTATCTAGGCCTTTCAATATTCGATAGGTTTCAATGAGATCCTCCTCATTCTTCTAAATTCCAGCGAGTAAAGGAACACCACTAGTCACTGGCAATCCAAAAAGGATTCCTTTATTCCCACTATTTGTCTCCTGCCAGTTAGCCAATGCTTTATTCGTGCAAGTGTATTTCCTGTAATACTCTGGGGCCCTATCTTTTTTAACAGCCACATGTGTGGTACCTTGTCAAAGGCCTTCTGAAAATCCAAGTACACAACATCCACCAATTCTCCTTTGTCTATCCTGCTTGTTATTTCATCAAAGAATTCCAACAGATTTGTCAAGTTATATTTTCCCTTGAGGAAACCATGCTGACTGCGGCCTATTTTAACACGTGCCTCCTAGTACTCTGAGACCTCATCCTCAACAATCGACTCAAGTATCTTCCCAGCCACTGAGGTCAGGCTACATGGCCTATAATTTCTTTTCTTCTGCCTCTCTTCCTTCATGAAGAGTGGAGTAATGTTTGCAATCTTCCAGTCCTCTCGGACCATGCCAGACTCGATTGATTCTTGAAAGATCATTACTAATGCTTGCACAGTCTCTTTTAGAACACTGGGGTGTAGGCCATTAGGTCCGAGTGGCTTATGTGTCTTCAGGCCTTTCAGTTTCCCAAACACTATCTCCCTAGTAATAGCAACTGCTCTCACTTCTGCCCCTGACGTTCTTGAACTTCTGACAAACTGCTAGTATCTTCCACAGTCAAGACTGATGCAAGATACTTATTCAGTTCGCCTGCCATTTCCTTGTCCCCTATTATTATCTCTCCAGTGGTCTAAATCTACTGTCGCCTCTCTTATACTTTTTATATGTCTGAAAAAGTGAAGGGGAAGTATTAGAGATATGGATCCACATTAAGGTGTATTATTCATCAGGCACTGATGAAATCTATCGCAGGGTATTGTATATAAATTTTATATATTAAATAACTTGGACGAGAATGTCTGTGGTTTGATTAGTAAATTTTACTGATGGCATAAAAATTTAGTGGAGTTTTAGATAGAAAGGGTGTAAACAGAGGGACACAGCAGTTGGAAAGTTGGGTGGATGGAATTTAATCCAGGCAAGTGTGAGATAATGCATCTAGGATCATCTAATACTGAACAGACACATTCAATTAACATCCGAGACCTTGGAAGGGCTGATGTACAGAACAAACTTGGAGAGTTAGTTCATAGTTTCTTAAAATGGTGACAAAAGCAGATAGGTAGTGAAGAAAGCATTTAGCTTGCTTGCCACTTCAAAAAAAAATGACACAGTGTGGGGAATAAACAGTGAAATGGACCAGCTGTGTTAATTTTAATCATGACATTGGGTTTGATGTCATGTGCATATCCTTATTTAGTTCTATGCAAATCTATGATTTGCTGTGGATGTTTTAATTAAAACTGATCTCTTTTTCTCTCTCCATGGTTGCTGCCTGACTTGTTAGTGGTTTGCATTTTGATACCAAGTAAATGTATCTGATGTGTTTTGTGTTTACAACCCCCCATCTTTGGAACTACTCTATTAAATCTCTTTTTTCATTTTCCCCAAAGCCTTCGAGTGTGTTGAACCAAACTAAGCATAATTCTCCTATAAGGGCCAGATTGGGATATTGTAGAACATTTTTCTCCTGTTCTTATCAAGCCTACAATTCTGTGTGTTTTAATAAACTCTTTGTCAACCTGTCCTGCCACGTTCACACATTTCCCCAGATCTCTCTCTTTCTATCAACCCCTGTAAAATGATACCACTTAGTATCTCCCATTAAGTTTAACTTCTTTTCTTCCGGCAATCACTAGATTCATCATCACACACACAAAATGCTGCAGGAACTCAGCAGGCCAGGCAGCATCCATGGAAAAATGTACAGTTGACATTTCGGACCGAAACCCTTTCGAAGGGTCCTGCCAAAGGGTTTCAGCCCGAAATGTCGACTGTACTTTTTTTTCCATAGATGCTGCCTGGCTGGCTGAGTTCCCCCAGTAGTTTGGGTGTGTTGCTTGGATTTCCAGCGTCTGAAGACTTTCTCTGTTTTGTACTAGATTCATCATCATCATTATGTGCCACGTCGTATGACATGGGCGATCAAGGACTTCGACCATTTCTGTTCCTTGGCATTTTTTTTCTATAGAAGGAGTTTTCCACTGCCTTCTTCTGAGCAGTGTCTTTACAAGCCAGGTGACCCTAGCCATTATCAATTCTCTTCCTTGCTCTTGGCAATGGGCCAGCTGTCTTGTCTTGCCTTGGTTCTGCCACATTGAATTCCCTCCAACAAGGGAGTTACAGCCTGTTGTTTGTGATGATCATTTACCAGAAAAATGGTGATTAACAAAGTACTTAATCCAGGGGTGGCCAACCTTTTACATTCCATGCGTTAATTTTTTCACGCACAAGTTCAGATGCGCCATACAACTCTTGTACCCCCATTCAATTCTTGTAAAAATATGTTAATATAGACATACTTAGCATTTTTACATGACATATTGATTTAATATATAAACAAGATTAACATTACTTACCTTAATGAGACTTTTAACAAATATATTTTGTCTTCTTTTGATTTCTTCCTTTTCTTAATCACGTATTCTTTCCGTAACTCAGAACCAAGCACTAGCTTCAGTTTTCCTTCTATTTCAGTCTGATGTTGTGTTTTATAGTGTCTATTAAGATCATGTCTTCTATTATGTGAGAAAGTGTTTTCACAAACAATGCACAACGGTTTTCCTGACAGACCCTCTATAAATAAGAACTAATTTTCCCACTGTTCATTGAATTCACGCTTACTATCAATTTCTGCTTTTCTTTTGTTCATTTTCTTTTGCACTGTGATGGGTAACTGAATGTAAAAACAAGGCTTAATTCTCAAGAAAGTACAAAACTGCAAATGTTCACAAAGGACGGACAAAGCACAACTCCGTAGCGCACGAGTATCATTTGTAAACTGACTGGCAAAAACCTGCGACGCACCGCTGGTGAAGACACCTGGTGCCTCAGGATCAAACAAGTATCAAACGTGTATTGAACAGTTATGGAACGACTGCAGAACAAAAGTCCTTCTTTCCTAGTTTGACTCATTGAACATTTTTTTAAAAATTGAGAACAGATGAATGTGAAAGAAGATAACATTCGCCAAAAGATGTGCACAAAATAATAAAATTGCTAAATATAATTGCTAAGTTTTAGATTTATTCTCAGTAAAATCCATTTCTAGCTCTAAGCTACTTGAATTCCTGTTCTAGATTTTTTCCCTACAAATTGGTTTTTGGTTAATACTTTTTGCATGAGTAGGTTTATTTTTCTATTATTATCATTGGGGTGCAATGCTCCACTTCTGATCATCCGATGTGCCACTTTTGGCACATGCGCCATAGGTTGGCCATCCCTGATTTAATCGTTTTCCTTCTTTCAGTGGCCAACATCTAGAAGTTGCTGAGATTCACCAGTGCCATCGTCAACTAGTCACCTAACCTGCGCACCCACTGATCATATGATCATCCACCATCTGCTTCCATGGCTTGACATGACCCTGAATGGGGGGCCAAGTAAGTGTTACACCTTGTCCAAGGGTCACCTGCAGGCTAGCAGAGGGAAGGAGTGCCTTACACCTCCTTTGGTAGAGATGTATCTTCTCCCCGCCACCCTAATCACTAGGTTATATTTGTTAATGATGAATAGATGACTACAATCTATTAATGTTTTTAAATTTTAGAATCATAAAATCTGTACTGAATCAATTAATACAAACTGTATTTGACCATAATAATGATTTATTTATTTAAGAGAAAATTTTAAATTAAGCTGCATAAATATCCCATGTCAGATGAGAAAGGTTCATTAGGTCTTTTTGAAACTCCACTAAACATGGTGATTAATGTGAAGAAGTTAATTATAATTCAATATCACATTAAATATAAGGTGGCACTCCTGTAATTTAAGATTCATTGGTTCCATTGCCAAGCTTGTCAATGAAATGAAATGTTGCATTTCAGAGCAGCTGCTCCCAGCAAATAAGATTCTGATTAATAGTAGACTGTTTACAATACATAAAGAGTTTGGAACTCTGCAAATCATGCCAGGTTCCACTACTGACCTTGACAGGATTTGTGTAATCAGTGAGATTCCACCTCACAGCCAAGCACTGTGTCCTCATATAGAAAGCAACACACTCAAAATGCTGGAGGAACTCAGCAGGTCAGGCAGCAGCTGTGGAAAAGAATAAATAGTTGATGTTTTGTGGACTAGAGACCCTTCATCCTTCATCAAGACTTGAAAAAGAAAGATGAGGAGTCGGAGTAAGAAGGAGGGGGAAACACAAAGTGGTAGATGAAACTGGGTGGGGGAATAGGTGATGTTAAAAGCTGGAAGTTGATCGGTGAAAGAGATACAAGGCTGGAGAAGGGGGAATCTGATAGAAGAAGACAGAAGACCATTGAAGAAAGAAAAGGGGGAGGAGCACCAGAGGGAGGTGATGGGCAAGTAAAGAGATAAGGTGGGAGAGAGAAATAGGATTGCGAAAGGTGAAGGAGAGGCGGGAATTACTGGAAATTCAAGAAATTGATGTTCATGCCATCAGGTTGGAGGCTACCCAGCCAGAATGTAAGTTGTTGTTCCTCCAACCTGAGCGTGGCCTCATAGCAATGATACAGGAAGCCGTGGACCGATATGTCAAAATGGGAATAGGAAGTGGAATCAAAACGGGTGGCCACTGGGAGATCCCACTTTTTCTGGCGGATGGAGTGTAGGTGCTCGGTGAAATGGTCTCCCAACCTATGTCAGGTCTCACCGATTACAGGAGCACCAGACACAGTAGATGACCTCAACAGACTCACAGGTGAAGTGTTGCCTCACCTGGAAGGACTGTTTGGGGACCTGAATGGTAGTGAGGGAGGAGATGTAGCACTTGTTCCGCTTGCAAGGATAAGTGCCAGGAGGGAGATCAGTGGGGAGGGATGAATGGACAAGGGAATCGCATAGGGAACGATCTCTGTGGAAAGCAGAAAACGGGGGGAAGGAAATGATATGCTTGGCGGTGGGATCCTGCTGGAAATGGCAGAAGTTACGGAGAACTATGTGCTGGACATGGAGGCTGGTGGGGTGGTAGGTGAGGACAAGAGGAACCCTA
This sequence comes from Hemitrygon akajei, assembly GCF_048418815.1. Classification (NCBI taxonomy): domain Eukaryota; kingdom Metazoa; phylum Chordata; class Chondrichthyes; order Myliobatiformes; family Dasyatidae; genus Hemitrygon; species Hemitrygon akajei. The sequence goes on along the minus strand of NC_133142.1, from coordinate 14,348,830 downwards.
TCCCTGGTAGTGTGGCAGGAGGATGGGGTGTGGGCAAACTTGCACGAAATGGAAGAGATGCAATTGATGGAAATGTTGATGGTAGAGGAAGGGAAGCACCTTACTTTGAAGAATGAGGACATCTTAATTCTGGAACAAAAAGCCTAATTCTGAGAGCAGATGTGGCAGAGACGAGGGAATTGAGAAAAGGGATGGGATTTTTACAAGTAACTGGGTGAGAAGATGTGTAGTCCAGCTAGCTCTGAGAGTCAGTAGGTTTATAGACATCAGTAAATAAGCTGTCTCCAGAGACAGAGACAAAGAGATTGAGAATGGGGAGGGAGATGTCAGAAATGAACCGGGTAAGTTTAAGGGCAGGGTGGAAGTTGGAGGTAAAGTTGATGAAGTTGACAAGCTTGGCATGCGTGCAGGAAGCAGCACCAATGCAGTCGTCAATGTAGCGTAGGAAAACTTTGGGAGTGATACCAGTGTAGGTTTGGAACATAGACTGATCCATGTAGCTGATAAAAAGGCAGGCATAGGTGGGACCTACGCGAGTAGGCCCATGGCTACACCTGTTGGGAGATAGCAAGATAAGTTTTCCTAGGTAACCTTCTTGATCCTGTCATTCAGGATAACTGCACTTTGAGCAGGACAGGAAAGCTGCATTTCCAAAAGCTGCATTTGTCTTATTTTTTTTTTTTGGCTTCTAGTCTAGTTAACTAGTAAATTAGTTGAACTGAAAGATTACATCATGCTAAATTTCTTGTGACTCAGGCACCATCTATGTTTACATTTTTCAGCTGGTCTCCAGTGAGGCTGGATCTTGATAGATCTCTGCGTCCTTGAATTGAATAGTAGGTTCCAGAGACAGACTTGGTCATACTGTGAAGATCACACCCTCAGGGTGACAATGATGGACATTCATTGAAGGCAAAGCTGTGGGTACAGTATTATCTTCTGCCAAAGTGATCATGGATCTTAGCAGCTTTAAATTGTGATTTTTGGAAATATCTAAAAAGTTATTAAAGATAGAATAAAGCAATAAAAATAAAGTCAATGAAAGCATATAAAGCTATCTATAAATAATTAAGTATGTTAACTAAAACATATAATTAGAAAGAAAATAAATTTCCCTTTGCCTCCTAAGCAGGTCTAAAATATCCATTGACCCAAGAGGGTTTTGGATCTCGTGCTAAGTCTGACCAATGCAAAATCGGAAAGGAAATTCCCTTAGCATATATTCTAAGGAGTCACAGCCAGCTGCTGGGGTCCAAAAATAGTGTGTGGTGACAGAGCTAGTCCCTGAACCTGTTAGCGAGTCACAGTGAGAGTGTGCAAGTCCAGCATATTCCTCGGTTCAAATGGTTACACACAGGCAGTTGGCTGAAGAGTAGTTGCTAAGGCCAGTAAGTTTGAGCCTATTGCTTTCTGCACAGCTTTATTAATTGCTAGTTTGGAAAGGAGGGGGCTATCACATTATTATTGACAAAAGTTAGGCAATTGATGTGAGGTATTTCTGGACTTATTAAAATACTATTTTACAGATGATGGAGAGTAGATGGGTTTACTGAAGCAGGAAGAGATTGCTAACTTTTGTACACAAGCAAACCTTCTTCAATTTAACTGTCTACATTGTTTAAAAGTGTCTGACAAGTAAATGAGCCATTCAACAATGTTCACAAGCCCTTCATTTCTTCTTATTTGCACTAACAGAGGACAAAGCATTGAATGAACCGAATTTTTGAAAGCTCTTTCTGTACCTCATCCCAGATGAGCTGGTTAGTAGTACCCAACGTTGGTAAAATCTATGCCACATCAATGATTTGGAGACAATGAACTTTGTAACGTGAAAAAATAAATCTCCAACTTGAGAATCTATTGATGGACAAAATTCTAATGCCCAATTTTGCAAAGCATGTCGCTCTTCAAGTAAAAAATTACAGTAAATCAATGTAATTGTTACATAGTTTAAACCCTTTCATATAGATTCATTTCTGATCAGAATCAGGTTTAATATCGCTGGCAGATGTCGTGAAATTTGTTAACTTACCGGCAGCGGTACAATGTAATACATGATAAATATAGGAAAAAATAAATTACAGTAAGCATGGCTATGTATATTAAGTAGTTAAATTAAATAAGTAGTTCAAAAAGTGAAGTTTTTAAAAAAGTAGTGAGGTAGTGTTTATGGGTTCAACATCCATTTAGAAATCAGATGGCAGAGGGGAAGAAGCTGTTCCTGAATCATTGAGTGTGTGCCTTCAGGCTTCTATACCTCCTAACTGATTATAGCAATGAGAAGAGGGCATGTCCTGGTTGGTCAGGGTCCTTAATGATGGGCACAGCCTTTTTTAGGCATCGCTCCTTGAAGATGTCCTGGATGCTATGGAAGCTGGTACCCGTGATGGAGCTGACTAATTTTACAACTGTCTACAGCTTACTTCAATCCTGCACAGTCATCCCCTGATACCAGACAGTGATGCAGCCAGTCAGAAAACTCTCCATGGTACATCTGTAGAAATTTTGGGTTTTTTTGGGTGGCATACCAAATCTCCTTAAACTCCTAAAGAAATCCAGCTGCTGTCTTGCCTTCTTTGTCCCTGCATCAATATGTTGGGACCAGGTTAGATTTATCTGTACAACACACAAATTATACTTCAGATGATGGTGGCTTTTGTCCTTTTTAATTTGTCCATAATCAACTACATAGTAGAGAAGCAAAAGTTGGTGGAATTAAAAGCATTGCTAAATAGAACGGAGTCACAAAGACTGCAGATGCCGGAATTTAAAACAACACACAAACACTGGAGGGACCCACTGTGTGAGGCAGCACCTATCGAGGGTAATGGGTAGTCGACGTATCAGGTCAAGACCATTCATCTGGTGCGTTTTATATATTGGTGAAGGAAGTATGCTGGAAGGTTGACAAAATGTCTATTATTCAGGGAATTTGGAAGGTGGCATGGTGTGTTCGACACCAGGTACTGTTGGATAGTATCAGTCTGTGTAATGGGAAGAGGAAGATAATTTAGCTACTGGCAATATTTGGAAATATTATTGAGATAGAATGGAGGCTAGAGGTACTTCCACATTCTCAGATGCGGCTTTGCAAATCGTGCTCCAGTCTGTCAATAGAGCATCACATTCCTGTTCTTACTGGAGCAAGGTTCAAAGACAACACCACCACCCCCAGGGAAGATATTGGTGTGAAGGTTAATGCAACAAGCTTAATTCTTAGAACATGGCTAGAATGCAGGCAAATGTTCCTAGATCTCACAAGAGACGTCAAGTTCAGACTCTTACTTCTTCGATCAGATTCTGATTTAGTTTTATTCAAACAGCACAGTGATCTAGAAAGTAGGATCAATGCTTCAAAGCTTCAGTGGATAATTTCACATCATCCTAACTTGTACTCCATTTGCCAGATCTTTCCCCACTCACTTAAGCCACCTATGTTCCTTCTTATCTCCTCGTGTCCCTCTTCACTACCTTCCCTCATCACTAAATTTACCAACCTTGCAAAATTCAGCCTTTCAGAGTAAATATCACATTCCCAAATTTCACGCCTGCCTGTCAGTGTTTTGGCTCAGATTTCCTCTTTATATTTCTATGGTTTGGACTGCTTGACATGTGTGTTATGATAAGGCAACAATGAGTATAGAATTGAGACAGGCTTTTTACAAGCAAATAAAACATTTATTAAACACTGCTCAATAAAAAAACCAAAAGTAAGCGAATGACTAACTTAACAGGAAGTTAACTGCTATACAGCAACTTGAACAGTTCTTAAAGCAATAAATGCGAACAGTTTTTAAAAGTGGTAAATGCAAAAGTCCAAATGATTTACACAGTCAATTAGGAGAGACTTTCCTAAAGTAACGAATTCCTCAACAACGTGACGTTACTGCTGATCCCAGCCAAAATATGCCTTGCCCGAAGGATTTGCGATGAAAGAAATAAAACGGCTTAAAGGCACTGACCTTTCCTTGGCGAAACCCCGTTCCAGCCCTTTCAGCTCTTTTAGCAGGGATTATCTCGGATGCAGGTTACTAATTCCTTCCGAATGAGGATCAAATAAGGTTGAACCTGTTTTACCGCCGACAACACCAACTTTTCTCGATCCTTCGGGTTTTCCGTACTTCAATAAATTCTTCACTCTCCGACTGGACTGCATAGGTAGGAATCAAAACTGGCGGTGGTTTTAAAATTTGCCGGCACAACTTACAATAGAAAATAAAACTCCACTTTAAAACAAAACTGCGCCATGAGAAGAACACACAGCATAATGGAGTCACTGGCAAATTAAGCCACTCACCGACCTGCGTCACCGCAGGGCTTTCCCCTTTTATACCTGTTGAAACAGGCCATCACCTCTCACTGGCAGGAAAATTACATCATGTGACCTCACATTGGCAGGAAATTACATCACTCCACCATCACAAGACCATTACATCATGCCCAGCAGAGTGAATTACATCATGATCATGTGACAGTCACAAGATATCCACATGGTATGTAACATGTGCCACAGCCTTGCTATTTGTAGCACGTTACACAGAAAAGGACAATTTGATCCAAACTCCTAATGCTATATCTAGTTTAACTCATTTGGCCTCACCCTATCAGATATACTCCCTTTATTCGATCAGCTCCTCCCCATGTTTTCAGTGATTGAAAACTAAATTGCTTTCTTTCATTCCCAGTCCCAATCCTTTTGCTCTTTTTATAGATACTACCTGTTCTAATATATGTGTCCAATATTTTCTAATTTTATTTCGGATATCCAGAATATTCAGCTTTTTAATTTTTTTAACACTGCAAAGGAACAGCGCTCCAAATATTTTATTGCAGGGGTTCCCAAACTGGGGTCCACGGACCTCTTGGTTAATTGTAAGGGTCCGAGGTTGGGCGTGCACTATTTAATGCACAAACGATGAATGCCAGAACTTCAAACTTAAGTGAAGTAAATCCTCCTGACTCTTTCTGGGCTTTTGTATACCACGAGGATCATATTCCATGCTGCAAGATATTGGATCTGGTAGGAGAAATCAGAGACCAACTATCTGTTCCATCACTTGTAAAAATTCCTTTTCCAAATATCTTTAGATAGTTTTCTTCATGGGTTCATGAAAGAGTATTTTCTGAAAGATGTATATTCTTGTACTGGAAGCTCATGTCAACTACACTGACACCTATGCAACAGACTAGGCTACTTGATGATATAATGAGGACCTGTCATAACAAAGCAATTTTTATTTGAAACAGATAGAAAGACTTTAGCCAGTCACGGGAATCTAAAGCAATTCGAAGCAAGACAATTACTGTCTAAATCATAGTGATGCACATTCCGTAGAGCTGGACTTAAAATCAGGTTGGTGATAATTAGAATTGTCTTTTCTTGAGAAGGAGTTTGAATATTCCAGGATTCTGGCTTATTTGCGTGTAACAGCACAGAGCTGTGCTTTACCTTTTCTCTGTTATTCTTTTAATTTCTCGTTTGACAAACCTTAACTTTCAAAATCAAATTTCATGCACCTGCAATGAGTTGCTGTTTTCAAGAAGTTGTTGAAAAAGGCCTTTGCTGTTGCCCCATCCTCCAGCCTCCAAACATTTATCTCTGTTTGCACTACTGTACATTTTTTTTAAATTGATAATGTCATTCAGCTTAGAACAACACTTTTCTTCCCTTTTTTAAAATCTAAGATCACCAGGTGTTATTTTGGGAAAGCCCTCTTCCCACTGAAATGTAGACATCAACAAATGTAACTGATTCTTCCTAGGAACTTCAAAATTGTTGAATCTTTTATCCCTCAGTCATCTGCTCGCTGTTTGAATAGCAGAGAAGGTACATCTGCCAAGTTTAGGGGAGTCCGTGATGTTAATTAAATGATAGTGGTAGTGTTGTAACACATGTCCAAGTTGGGTTGTGCACTTGACTCGGTGTGAAATTTGGAGCCGATACTGTCCCCATACCTTTGCTGTTTTTGTCATTCTAGGACACAAGAGGTTCTGCAGATGCTGGAAATCTTGAGCAATGCACATGCTGGAGGAACTCTGTCGGCCAGGCAGCATCTACAGAGGGAAATAAACAGTCACTGTTTCAGACAGAAGTCTTTATCAGGACTGGAAAAGAAGGGGTCAGAATCCAGTAAAAAGGAAGGTGGGAAGAGAGGGATGTGTATAAGATGGCAGGTGAATAGTGAGGCCAAGTGAGGGGAAGGTGGGTGTTTGTAGGAGGGGAGGATAATGTGAGAGGCTGGGAGGGGATAGATGGTAGAGGTTTAAAGCTGAAGATTGATAGGAGAGGGCAGTGGACCATGGAATAAATGGAGGGAGGTTTTTCCCAGATAGTGTGGGGACAGGGCTTTGGAGGTTTTTTTTCAGTAAAGATGGCTATTTTCTCTATCTTGCCATTAAAAATGGATTGGTTAATGGATCTGTCATTCCTATATGACACTTTGTGCTAAGTTCATAAAATCTTGAGTATGAAAATTGTTATATATTCAGATGTTATTTCTAAAAATTAATTCTATTTTCTCTGTCATTGTAGAAGGACCAGATAATGTTTGGTACCATGAACATTATGGCATTTTAAACCAAAGAAGTCACAGGCTTCCTTGCCTTTTGAAAATGATCCTCAGAACCCTGTGTTAAGAGCTCAGAAAATTATGATTAATGAACCACATAATAATTCATAAATGGGGGAAATTCAGGACACTCTAGTTACACAAGAATATGATTTGTCTTCAGGATTATATTCAGATGAGTTGGGAATTTATTAAATTTTCACTCTGGTTAATTTTAATATTCATGGATTAGACAAATTATAAGAGCCATTTATTTTAACTGCTTTTGTTAGGCAATGGGGTATAATGATATCAGGGTCTGCTGAGATAGCTGCAAATAACATTTAAGAAATGTATTCATGTAGAGCTGCATCACCATCCAGCTGATGATGTCATATTGCCATGGTTACTGTGACTCAAAAGCTGCTTTCACTGTCTGTGGAGATAAGGCCACTTTGATCTGACCTTACCATCATTCTGGTGCAGCAGGAGAAAATTGCATGTTCCTACAGCACTGATGTTAATGTGTTTTTCTCAGAGGCAATCTCTCAGAGATGGCTTAAGGGTGCCGCTCAAGATCCAGCTACCATTTAGCTAGCTGTAAACTTCAGGTTTTGTTCATGTCGCTGTCATCACGGAGGTGTAAATTCCACTCACGAAGCTTCATGGATTATAGGAAGCTGATTAGGATGTAGAATATTGAAGAGTTTTGGAATTGTACTTTGAATATGAAATATCCAGTGTGGTTTTGCCGCTGCGTTTGAAACCTGCAATTTGCCACAATTGAGGTTAACAATGCAGCATTTAGTTCATGCACTTTACACTGGATTTCCAGCCTGATGTTTATATACTTAACTTAAAAATACAGGCATGCAATATAAGCAATTTTAATACTATGATCATTGTAAAAAGCCAGTCACCGTAATATAGGCAGTATATTTATATGGAAAACTGGATATACCGAGTTTAAGTAAAATTGGGCAAGTACTGTAAATCATTTTTCCACTCTTAAAAAAAATTGCTTGATCTTGCAGGATTTGACCTACAAAAATTGCATCAGGATGATGAAGGGTCTCAGCTTGAAACGTTGACTGTGTACTCCTCTCTAGATGCTGCTTGACCTGCTAAGTTCCTCCAGAAGTTTGTGTATTGCTGATGGAAGTGGAGTGATTTGTGATTACATACAGACTTCACAACTCAGACTCATTTTGAATGTAATATATCTTAGAGATGAGATGAAAGGGTGTATAATAGGGTGTGTGTCCACCAGCTTGGAACTGCAACTACTACCTGAAGTTTAGCAGTTTGGTGCAACTTATCATGTGGTTCTATTGTATCACTCTCTGAGCCAGTCCAGATGCAAGTGCCATAATGAACAACAGTGTTCGCTGATGTCTAAGAAAGTTAACATGTTCCTCAGCACCATCAGTATTGAAGAAGGCACTGGCAGAGAAGTTTGTTAGGATGGGGGAATGGGTCTGTTCACAATATTTCAAGAAAAGCATGGCAACATTGAAATTTCTCACGGAGGGAAATAAGAATCAGCACAGACATAAAGCAGCTCAGAGTTCTTGGCATAAATGAAGTACACGAGGAAATTTGGTGAATATGCTAAATTAAAGGAGAGTTTAACATTTATATAGAATACTTGAATAGTTCCTTCAAAACCAATAGCTGCAGAGGCTAATGGAAGCAAGCAGAACAAAATGCAGTGATCTAACTGTATGGAAAGAAGTAGGCTTATCAGTAAATGCGGGCTTGGACACTTATGTAACACCAGTTTATTTGCTCTCTGGTGCAGCTGAAGTCCCAGTTGATGAAATAATTGCAACAATGAAAGCACACTTGAGTCTAGCAGCACACAACCCCATACCAACACACACAAAGTGCTGGAGGAACTCAGCAGATCAGGCATTGTCTCTGGAAGACAGTCAACAGCCAAAACCCTTCTTCAGGGCTGGAAAGGAAGGGGGAAGATGCCTAAATAAAAAGGTGGGGGGTGGGGGGTTGAAGAAAGAGGCTAGCTGGATGGTGATAGGTGAAGCCAGGTGGGCAGGAAAGGTCAAGGGCAGGAGAAGAAAGAGTTTGATAGGAAAGGACAGTGGACAATAGGAAAAATCCAGATATTCACTAGTGTTTTGGTTAAGTAAAATAAAGGTCTTTTGATCTTGTAATTGTGTCAAGAGATGCCACAGAGCTCAGATAAAGTGGTCCTTATTAAAATGGTCTCTCTATGCAGTTACTGCAAAGGCAATTATTTGCCAGTTTATCATTTAGGAAATCAAATGCAGCAGAGACTAAATCCGTATGGAGGTCCTGATGAAGGGTCTCGGCCTGAAACATCGACCGCACTCTTTTCCATAGATGGTGCCTGGCCTGCTGAGCTCCTCCAGCATTTTGTGTGTGTTGCTTGGGGTTCCAGCATCAACAGATTTTCTCTTGTTTCTGTATGGAGGTGAGATGTTATGGGCAATTGTTCACAGGCTGAGCATCTTCAGGGAGGACAGGATGGGAATGGGATGCGAATGAAGCATTGAAGATTCCCCTTTCCTTGCTCCCTTCCCACTCTCAGTCCACAATGGAGACCCATATCAGAATCAGGGTTATATTCACATATGCAGATTTGCAGAACCAATTGAACAGAGACTGGGGGATTACAGAACAAAATAAATGTGAGTTGTTATACAAATTCTGTATCAGGACTGCAGGCCGGTAATGTAGAAGAATCTAAACAATGGAATCAGGGTATGTTCTGACACATCTGGAGTCTGGAGGTGGAAAAACAAAGATTGAGTCTGCAAATCTGGGCCAGGGAATGGGAGGTTGAAGGCCAGGTGTCTTTGAATCTGAGACCAAGGACTGGACATCTGGAGACAACCTGTCATGGGGCTGAAGCCCTGCCTATGTGTGTGAGGGATGGAGGAGCAGGTGAGAAATAGGCTTGCTTTGCTCTTGATGCCTTGCTTTGTCTCTTTGTTTGTTGTCTGTGTTGTTCTGCTGAACCTTGTTGACATGCTACAGTACCATGCAAAAGTCTTGGGCACATGTATATTGCTAGGGTGCCCAAGACTTTTGGACAGTACTGTTGTAATATTATGAATTGCACTGTACTGCTGCTGGAAAAAAAATACACGTTTCATGACATATGTGAATGAAGATAAACTGATTCTGATGTGCATCTCCATTGTGGACTGAGTGTGGGAAGGGAGCAGGGAGAGGGAAATCATGATTGGGGAAAGGAGTGGGGAGGGAGTGGGAAGTACCAGAGAGACCTCCTGTAATGATCAATAAGCCAATTGTTTGGAATCAAATGAACTTGCCTGGTGTCCCAGGGCTGGGTGTGTCTGCACCCGTGCCACCCTCTGGCCCTGGCACTCCCTCTCTGTTATCTGCCCCACATCCCTCCAACAGCACTCCACCCTCATATTCTCAAAATGGATTTACAAACTCACTCTCCACTCCACATTGACAAATACAGCGCTGTGCAGAAAGTCTTAGTCATCCTAGCTGTATATATCTGTGCCAAAGGCTTTTACACGGTACTGTATGTCGCTGCTGGAATGTGTGGAAGGACTTGTGGGATGCTCCCAGCATATCTTTGGGTGTACTAGTTGTTAATACAAACAACACATAATTTTGCTCTGAGTGTATAATCTTCTAATCTTTTTCAAACTGTCTTGAGGTTTTGAAGATGTTCCTTGTCACCCAGGTTAACACTGAGTGCCTGGGCAGCCTTCCAGCACACAGTCCATAACTTTCTGCCAGAGGGCAGGTGCAGATGCAGATTATAGTGATAAAACCCTTTGTGAGTGTTTATGGTGAGAAACACCTTGGACTTTCCTTCCATCTCCATCTGTTGGAGTGTCTTCCTCCAGAAAAGTTTGCAAAAGTATCCTCTATCCTGGGCAGAGGGTATTGATCCACTTTCAGTGCAGGGCTGACGGTGACCTTAAGATCACCACAGATTCTTTGTGGTTACCAGGACCACTGGTGTCGCCCATGGGCTCCACTTAATCTTGGAAAGAACTACTTCAGCCTCTGTGCATCTACCTCACTAGCTACTTCATCAGATATTTTATAAGGAACCAGATGGGCTTTGTAAAACAAGTGTGGCATGTTCATTTAGCTCTATTTGAACTTTGATATGTTTGCGTTTCCCAATGCCTTACTTGAACACTGCTGTGTAATCATCCACTACCTTTCTTAATTCACTTTAAGTTGACTCTGTTACAGGGGATGTGGCATGCAAATTGTGGATGGATCTCCAATCGAGTTGAAATTGTCTCAGCCAATCATGGCCTCACAATGTTACCCTCCTGTTTTTGCCACCAACAAGCCCAGTGTATCTTGTTGGTTGTTCTATTTCACTGCTACAAATGTCATTCCCAATGGAGTTATTTTTTTCTCCAGTATAAGGTCTTACTTGTCTATCTGCAGACTTCAGTTGAATATCTCTGAAATGCAAGTCAACCTCATTTTGTGGACTGACTAAAACAGCTGAGCCAGTGTACAATTCCATTTTAATTAATTTGCTGATCTCTTTTGCCGTAAACCATATTGTTTGTCTGTTGTTAGTTTTCACATTGTAAATCTCAAGGCTACCTAGTTTTATATTAGTCTAATCATGATCAGATTTCTCACCAGTTCCATGCAGAGAAGTGCCTTTTTGAAACTGCAACTTGATCTTTTTATCTTTTTCTCTTCCCTGTGCAGTCCATTTACTTTCATCTGCCCAACATGCTCTTATTATGTGTCCTGTTTTGTTGCATTTTCTGCAAGTTTCACCTTTAAATCTGCATTGGTCTTGTGTAAGTGAGCCCCTCCCAAAATGGTAGCACAATTTATTCCACCAGGCAGGTTTCTGTTTAGACTTTGCAATATTGTTCACACTCATTTTTTTCCTGGTTGTAACTCAATTGTGTTTCTGTCTGCAGTTTCCATTGATACAGTTATTTCAATTGCTGTATTAAATGTGAGTCATTTTTCAGTTAAGAGCTGTTTTTGAATGCTTTTTGTAAGATTCCACAAACTAAACAATCTCTCAGTGCATCAATAAATCCATCATTGAACTGACAATGCTCAGACAACTTCTTCAATTCAGCCATGTGTGCTGAAGTGGACTCCATTTCCTTTTGATTCTACTTATGAAACCTAAAACATTTGGAATCAACAATGGTTTTGGTTCTAAATGTTCTTGCATTACTTTCACAATATCAGCAAACCTCATTTTGACTGGTTTGATTGGAGCAGTTAACCCTCTTAAGCAAACTGTGTGCCTTTAAATCCAATGCACCGAGCAAAACTGGCACTCACTTTTCATTGGCTATTTCATTTGCTCCAAAATACTACTCAATTCACTCAGTATTCAGATTCCAGTTTTCTGTTGTACAATTGAATGCATCAATCTTTCTGATGTAGCCAGCCATTTTTGCTTTTTTAAAATTTATGATTATTATCGCCAGGTGCTCACTGTTTACGAACTGATTAATTCGTCCACTGTTTGCCTCTCTGTCTATTCCTGAAGAAGCTCAAACTGTGCTTACTTTTTAACTTGAACATCTTGCTGCACTTTTAAAAAATCTGAACAGCACTTCAACAAGTAAGTTGTTGTCTTGGGTTCGTTTGAAACTTAATTGTCGCCACTGTTATGTTTTGTAAGTCCAAAACATAAAACTAATTCAAGGAAAAGGATGGGAGCCCAGGAAATTGCTTACATTTCATTTTATTAAACTTTAAAGTGAGGTGCATGCTTGTGATTTGATGTTGTATGGCATTCATGTGCTTTTACATATAACCCATAATGAATTATTTAAACAAACAAGAATGCTTAATCAAAAATATATTTACAATATTACTCAAATATTAATGCATAACATCTGAGTATTTGTATATATTTCATACTTGTACATCTAATAAACTTCAGTTTAATGTGAAACTACTACCTATGATGTCTAAGTCAACCCATATTGCTAACAGAGAGCATAAAAGGACAAGCTAGGATTTTGTTAAGTGTGGAGCACATCCAGGGAAATCTTTCATATTTCAAGACTTTACTACTGATGAGATGAGCAGCAATGTTACAGAAAATTGCAAAAGCTTTTTGGGCAGTTGGAGATGCAGATATGAGCCTATCAAGGAAAGTGACAAGGCAGTAATGGCACTCCTAGCTGTGCCTTTTCATCAAAACTTGATCATGTGAGTGCTAAAGGGTGTCTTTACAGCAAGCTAATCCCAGGAACCTGAGAGATGAGAAAGACTGGGTCAGATAATTGCTAAAGTTGGGAGGCACTGTTATCGATGCCAAGCATGTTATGTGGTCTCCATTTGCAAGCAGTTTCAAACTCCTAGGAGTGCACATCTTGCACAACCTCTCATGGTCCCTGAACGCATCCTCAACAGTGAAGAAAACTCACCAATGCCTGGACTTTCTGAGGAGGTTGAAGAGAGCTGGTCCATGCACCCCAATACTCTCAACCTTCTACACATGTGGAGTGGAGAGCCTCCTAACATGCTGCATCACCGCATGGTACAGAGACTGCCCTGCGACAGACAGCAGGGTTCTACAATGGGTAGTCAAAACTGCTCAATGTGTCACTAGCACCAGCCTATCTACCATCATGGACATATGTTCAGACAGGTGCTGGAAAAAGGCCAGCAATATCATGAAGATCCCACACACCGTGCTCAAGGACCGTTTGTCCCACTCCCATCAAGGAAGAAGCTACAAAGCATCCATGTCAAGGCCAACAGACTCAAAAACAGTTAGATTCCCCAAGCAGTCAGGCTGACCAACACCTCCACCACTCAACGCCACCACTACATATCACCTGGCATCACTTTACAAACATAAAATCAATCTAGGTACAGTATATAACAGTTACTTACATGTTGTGTTTTATAGGACTACTGTTATATTTATACTTATTGTGCTTTTATTGAGTTCTTTAAACATATTTTGTTTTAGTGCACTGAATAATGACTATAAATAATCTTTAATTTTTAATCTTGAAATGAAGATAAAATAAGCCTCTCAACCATTGGAAGGAACAGCCAATGTCACTACTTTATCCACGTTCCTCTAGCTTAGAGGAATATCTTTCTGGGAGAGAAAAGGTGACCTGCTGCTCAGGATGACAAGGAATTCAAGCAGCTGATAATTGTGGCAGACTTGTACCCTGTAGCGTGTAGAGTTGAGTAGGGACTGCATGTAAGCACTTGGGGGCGATTATATTCTGTTCAAACTCCGCTCTCAGTGAAGCAGAAGAGGACAAAAAGCAAACAGACAAGTCTCTCTTTTTTTTCCCCTCCAGAATCACTCGTTCTACATCTGATTCTGCACAGTGAAATGGAGAGAGGAATTCGAATCAAACCAGTTGCATAAGCTGTGCTGGAAAGTGCCCGGAAAACAAGGGACCTTCCATAAACAGTAACAGGGGATATTGTTAAACAGTTCTGTGATGATGCTACTTGTATCAGAATTCCTGTCCCAGGACAAGTATACATTAAATTTGATAGCAAAAGCTTGCAGGCTCAGCAATAACAGGATACGAAGGAGATTGTTGTCTTTGATGTAACAGTGTGAGGTGGTTCAGCTTGGTTACATTGTGTAATAAATAACCTTCTCTCAAATGGACCAAGGAAGGCAGCAAACACAACTGATGTATGGCCGTCACATTTCATTCAATTGAGGTTGTCAGAGAGGCCCTGTAATGTTATTGCAAAACCTGAGTTGACAGAAGAACCACGGGGTTGAAATTCTTCAATCCAAAGCAAAGATGAGGTAACTGACTGAGTGCAACTGGTACTATTGCAAATATATTTCCTGAAACAACAGAGCAAAACTCCAAAGGAATTTATAAGGACGCAATATCAGTTGAGTAAGATTGCAGCATGGTGTTGACTTAAACAACACTGGACCATAAAGATTATCTGTGACCTTAGGAATGGAGTAACAGACAGGAGGGGAAAAAAGTGAAAAATAAACACACTTTGAAAAAATCTAGACGTGGAAGTAAAGAGTAAGCACAAGAGATTCTGCAAACAATGAAAATGCAGAGTAACATAAAATGGTGGAGGAACTCAGCAGGTCAGGCAGCGTCAATGGAGAGGAATAAAGAGTCGATGTTTTGGACCGACACCCTTAATTGGGTCTGGAAAGGAAGAGGGAAGAAGGCAGAATAAGAAGGTGGGTGGGTGGGAGGAACAAAAATAAGCTGGAAGGCATCATAGTGATTATTCATCACTCTTAGCATCTTGCCTTGAAGTTACCAAGTGAAACATCACATTCATCTAATATCAATTACCTTCTGGAAAAAAGTCTGTAGCTATTCATTAAAACAAGAAAGTGAGTGGAAGAAAGAGTCAGATGTTTAAATTACAATTGAGGCAGGTAATGCCTATTTTATCTATCTGAAGTGTTATCTGTTTCTCCCCCCATAGATGCCACCTGATTTGTGTATCTCCAGCATTTTCTGTTGTGGTGTCTATTTTGGGCTGACGAGTGGCAAGTAACATTGGAGCTACGCAAGTGCCAGGCAATGACCATCTCCAACAAGAGAGGCTCTAACCATCGTCCCTTGACATTCAGGGGCATCACCATCACTGAATCCCCTACTATCAATATCCAGGGGGTTAAAATTTTCAAGAAACTGGGCTAGTCTAGCCATGTACAAGCCATGGCTACCAGAGCAGGTCAAAGGCTAGGAATCCTGCGTTGTGCAACTCACCTCCTGACCCCCCAAAGCCTGCCCACCATCTACAAGGCTCAGGTCAGGAGTGTGATGGAATACTCACCACTCACCTGGATGAGTGCAGCTCCATCAACACTGAAGAAGCTTGACACCATCCACAAGCATCCAGTCCCTCCACCATTGATGAACAGTTGCAGCAGTGTGTACTATCTACAAGATGCACTGCAACAACACACCAAAATTCGCAAGGTAGCACCTTCCAGAATCACAACTACTACCACTTGGCAGGGCAAGAACAGTAGATACCTGGGAACACCACTTGGAGATCCCCCTCCAAGTCACTCACCATCCTGACTTGGAAACATATCGCCGTTCCTTCATTGTCGCTGGGTCAAAATCATGGAATTCCCTCCCTAACAGCACAGTGGGTGTACCCACACCTCAGGGACTACAGCCATTCCAGGAGGCAGCTCATCACCACCTTCTCAAGGACAACTAGGGATGGGCGATGAATGTTAGTTTAGCATTCGATGCCCGCATCCCGTAAATGATTAAATTTTAAAAATGAAGAAAATGAAGTAATTAACTAAACTTACAAAATTATGAGTAATTCTGATGGATTCTGAAGGAAACTGTGATATTGACAATGTTGACCTTCCTTGGTTGCCTATGCAATAATAGCTATAAAGATGAAGTGCGGTTTGTGAATAATCTTTGTTGCAAGTAGTGAACAACAGTAGTAGGAACTCAATGGATCGGGCAGCATCTCTTCATCTGCACAGATGCTGCCTGACCCAATGAGTTTTTCCAGCGGCTTGGTTTTATTTGCTCCAGATCCCAGCATCTGCAATCGCTCGTGTCTCCGTTAACAATGCCAAATATGTCTTGAATTAGTCAAGATAACAAACCGGATCTCTGTGACCAATATCATTAATAAAACTACAAAAAAACCATGTTGGATTCATAGTTAGTCGGTGCTGAAATAACGAATAATAATCTCATGAGTCGCATTCCTGATTAGGGACTGCAGACACTGTTAGACCATTATCCTCAGATGGATAATGTGAAATGGGTAGGGCTGCCTCAGATATAGAATATGAGACTGCAGTTCGCTGTGCTCAAGACAAAGATGGGAAGTAATGAGATAGCTACACACCCTGACAATTCCAGCAGGGAGAAACAGCAGTTTTGGAAAGGGATACCAACTCATTGGGTGGCCAGGGGGAGATATATCTCTACCAAAGGAGGTGCAAGATGTTCTTTCCCTCCATTACCTTAGGAAAGATGTAGAAATTGCTTAGTCCTCCAATCAGGGTCACGTGAAGCCATGGGATTAGCTGGTGAATGGTTGTATGAGCAGCTGGTGCATATCAAAAGTCCTGGCTATGCGACCACTGACACCAGGTGAACAATCTTTGAAGAGTATTGACAGTGGCTAGGGTGTCACCCGTCTCATAAAGACACTGCCCAGAAGAAGGCAATGGCAAACCACTTCTATAGAAAAATTTGCAAAGAACATGAGCAAGATTGCGAAAAGACCTCTGTCCTATGAGGTGGTATAGAGCAAACAAGCCACCTCATATCATCATTCGCATTCATCCACGGCATCATGCCCATTGTACTTACGGATATAATGATGCCCCAGCTGCCAACACACTACTGTTAATATTCCAATGAACAGGATGACAGCAACGTTTCTGAGGGCTCATGTTGTATGTGGAAAGCAAAGTGCATGGTCAAAGATAGGGACATTGAAAATGAGGTACCTGAAAATGTCTAAACATGGTTCAGAACATAATTTGACTAATTATTATGTTTTGGGACCTTATTGACCTCACAGATAGATGGCAGTGTTGACTTGAAAGAAACAAAATAGCAACTTACCTTCTCTGAAAGATGCATTTTCACAGTTTAATCACAACGTCAGGTCAATTGATGCAGAAAATGGGGAAGACGTTCATCAGAAAAATCAGATTTCCAACCTAACGTTTGTCTGTTTCAACCATTGGATAAATTGCAGCATCTTCTGACTGAAGCATACAAGTAGGCAAGATTATGGCAGTGTTTGCCAGAAATGAGAAAGCTAAAGGTAATTTAAAAATTGGGGGACTGCTTCATCGAGCACCTCCGCACCATCTGCCACAAACAGAACTTCCCGGTAGCCAAACATTTAAATTCCCATTCCAACATGTCAATCCATGGCCTCCTCTTGTGCCAAGATGCCTGGGTGGAGGGGCATCACCTGATATGCTGTTTGGGTACCCTGCAAACTGATGGCATGAATATCCATTTCTCCTTCCGGTGAACAAATTTCCCCCACCCCCTATCACTATTTCCCACTGTCACCTGCCTAATACTTCCCTCTGGGTCCCATCCTTCTTCCCTTTCTCCTATTGTCTACACTCCTCTCCTATCAGACTCCTCCCCCTCCAGCCCTCAACCTTTTTCACTCCCCTGGCTTCACCTATAACCTTCCAGCTAGCCTCTTTCCCCTCCCCTGAACTTTTTATTCTGGCATCTTCCCCCTTCATCCTCAGTCCTGAAGAAGGGTTTCAGCCCAAAACTTCGACTTTCTGCTCTTTTCCATGGATGTTGCCTGACCTGCTGAGTTCATCCTGTGTTTTGTGCGTGTTGATGTAAAAACGCAGCCCAGCTAACTCTTAAGTATAAACACCAGCATGAACTTCATGCAATTTTTATTACATTAGTGTTGAAAATATTTTCTAATTTTCTAAAAAAAAAATTATTTGCTTTTATGCATTTCCTTCGCTAGAACAGATCTATTTTTGGGATGCCACATAGAATGAAAGAGCAAGACAAGAAGTTAGTAAAAAGTAAACTGTTCATAGTCAGTCTAAGTGGCATCATTTGTCCATCAAAGGCTGCTTGTGTTGCTTTGCTTGCTGATCAAAGCACTAAGAATATCACACAAATGATATCAATGAATAACAATGCCTTTATTAAGTGTTATTCCACAAAATTGATTGAATCCTAACTTTGACAAGCAGCTATTACAACATTTGTCAAATAGGATTCATTTTGTTAACTTTAGCTGCAGCTGGAGGTCCAGGTGTATATCACTGTGAACACATCACCAACATTTATATTTTCTATTTTCCTGTCAAATAAATAGGTTTAATTTAATCCCTGGGCCAAAATGCAGAACAAAATATGAATTGTGTGAGAGTAAAAATGCAGCAACATTAGAATTAATGGCAAGGTCAAATTAGATCTGCCCCAAATTTGGTACATTATACTGACTTGCCCAAAGGGGTAAGTTTAACTGACATGGAAACTTGCAGCTTAACATCAATTGCACCTTTCATTGTCACTGGATTGTTGAAATGGTACCGTATCCTGAATTCAAGGAAAGAGGAATAAGGCATAAATTCTTCTTCATCCCCATCCTCCTCCTTGGGATGTTTGCATCAGATGCATAATATAGTAGCAACTGTATATTTGATATTCTGCAACATGGGTATTTTATTTTATTTTTAATTTTTTTTTGAGATACAGCACAGAATAGGTCTTTCCAGCCCTTCAAACTACACTGCCCAGCATCCCCTGACTCAAGCCTAATCACGGGACTATTTACAATGACCAATTAATCTACTAACCAGTACATCTTTGGACTGTGGGAGGAAACTGGAGCACCCACTGGAAACCCAAGTGGCCATTGGGAGAACGTGCAAACTCCTTACAGACAGCAGCAGCAATTGAATCAGGTCTGCCTGCATTGTAAAGAGTTGTGCTAACCACTAAACTACCATGCCTATAAAGCTATAGTTCTGAAGCAGAGAACAACAGCAATAGAGAATATATTTAAAAATTATTCTGGACATCACTTTCCAGCATTTCCAATGTTGGCTATGAAACTTGTACTTGGTTTGTGAATCTGACTATTTTAAATTATCCAAATACTTGAGAAGGCACAGACTCTGCTATTGTCCTTTTACATTCTTTTCCAGGATCTGGGGAATGCAAGATGGTTCAGCAATTTTTTCCAGCCCCAATTACATACATGAGGTAATAGTGAGCCATGTTCTTGAACAACTTTAGTTCTTTTGGTGTCGGGCAGGGATATCCAGAATTTAGAATTAGTAACAATGAAGAAAAGTTCAAAATTGGTAATTTCTCAGGTCAGGACATGTTCGGCACAGCTTTGTGGGCCGAAGGGCCTGTATTGTGCTGTAGGTTTTCTGTGTTTCTATGTTTCAAAGTAAAATTTATTATCAAAGTACATATACTTTGGCAATAAGTGTCACCATATATAATCCTGAGATTCCTTTCCTTGCAGGCAATCACTGTTAGTACAATTGAATCGGTGAAGGACCACACCCAACAGGGCAAAAAAAAATCAACAAACTGTGCAAATACAAAAAGAAATAATATTAATAGTTTTCGAGGTGGAGTTCCACAAGTTATATTGCGACCAATCTGTTATCACAGATAGGACAATCCATAATAGCCGTCTGGGTATAATAATACAAGATAAATAAGCAAGAACAACGTAATAGATGTAGCCATTACAAGCACACATAATATACAGAAATATGCTACATTAAAAGAGGAAATTGAAAGACTTTGGAAGATACAGGAAATTATACACCAGTGAGTCTTATTTCAGTGGTTGGTAAGTTGATGGAGAAGATCCTGAGAGGCAGGACTTATGAACATTTGGAGAGGCAAAATATGATTAGGAATAGTCAGCATGGCTTTGTCAAGGGCAGGTCATGTCTTATGAGCCTGATCGATTTTTTGAGGATGTGACTAAACACATTGATGAAGGAAGAGCAGTAGATGTAGTGTATATGGATTTCAGCAAGGAATTTAACAAGGTACCCCATGGAAGGCTTATTGAGAAAGTAATGAGGCATGGGATCCAAGGGGATCTTGCTCTGTGGATCCAGAATTGGCTTACCCACAGAAGGCAAAGAGTGATTATAGATAGGTCATATTCTGTATGGAGGTCAATGACCAGTGTTGTGCCTCAGGGATCTGTTCTGGGACCCCTTCTCTTCGTGATTTTTATAAATGACCTGGATGAGGAAGTAGAGGGCTGAGCTAGTAAATTTGCTGATGATACAAAGGTTGGGGGTGTTGTGGATAGTGTGGAGGGCTGTCAGAGGTTACAGCAGGACATCGATAGAATACAAAACTGGGGTGAGAAGTGGCAGATGGAGTTCAACCCAGATAAGTGTGAGGTGGTTCATTTTGCTAGGTCAGATATGATGGCAGAATATAGTATTAATGCTAAGACAGCGTGGAGGATCAGAGGGATCTTGGGGTCTGAGTCCATAGGACACTCAAAGCTGCTGCGCAGGTTGACTATGTGGTTAAGAAGGCACCCAGTGCATTGGCCTTCATCAACCATGGGATTGAGTTTAAGAGTGGAGATTTACAAGGATGTTACCTGGATTGGGGAGCATGCCCTATGAGAATAGGTTGAGTGAACTTGGCCTTTTATCCTTGGAGTGATGGGGGATGAGAGGTGACCTGATGGAGGTGTATAAGATGATGAGAGGCATTGATCGTGTAGATAGTCAGAGGCTTTTTCTCAGGGCTGAAATGGCTAACATGAGAGGGCACAGTTTTAAGGTGCTTGGAAGTAGGTACAGAAGAGATGTCAGGGCAAGTTTTTTTATGCTGAGAGTGGTGAGTGCATGGAATGGGCTGCCAGCGATGGTGGTGGAGGCGGGTACAATAGGGTTCTTGTAAGAGACTCTTGGATAGGTACATGGAGCTTAGAAAAATAGAGGGCTATGGGTAACCCTAGGTAATTTCTAAAATAAGTGTATGTTTGGTACAGCATCATGGGCCGAAGGGCCTGTATTGTACTGTTGATTTTCTATGTTCTATACATTGTCCTGATAGTATTATCTACAACTGGTATCATTCCAAATTCATTACAGGATAGCATTAAACAATTAGGTTTACACAGTAAAATTTATGTAAATCTTCAGAAAGTGACAATACTAAACACAACTAGAATAGTCCAATAATTCCTAGCAATTGAGAAATGAGGGTGATTGGCTGCGCCTGTACCTCAGTTTTTACCAGAATGTGCAGAGGAAAAAAAGTTAGAATAATAATAATCCATAAATCAGCAATCAAAATCAAGAACGTGAGAGGAAGAGTGATTGAAAGTGAGTCCAGATTAGTAATGGGACGAGTGAAGTTGAGTGACATTATCCTTTCTGGTTCAAGAGCCCGATGGTTGAGCGGTAACTGTTCCTGAGCCTGGTGCTGTGGATCCTGAGGCTTCTGTACCTTCTTCCTAACGTCAGCAATGAGAAGAGAGCATGCCCTGGTTGATGGGAGTCCTGGATGAAGGATGCTGCTTGTAGGTCAATGTTCAAAGTAATTTTTATTATTTAAGTACAAGTAGATGAAAAGCAAGGTGGTGTGCTTGCTTCTCTTGTCCTTCTTGGTGTTAGAGCTAGCAGGTCTGGAAGGTTTGGAGAAACTATGGTGCATTTTGAAGGTGATATGCAGTTCACCCACCATGAACTGCTGGTGGTGGGATTGAATATTGACTGGTTGATGGAGCCAGTCAAGTGGGCTGCTTGTTGTATCATGGACACCAGAGGCCAAATGGATGTCGGCAGTGTTATACTTTTCTATGATTCTATCAGTGCCCAATATTTGTCCATTTAAGGTTATTCCAAAATCTTGAAACTTCTGTAATGGTATCCCAAACATTTACACTCTCAAATAAAAGTGTACTCTTACTGCAGTGTTTGTTAACCATGGCCGCTATATGCCAGGGATTCTTTGAATGCTCCTCCCGAACCCAGGAACTTTATAACATATAAAAAAAACAAGAGAAAGAAATGAATGAAACATGACTGATCAAAATTCCTCTCAACTCAGATATAACAAGTCAATCAGTCTATTGTCATTTAACATATATATATATACAGTATACCATCAAATGAGATGATGTTTCTCCGGACCAATGTGTAAAACACAGTAGTACACATAACACACGTATGACACACAATAACTTAGGAAAGTAAGAATTAACTCTATAAATAAATTATGCATAAACAAACACAATAAAGTGCATAAATTAAATATTGTAGGGTACAGAACAAATTACCCAATAACACTTCAAATGCGATGCGGTGGGGAATTCAGACACCTGAGGACCTGAAGGAATAAATCGTTTCCCTTCCTGACCATTCTTGTCTTTGTGCATCGGAGTCTCCTCCCAACGGCAGAAAGTAAAAGAGGATGCTGGATAAGTGGGTGGGATCCTTAACAATGTTATCATCATTGCCGCTAGGTCTAAATTGTGCAATAGGTCAACACCGAACAGCACTCTGGAAGGACTGCATTGCAACAATTCAGGAATGTGCTTCCTTGCCACTTTGTCAAATGGAAGTTGGAATTGCCCTTTACTGGACTGAGTCAAACCAATGAATGAATAAGATAAAAACCTCTCTTGCAAAGAAATAATACCATTTGCATTCCATCCCCTCGGGTTGTGAATTGTTTTGTATTTTAAAAATGTAATATTTAAGCGTGTTTTCTTTTATCTTTAAGTTATCTAATGATAACACTGTCAAACAAGGAGATGTGGAAGGGCATTTGAGTCACTAGATAGTCTATTGCAAAGTAAATTCACTCAAGAAACAGATTCTGTTTGAGGAACAGAGAGCACACAGAACTACAGCAATGTTTCCCAAGGAAATTTCACAAAAATTTTCACTCATGCAATGAGTGGAGGCTAATGCTTTCATAAAGTTAATCTTAGTTACCTTTAGCAATAAGATCACTAAACTTGATTGAAAGGTAAGTTATTCAGACATCTCCATTTTGGCTGTTTATAGTCAAGTTAGTAAAAGCAATCTTTTTCATCTTTTCCTTTCCAGTACTTCCCTCTCTTAGCTAACCTCTCCCTCTCTCTTTGCTCCTCTTTGTGCATCTTTCTCTAATTTATATTGCTTTTTAAATTGTTTAATCCCATTTGTTCAGGAGATTGAAATATAAGAAAATGAGAGTACAGGTAGGCTATGTGGCCCCTCAAGCCAAAGTCATCCTTCAATGTGATCATGGTTGATCTGCCCCAGCTCTTTTGCCTTTACTGAACAGTTCCCCATAGCTCTCTGCACCCTAATTGTTTAAGTGTCTATCTACATCTTCAAATACCCCAAGTGATCCAGGACAGAAACTTCCAGAGATTCGCCATGGTCTGAGAAGTACTGATACGCTTCCGTTTTAAGTGACCACTCTGAACTTTATATTTGAAATCCTGAGACGAAATCTTCTGAACACCTACAGTATGTTGAGAATAAGTAGCTGAAGTTTCAGGCTGAGTCCCTGTGTGATAACTAAGTTGAAAGGAAAATTTATTATCAGAGTACATACACGTCACCACATACAACCCTGAGATTCTTTTTCTGCGGGCATACTTAGCAAATCTATAGAACAGTAACTGTACACTGTAATTGTCAGAAACTATAAACTGTAAACAAACTGTGCAAATGCAGATATAAATAAATGGCAAGTGTGTTTCATCCTGTACACTTGGAATAATATTTCACTTTTTCTAAACTCCAATATTCTGGCCATAAACACCAATTTACATCTTGCCTTCCTAATCACTTGCTGCAACTGCCTTCTTTTTGTACACAAGAATACCTAAGATGAGGTGGGAACATATTTTCACTTGATTTGGGAGTGTTCCATGGTTCGTCCATTTTGGTGTAAAGTTCTTGATTTGTTGGGGAATTGGTTGGGTCCTAGACTGCCCTTGTGCCCACGGCTCTGTCTCCTGGGTGATCGGACAATGATACCTAATGTAAACAATGACAAATTTACTATTTTAAAGGTGGGTCTCATCACAGCTGCAAGAATTATATTGCAAAACTGGAAAAAACCCAGATGTCCCACTGTGAGGGAATGGATTGAGGAAATGGGTAAGATTTTATCATATGAACATATGTTGGGAAGAATTAACAGTGAGGGAAAAGTGCAAGATGCGTGGGATTAATTTTGGTTGTATGTTAATTTAAACTTAAAAGTTTTTTTTCAGTTTCTTAGTTTTATATGTTTTCCTGTCATGGGATGGCTGTGTAAATATGCTGTACTGTTTCTGCTCTATGATATGCTGTGCTGCTTTGTAAAATAAGAATAAATAATAATAAAAATTTGAATTACAAAAAAAAGAATACCTAGATCCCTCAAAATTTTGCTTATCTGCATTCTTTCTCCATTTGGATAATAGTCAGCCTTTGGACATCTTCTTAACCCAATTCCACAACCCCACATTTTCCATATGAAACCCCATTTGCCATCACTCAACCTATCTGTACCACTGTATTCTTGTTAACTGCCAGCAAAATGTTCCCTCTCTGGCAATTTTTGTGCAATTCAGGTACAGTATAATTTATAATATGTGTATGTTTTCTTTTGAATGTTGTGTTTCTGATGTTGCCGCTGGTTTTGCCTTGCACCTGTGCATACACGTATTACTATATCCATTTACAGTATCAACAAACCTTCATCTTAACGCACTGTCAAACCATTTTCAAAGATTGAAAGTACATTTATTATCAATGTATGGATACAGTGTACAACCATGAGATTTGTCTTCCCACAGACAGCCACAAAACAAAGAAACAACATGGAACCCGTTCAAACACCCAAGACGCAAAAAAAAAAGAACAAAGCAAGCAAATGGTAAAAACGAGCAAACAACATGCAAAATATTAAACATCAAACCGTGGAGTCCTTGAGGCAGTCTAGGAATGTTCAGTTTAGTTCAGTTCAGCTTAATTTAGCACTGTGTTGTTCATTGGCTTAAGGTCGCAGAGATCAATTTCATGCCATTAGCAAACACGGATACGTGACATGCTCCTCCAGACCATTCATATGAAACATAACTATTTGAGAGCCAGGAAGAGATCCTTGGAACACACCTTCATCCTTCCAACTTGAAAAGCTCCTCATCATTCTGACCCGCTGTCCTCTACCTTCAGTTCCTACTTACACGTCCCTTTGTATCATGAACTTGCATCTTATGAAGCTTTACCCAAAATTATCACTCAGGTCCTTACTTCCTCTCACTGTGATGTTATAATAACATAAGGTCATAAGATACGGGAGCAGAATTAGGCCATTCGGCCCATTGAGTCCACTCTACCACTTCATCATGGCTGATCCGATTTTCCTCTCAACCTCAATCTCCCTTTTCTCCCCGAATCCCATAATGCTGACCAATCAAGAAACTGTCAACTTCTGCCTTAACTATACACAAAGACTTGGCCTCCACAGCTGCTTGTGGCAAAGAATTCCACAGATTCACCACTTTCTGGCTAAAGCAATTCCTCTTCATCTCTGCTGAAAAAGGATACCCTTCTATTTTGAAGCTGTGTCCTCTGATCTTAGACTCTCCCAGCATAGGAAACATCCTCTCCACATCCACTCTATCAAGGCTTTTCACCATTTGATAGGTTTCAATGAGATCACCCCTCATTCTTCTGAATTCTAGTAAATACAGGCCCAGAGCCATCAAACGCTGTTCATATGACAAGACATTCCATCCTGGAATCATTTTCATGAGCCTCTTTTGAATTCTCTCCAGTTTCAGCACATCATTTCTAAGATAAAGGGCCCAAAGCTGCTCATAATACTCCAAGTGAGACCTCACCAGTGCTTTAAGAAGTCTCAACATTACATCCTTGATTGCATGATCAGCTCACATTTTCTGCTGTGTTAATGGCTCAGATGTTTAAAACTCCAAACTCACCCAGACAATCCTGATTAAAACAGAGCTCATGCTGAGATGTTCTGATCTGGTACAATCCAGCACAAGACTGAAGGTATTTTGCTTTGACTTCTGCAAGTAACAGGTAAAAAAAAGTTTACCAATTGACACCATTCAATCCTCTTAGCCAAGTCTTCTCAATGAATAACATGAGCCTGTCAGTAGTGATTATCATAATTAACCAAGCTTTACCAAAGGACAATAATCAGCTTTCTTTTGACAGTTTCCAACTTCATTTGAAGCCACAGCTGCTGCCATCATTATACTGATTAGTCACACAAAATCATTTTCAAAAAGACAATTACCACCAGTCAGCATCCATCAACAGCCCTGTAGGGGAGAAGGAATATGTCACATTTTCCAAAATTAATATGTTTTTAAATCCTTTTTGCAAAAATAAATTGCAAAAAAGGCTTCACACACTTCAAAGATCACGTTAAGCAACATTTAATCCTATGCAAAATAAATTACCAGATGAGAGTGCTGTGAGTTATACTTGAGCTTACAATTTGTTCCAAATGAAGTCAAAAATTAATGGGGCAGCACAGTAGTGTACTGGTTACCACAACACTTTACAGTACCAGCAACCCAGGTTCAATTCCTGCCGCTGCCTGTATGCTCCCCCCCCCCCCCCCCCCCCATGACCACTCCAAAAATGCTCTGGTTTCTTTCACAGCCCAAGTATTTACCAACTGGTAGGTTAATTGGCCTTTGTAAAATGTCCCATGCTAAGGGAGGATTAAATCAAGCAATTGCTGGGGTGGTGTGCTTTGAAGAGCCAGAAGGACCTATTCTGCACTGTATCTCGATAAAATTTAAAAAATTACTATTTATTTACATATGGACGCAATATTCCTCTAAAACCCTTTTCCTCTACTAATGAAAGTAAACAAAATTCAGCAGGTGTTGGAAGTCGAGAAAAAAAATCTTTAAACCTAGGAATGCACCAGCAGCTAAAATAACTTCGTTCTAAGTTCTGTAGGAGTTTCCGTTTTGGAAGGTGTGAACTGTTCCAATTAAAAATATGAAGAACTTATTAACAGCACTGTGAGGTCCAGCAGGGGTATGACTCAAAGCAAAAAGCTCTTTATATCGTAAAAACAATTTGCTCAGAAATCAAATGACAAATTAAAGCAACTTCTTAAAAATTAATAATTGGTTTACTATTGGCAGATTTGCACCTTCCCAAGCCCTACTGAGATACGGTGAGAAGCTTTGCTGGCATGCCATCCAATCATTCCCCACAAAGGGAAAGAATGACAGAACGCAGAATATTCTTCTCCCAATAAAAGCAATATCCACCCTGACTAGTTCCATTGGAACTATAAATAACTTCATTATAAATTGCTCATTTTTCTACTTCAAGCAAAATTTTCTGTTGGCTTTCATTGATATATTGAGTTTCTATTATAATATTCACCGACTGGTGGTGTAGTGGCATCAGAACCGGTGTTTGAGGAGAGTGGTCACGAGTTCAAATCCGGCCAGTTTCTTGAATGCTTCCCATCCGTGGTGGGTTAAGTGTCGATCTAGCATTGATCTTGGCCTCATAAAAAACAAACAAAGTGCTAAAGAAACGGTTGCCACCCGAGATGCCTCAAAGCATGGAGGGGAATAACAATAACATTTGTAATATTTACAGTGTTTGCTTTATAAACACGTTTCTTTCCATGTTCCGGACGAAGATGGTGTCAGCGAATAACATGACCAAGGGCCACGTCCTCCAGATGGTTAATGAAACTACTTCTTTCACTTCTTTAGCATCTTCTCTTCTTTCTAATGTGGTTCTGCTACTGTTGGAGCCTGTGGTCTATATTTTGGTAGTGTTTTATCAGGCCGATTGAGCGATCTGGCACCTCGCTGTCTCCGAGGGTATTTGGTGAGGTTTCCAGCGAAGCGTGCAGCCTTGAGGCCAAGAAACCCGGAGACGGGGCGCGACCCTCGATCAACGCCATTTGTCACTGAACTCACTGATTAAAGTGCCGAGGAAGCTTGAAATCATTGAGGTGAGTTTGGAAGGCAAGAGTGGGTTCAGCACCATCTATCAGCTTCTTGCTCACTGCCGGAGGAAGGTGTGTGCGTGTGATGTTTTTGTTTTCTCCCTCTCGCTCGCTACTCCTGAACATACTCCTGCTTTCGAATGGTCTCTCTCCCCTTTAATGCTGTCGAAGGATGGTGCCAGAGTTCGCGGGCAAGGTTTAATTGACACAGTTTGTGGATTTGACTCTGTAATTCCATTTTACTGTTAATTTTACTGTCAAAATATGCATGTACAATATAACTCTGATATTTGTCTACTCTAGATAGCCACGAAGTACAGAAAAAAACACAGGTGTCATTGAAAGAAAAGGCATCAACACACCTCCCCACACAAAAGAGAAAAAGAAACTAAACTCACAAATCCCAAGCCCTTAACCCCTTCCCTCACACAAAAAGACTAACCAATCACCCACACGGAATACGGCAGCTAGAACGTTAAAACCCCCCCAATCCCCTCCCTCGCAAAAAAAGCACAACACCATCAAACCCCCAACCCCATCCCCACAAAAAAAACAGCACCAACAGTACTAAACCCCAACCCCTCTCCCACACACAAAATCCAAAACATCGTCCACCCGGACCCCCCAACTTGCTAATTGGCAACAAGAAAGAAAACACAGAAAACCGAAGTTACAATGTGTTTCTGCTTTCCGCTAACTCCTTTTTTAGTTGCTATTTTGGGCAATTTTAAATCGGAACGGCCTGCAGATAACGAACGCTGAGCTGAACTGAATATGCCTGAGCTCTTTTTGAATTTGTGTTTTATAGTCTGTGTTTCTTCACTCTTTTTTTGTAGCCTGTTGCGCAATTTGTTTTCTTTTGTGCGTGGGGGGGGGGGGGGTTTGCTCCTTTTTTTTTGAACGGGTTCCATGGTTTTCTTTGTTAAGTGGCTGCCTGAGAGGAAAATGAACCTCAGGGTTGGATACAGCATACATACTTCGGTAGTAAAATAATCTTGCAATTTTGAGTCTCTGAAACAAATGCAATGTTACTAATAAACTACAGAAAGAGAGGCTATGTGTACATCTAGACTTGCACAATACAGGGTTAACCGTAGATAGTAGAACAGCAGAGAAGGCTTGAAGGTTTCCAGCCAGGCAAGGGAAAAGACTTTACCTGAATTAATGTCAATGAAACTATTCACCAGAATGCAAGCTGAGGTTGTATTTTAAATTCTGCAAGTCAGTGGTGTTCTTCCAGCATTTTTGTTTTTTGTTTCTGATTCTAGCATCTGCAGTTTGTTTCTCATTGGAGCTTTTGCTTTTTTTAGCAGTATTAAACAGCCTATAAATAAAGTTTAAACTGTAAGGCAATTACCAGTTTACACAATGATGTTATTAGCTATGAGGCAAGACTCAAAAATACAATTGAATATTGTTTGGTTGAGGCACTATCTCTCTTCTCCTGCTCAAATTTTTTTTAGATTTCTATTCTTACTGTTTTATTAAATTATTATTATTTTTGCATTTGAGACTTTTGTCCTCTTTTGATGTATGGATAGGGCTGTGGTTCTCTTGGAAGCTTTGAGTTTTGTGTTTTATATTCTGTGTTTTTGCCCATTCTTCCTTGTTTGCTGTTTGTGCGATTTGCTTGTTTTCTTTTGTGTGAGGGGCAATTTGGGGTTTGATGTTCTTGATGCTGGGTACGCAATTTGTTTTTTTTTTATTTTGCACGTGGGGGGGTGGGGGTTAATATTTTTTCTTTCAACAGCGCCCGTGGTGACTGGCTGGAGAAGATGAATCTCAGGGTTGTATACTGCATACCTACTTTGATAATAAATGTACCTTGAACTTTGAACCTTGAATCTCATTGGTTGCTGTCTGCCTTTGTGTGTTGTTTTTCATTGACTCTATGTAATCC
Organism: Hemitrygon akajei; assembly: GCF_048418815.1. Lineage (NCBI taxonomy): Eukaryota > Metazoa > Chordata > Chondrichthyes > Myliobatiformes > Dasyatidae > Hemitrygon > Hemitrygon akajei. Next base: position 14,318,918 of record NC_133142.1, on the reverse strand, counting down.
TTTGCTCTACTGTTAATGCTTACAACAAAGTTAATAACAGGAGATTATAAGGCACCATCTAATACTTTGATAATAAATTTACTTTGAACGTTGATGCACCAATTCTCATTGATGCTCTGCCATGTTTTGGAAGACAACCATCTCCACTGATACATTACTTCAACTAACTTTTTGTCTGGACATTCAGTCCATCTAATCCTCCCTCCTTTAACGATGCGTTTGTTTTATTTATTTTTTATTTGGAGATACAGTGCAAACAGGCCCTTCTGGCACAATAAGCTGTGTTGCCTAGCAACCGATTTCACACTCGCCTAATCAAAGGACAATTTGCAAAGACCAGTTAACCCGTTAACTGGTAGGTTTTTGGAATGTGAGAGGAGGATACCCACATGTTCACAGGGAGGAACATACAAACTCCTTACAGACGACTTTCTTCCATTTTTAAAAATTTCACTTTGTATTTCCAACTGTAATAAAATATCAGCTGATTTCAATTCTGGATCAAATCAAGAGAAATAGCTTGAAATGCCAACTCAACCTTTCCCTTCTTGTATATTGTCTGCCCAGCTGCCAGTTTACAGGTTTTACTACTTTTTATTGCAAATAACACGTAACAGAAGCCATAACGATAAACTGAAAAAATAGAATATTTAAATCCAGGATATAAGCAACAACTCTGACCAGAGGACTTTACAAATCAAGTCCTACCTTTGTACAATCAGTTCTGCTGCCTCTTTCATACTAGTAAGTAATCAACTCTGGTTCGCACTTCATTTATATCTGAAACAATCCCAGTAGCTGGGAATCGCTTGCTCTGGACCGCCCAACCTGGTGGAGCGGGACCACTAAAGGAGCGTATGCAGCAGAAATCAGACGCACCGCAGAGGCTCAGAGGAAACGCGCCGCGCGCAAGGCTCGAGCTACCTCCACTTCCACTGCAGCACCTACCCTCATGTGTCCCACATGTGGGCGAGCTTTCAGAGCCCAGATTGGCCTCACCAGTCACCTCCAGACCCACAGTCACAAACCCTCCATCTGACAGAAGTCGTGGTCGTCTTCGACTCCGAAGGACGAACAACAACAATATCTGAAACAGTACAGAAGTAATCTGTGATGGACAATGACTACCAGCCATTGCTCTGACATCCTCAAACTGTGGATGGATAAAAAAGTGTGATTAAGAAATGGGATGGATTAAGATGCTGCATTTAATCATTCTCAGAGCACTGGCAGTTGGCTTTTTTAAAAATTGGGTTATTTCGGGTTTTCTGTTTTGTGGCTGCCTGTAAGGAGGCAAACTTCAAGGTTGTGTACTTTACACATACTTTGATAATAAATGTACTTTGAATGTGTCTGCTAAAAGGTGATGAATGCCCTTCCTAGAAGCAGAAAGTAGGACAATAGTGAATAAAGGTTCAGTGAATTGAACCCTGATCCCTTCCTTTCGCTACACCAGAGCACTTCGCAACTGAGAGTTTATCTGTTCATTCGTTATTTGCCATGTTGTATGACATAGGCGATTATGGTCTTTCCAGAACCATGATTATTCTTGGCAAATTTTTCTACAGAAGTGGTTTGCCATTGCCTTCTTCTGGGCAGTGATGCTAGGCAGACAATCTCTGAAGAGTATTGATAACTGAGAATAGACATTTTTAAATTCAATGTTCCACAGATATCTTTATGTAATTTGTTTACTTATTAATTCAGAGATGCAGCTTGGTACAGGTCCTTCTGGCCTAATGAACTGCATGGCCCGGCAGCCCACCTATTTATTAATCCGATAGCTATTAACCCTAGCTTAATTACTGGGTGACATACAATGACCAATTAATCTACTAACCTGTACGTCTTTGGTCTGTGGGAGGAAACCCGAGCACCTGGATAAAACCTGGAAGAACATACAAACTTTCTGCGTAGTAAACTGAAGTTTAACTCCCAAGTCCAATGCCCCGAAGCTTGCGAATTGGATCACAGTTTTAATAAAATAAAGTCATATCTGGCTTTTATGTAGAACTGGAAAATTTGGCTTACGAGCGGAAAGGCAGATCTTAATGGGGAATGTAAACATGACAACATAATCTTTAGTCATTTAAGAAGCAATGATAACACAGCTAACAAGACTGTTGATGCACAATGACAATTATGTGAGATCAAAGTGCAGCGCCATTAAAATCAAAATACTTTCATCTTTTTTCTCCAATCATCAGTCTACTTCAACAAATAAAGGAAAATAGGTGAACACAACATTTACTTTGCATGCAGTCATATCATTATGTATGAAATTAAACTCATTGGATGTAATTAACAATTTTCTTCATATATTTGCTGATCCACCAGGGGAAGGCTTATTGATAATATGTGAAGTGACCTTCAAGGAAATCAATTTGGATTTAAAAACCACCTTTCAGATAAACAAAGACCAAATTCAATATTATGCCACTCAATTAAATTTTATTCCACTCAACCAAATTGATTTGATATGTTGATCCAGCTTTAAAGCTCTGGAATGTTTACCAAAATGTCTATTAGGTTTAATCTGTGAAAACTAACGAGGCACAGGCACTCAGTGGCCACTTTATTAGGTACACCTGCATGTTAGTGCAAATATTTAACCAGCAGCAACTCAATGCAGGAAAGCATCCAGACATGGTCAACAGGTTCATTTATTGTTCAGACCAAACATCAAATGGAGAAGAAATGTGATGGAAGTGACTTTGACTGTGAAATGATTGTTGGTGGCCGACAGGGTGGTTTGAGTATCTCAGAAACTGCTGATCTCCTGGGATTTACACACGGTTAGTGGTAAGGGTCCATGTCAGGGAACCCCGCTCTCGAGTTTGCAGAGAATGGTGAGATAAACGAAGAGACATCCAGAAAGCAGCAGTTCTGAGGGTGAAAATGCCTTGTTAATGAGAGAGGTGAGAGGAGAATGCCCAGACTTCTTCAAGCTGACATATAGGTGATAGTAACTCAAATAACCACATGTTACAGCAGTGGTGTGCAGAAGAGCATCTCTGAATGCACTACACATTGAACCTTGAAGAGGATGGGCCACAGCAGCAGAGGACCGCAAACATACACTCAGTAACAAGAGGAAGTCTGTAGATGCTGGAAATCTGAGCAACACACACAAAATAATGGAGTGACTCAGCTGGCCAGGCAGCTCTATGGAGAAAAAAAAGTACAATTGACGATTCGGGCCGAAACCCTTCGGGAGGACTGGAGTGAGAAAGCTGAAAAGTAGATTTGAAAGGAGGGGGAGGGGAGAGAAAAACACCAGGCGGTAGATGAAACCTAAGAGGGAGGGATGAAGCAAAGAGCTAGGAAGTTGATTGGTGAAAGAGACAGAAGGCCATGGAAGAAAGAAGAAATGGGAGGAAGGAGTGGCTGCCTTATAGGCACAGGACATATTGAGTGTAGGAACAGAGAATCATAGCATAGAGTTCATCCGTGAGAGCTATAAAATTGTTATAATATGAAGAGATTTGAAGGAAAAATGAGGAATGGCACTGGAACACTGAAAATTGAACTGATCAACAGAGATGTTGACAGTCAGAATGAACAACCTGCTCTTATCTTCTGCATTCTCAATTGCTTTGAGGTGGTACTACTAGTTATTTTATTATTTTGGATGCTGAGGCTCTTAGGAAATGATTACAAAGTATTCACAACGTGGAAACAAGCCATCCAGCCCAACAGAATCACAGCTACAAACAACAATAAGATCAGTTCAGGGGCTTTAGGATCAAAGTGCCTAAATGAAATTGCATGATCCACTCTTTGTAAGTGCATGGAGATCTGCAATCTCTTACCACTTTTGTAGCCAAGTTTACGCTGATACAAAGAATGAGAGAGATTTAATATGAAAGAAATGAATATTCTTTTAACATCAGACCCCGTAGGATGCAATTCATGACCACCAACGAGATCCAGTTACTTTAAAATGGAAGTGTATTTTGCAGCCTAAGGTTGCAGAGAGCTTCTTGTTGACCGTATACACCTTTGGGATGACTTCTCAGAAACTTGTATCGTGTAAATGCTGCAAGTAAATATTGTATATGTGTCCCAGATTATGTCAAGGTTCTTGAATATTGTTGCCTCTGGGAAGATGGGGAGTACTCCATCATGTGAGAGGAAGGATTTAAGGTTTCAGGAAATGAATTAGACTCTTCAGGATGCCCAGCTTTGCCCTTGTAGTCACAGTATTTATGTAGCTCATCTGTTTGAGTTTCTGGTCAACTGTGACTCCCAGGTTATTGATGGAAGGAAACTAGGTGAAGGTAATTCAAGTGGATATTAAGAGCAGTGGTTAGTCTTTCTCATTTTGGAGATAGTCATTGCCCGTGCCTTTTGTAATATGTATGTTACTTTTCACATAAATGCTCTTGTCTGAATGTTGCGGCATGAAAACATGACTGTTTCATTTGTTGAAGAATTGCAAATATTAATCTAAATTTGCAAACATCACTTCTGATCTTATGATAGGAATAAGATATCTGATGAAAATGTTAGATCTGATAAAAAGCCTAGAGGAATGTCTTGATAATGGGAGACCAAAAGACCATAAGATATAGGAGCAGATTTAGGCCATTTGGTCCATCAATTCTGCTCCGCCAATTCAACATGGCTGATCCATTTCCCCCTCAGCCCCAATTCCCTGCCTTCCCCTCAAATCCCTTTATGCTCTGACTAACCAAAAATTTATCAACGTCTACCTTAAATATATCAAATGACTTGGCATCTGCAGCTGCCTGTGACAATGAATTTTGCAGATTCACCACTCCCTGGCTTATTAAATTCCACCTCTCCTCCATTCTAAATGTCCCTCTATTCTGAGGCTGTGTCCTCTGGTCTTAGACTCCCCCCACCATAGGAAGCATCCTCTACATCCATTCTATCAAGTCCTTTCAGCAATTGATGGGTTTCAATGAGATCTTCCCCCGTTCTTCTGAAGTCCAGTGAGTAAAGGCCCGGAGACATCAAACGCTCCTCATATGATAAAGAATCCTGGAATCCTGAACCCTTCTTTGAACCCTCTCCAATGTCAACACATCCCTTCTTAGAAAAGGGTCCCAAAACTGCTCACAATACTCTAAGAGCGACATCACCTTATACAGCCTCCACATTATATTCTAGTCTTCTCGAAATGAATGCTAACATTGCGTTTGCCTTCCTCACCACTGACTCAACCTGCTAATTAACCTTTGGAGAATCTTGCACAAGGACTCCCAAACCCCCTTGCACCTCAGATTTTTGATTTTTTTCTCCATTTGGAGTTCTGATTCTAATCATTGAAGTGTTTTTTCCTTGATCTCCACTTCTACTTCAGTTCCACCTGGGCATTTTGATGCCACACTCAATCTTTTTCACATCTCAGATGCTTTCCATGTATTGCCATATTAAAGAGATAACTAAAAGATGATAAAACCAAGCACTAATCCACATAAAGTGCAATAATTTGCGAATAATTACTGCTGTATTGTTTGTTCATTCTGTGCAAGCAATACTGATACACCAATTTATCCAAATCATAATTAGTAGAATTAATGCTGCACATACCAACAGATCTTCACACCACAAAACATGTTAAAGTACAAGGTTTCCCAAATGAGACACATATAGTACTGTGCAAAAGTTTTAGCACATATACTTAGCTATTGTGCCTGAGACTTTTGCACAGTACTGTTGTAATTTTATGGATTGCACTGTACTGCTGACACAAAAAATTAGATTTCATGACACGTGAGTGATGATAAACCGGATTCTGATATGGGTCTCTGTTGTGGACGGAGAGTGGGAAGGGGGCGGAGAGAGGAGAATCATGGTTGGGAAAAGAGGAAGAGAGAGGGGAGGGTGCAGGAAGTGCCAGAGAGACGTTGTGTAATGATCAATAAGCCAAGTGCTTAGAATCAAATGACCTTAGTGTCTCAGGGCTGGGTTGTGTCTGTACTTGTGCCACCCCCTGCCCTGGTATTCCTTCTTTGCCACCTGTCCCACACCCTTCGTATGGCACATCCAAGCTCGCCATTCCCAATATCCTTCTTCGCTCCTGCCAGATTTACAAACTCACTCTCCACTCCATGTTGACAAATGCAGCACTGTGCAAAAGTCTTAGGCATCCTAACTATATACGTAATATACTTAAAACATTTACACAGTATAGAATGTTGTGAAAGGTAACAAATATCTGTTTGGCTTCAGGCACCAACATTATTCTTTTGCTGTTCCCTGTTATTTATACTGACATTTGTCAAACCTAGGGGGATCTCATTGAAACCTACTGAATATTGATATTCTTAGATAAAGTGGGTGTGGAGAGAGTTATTTCCAGTAGTGGGAGAGTCTAGGGCCTGAGGGCACTGCATCAGAATAGAAGGCTGTCCCTTTAGAATAGAGATGAGGAGGAATTTCTTTAGCCAGAGGATGGTGAATCTGTGAAATTTGTTGCCACAGACACACCGGTTATTTAAAGCAAAGGTTGATAGGTTCTTGTTCAGTAAGGACATCAAAGGTTATGTGGAGAATGGGGTTGGAAGGGAAAATAAATCATCCATGACTAAATATCCAAATAGCGTAATTCTGCTCCTGTTTTATGGTCTAATGTCACATTAATTATGTTTCTCTTCCAACCCTCTTCAGCAATTCTCCTTCACTGTATAGCATTTTTGTTCCCTTTAACAAGCAGGCCTTTCCTTCACATCCAATATTTGCCTCACACTGTTGCTTTAAGAAGAGCCACAATGGACATCTTATACCAACCAGTAAAGAGGCAGTTAGCCATCAGGAAAACATTACTCTGTAGTGGATTGTATTTGCCTGTATTGTCTGTTTAATTGTAACATTAAAATTGTGCAGCTTTTCTATTCTTTAGCGAGTAATCTACATTAAAACCTTCAGAACTCTGTGATTCCTCCTGACAGGGGTTTTGGGTTAATTTTGACCACTCACTTGGAGAAACCAGCTTTTGATTTTAGGTAGAAGTGCTGATGGGAAAACTGTCGTCAGTCTGTAGGGAGATTATCAATGAAAGAGGACAGAGAGAAAAAAGAAACCATTTTCTGGTTCTGTAGCCAGGCTCATTCTGTTTACAAATCTTTGCTTTATGTTGTGTTGTGGAGGAAACAGAATACATCCGTTTTCTTTCCCCTACAGAGTTTTACTTCAATGCTTTTTTAATCTTATCTCACCATGTCCAGCATCAATGAAACCTTGGGCAAACTATAAAGGCAAAGAAAATGATTGACAGGTTCTGCGGGGTAACGATATTACATGCCAACACGAGGGAAAGGCTATTGCGACCCAATTGTGACAGATTTGCCCAGCAGGCTTTTGTGCCGAGTCCCCAGACAGCAGACCAAGGAAAATACAACATAATTAATTGGATTATTATTATGCATATTGTCATTTTGCTGATTATTTTTGTAAATCCATTCCACTCCTGCCCTGATTGTCCATCAGCCTCAGTTTCTTTAACAACTAAACCATAGAAACGAATTTCAAACAGGGCAACGGACACAAATTGTATTAATATTCGTTAAATTACTTCAAGCAAAGGGAGCATTTGCTGATTTTTTTTTGACATCTTCACTAGAAATGATTTTTTGCCCTACACTGTCAGTTTATGTTTAACATTTGAAATACCCAAATAGGATGACCTCTATTGTTGTATATCACTTCAAAGTGGAGATGATAATTGTATTTCAGTAAAGGTCGCAATGCATTTGTCAATCTAATCCAACTGTTGGTGCATGGTATTATCTTTAAACCAGCAACTGTTCTGATTTCCCTGTATCTCGGCACAGATCTCTATTATTACATTGGAAGCTGTTTCCTTTAACTTTTGAAAATGGTATTGAGAGAATATGAGAGCCGGCATCCTTCATTCTGCCTGCAATGTAAGAAGGTTATGAGGCTGAAGTTCGCTTTGCTGACAAGCCTCCCTAGAGCGAAACTGTGTTGGAAAGAAGTCTGTATGCTTGGTGCCACATGAATTTAATTAGACCACACACTTCAAAAGTGGAATTGGTAAAACTGGATTTAACTCATCATGTCGCGGGGTAGATAATGGCTAAATTACTGGACTAGTAACAATGCTGAAATGAGTTCAAATCTCACTATGGCAGGAGGCAAAATGGAACTCTGCAAAACTAAGTAAATTGGGTTAAGTGGAACGATATCTGCACCGTGACAATGAAACTTAATGGAACGTCGTAATATCCATCTGATGCTCTGTAGGGAGAGAAATTTGATCTTCTTATTGGGTGTGCTTTATATATGACTCCAGAACACTGCAACGTGCTTCATTCTTAATTATCCCACAGAAAGGGCAACCGAACTGTTCTGACCAAACGTCATTAGTGACTGACAATGATTCGTTGACATGTGAACGCTAGTGGTTTGAAGACGTAGTTATCAGTTCTGAGAAGAGTATTCTAATATATAAAGTCTGTTCTGTGATGCTTACTCTGCTCTTTGCTGATGGAGGGTGAAGATGTGGGCATACCCCGACTGCTTCAGGCTACGTGATGTTTATTCCACTACGTTGCTGAACAGAGGTTGAGGTTGTGGGCGTTCTCTGGTTGCTCCAGGCTTTTTATCTGAGGATTCACTTTCATTCTAAACGCCATTTTCTTACTTTTATTATTTGCCCGATTTGTTTCTTTTCCTTTCTCTCTGCACGTTGGGTGTTTGTAGGGTTTTTTTTACTGGGTTCTTTTGGGTTTCTTGTTTTGTGGTTGCCTGCAAGGAGATGAATCTCAAAGCTGTATGATGTATAATGCATAGATACTTTGATAATAAATGTACTTTGAACTTTGAATTTTTATTTATTGGAATATCGCAATCAACTGATTGACCTGCTGTGGTATTTCACATAGGAGATCAAGTAGTCTTCACTTGAAGATGGGCTTGTGGACAATGCAATTATTGCTTTCAATAATTCATTTTTTATGATCAGGTTGGAAATTCAAGAGTCCCAGAGGGAGGGGAAAATAGAGGTTAAAAAGGTCAATAACATGAAGTGAAAGCATTGGGTTCATCTGGTTCAATGGAGTGAGGGGGAATAACATACAATGCCATATAGTTGGAGGCCTGGAAGAAGGGAGAGAAGGACGTTAAAGCACATTTGGAGAGCATTCAAGACCTATTCTGAAATGGAGAGGAAGGCCAGCAGAGCATAGATATTTTTTTCAATTTAGTAGTCAGAGAATTATTCTGACTCAATGTAGCAAGAGGTGAAGATAGAGATAGAGGGAAAAGAAAGCAATTTTGGGCGGATATAGGTGGATGAAGGGAGGACAAAATGTACTGCACAAAGGAAAGAAGAATGGGCAGGACAGAATGGGAGAAAGGAGGGATAACTATAAGCTCCTAATCTCAACCCCACTCCCAGGACAGCTTTAGAGCATGAAACACAGGCTTGAGCCTTCGGCCCACAGTCTGTATTTGACCATGAGGAACAGACTCAATGGGCTGAATGGCCTAATTCTGCTCCTATGTCTAATGTTTTTATAATGCCAATGCAAACAAATTCCAACCTGTCAGCATGTGGTCTATATCCTTTTGTTCTTTGTCCTAAGTGGTCAAAAGGAACCATAACCACACTAAAACTGCAAACATAGATGCAACACCAAACAGGGAGGATTGGCACATATTCGCCATTTACACTGGCTTAACTATATCCCATCGAAAATAAGAGTCATTTCTGAGGACACAGATACTGACCAATTGGTAACCTTCTGTAAGTTCCTTATTTGCATAATCAGTCACCCATTGCAGTATGATAATCATCATCATCGTTATGTGCTATGTCATATGATGAGGGCAAACATGGTCTTATGACCATGATTGTTGTTGGCAATTTTTTCTGCGGAAGTGGTTTGCCATTGCCTTCTTCTGGGCAGTGTCTTTACTAGGTGGGGGACCCCAGACGTTATCAATACTCTTCAGAGATTGTCTGGCTTTTATCAGAGGACCCACAAACCAGTATTTGTTATATAGGGTTTAAAAGTGAGATAACTTTATGTATTAAGAGGGCTGTGAATCCTTGGCATTCTTCTCCAAGACCACAGATGCTCACTGTGTAAGTATATTCAAGGCCGAGCTCAATGGAATTAAGAACGTAAGTGAGAAAAAATTATGACCATTAGCAGGAAAATAGATGTATATAAATCTGAAGATCAGCTGTGATAGATAGAATTAAATAATAAATTAAGTTTGAAGATAACTATTGACTATTTTTCGATCAATCATATATCGTATTGTTTAAGACACAATCTGTTTTTCACTTCCATTACACCCACTATAATATTCAACTGAAAATTAAACAATGCAGTAATAGTTAGAGCAGAGACCTTGGCAAAGAATTTTTTTGAAAAATGTATGAGAGCCTAGCCTCATATCTTCTTTCAATCAGAGTTTCCAAGTGTCAATCATATGTCCAATTATGTACTCAAGAAACATACTTTTTCTCGTAAATGAATTAAACAAAATACTGATATATTATTAATCTCACCCTTGTGTATTTGCTTGTGATCTTTAATGCCATTATTACTCCATCCTTAAGTGATTCCAGTGTAGTTGATTAAAGTATGGATTGCACTGTGAAAAATGCTTTGTCTTAACGTTTTCTAGCTGAATCATAGTTTATCTTTTACTTTATATTGTTGCTTGTTGTATATTTTTTCCAGGTCATAGTTTCATTTAATCCTGTTTTTATTTTCAATATCCAATCTCCTATAGATTCCTAGCACAACCTCTCCCCCCACCCCCCCCCATCCCACTCAGCCCTCGTACTACACACATTCAATGCCTTAAGCGGTCTTCCTTCTTCTGTTGGGTCAGTAATCTGGCAGAGTACATACTCCTGGACCAGTGCTGTGGTGAACTGAATTCGTGGCTGGACTCATTTTCGTGAACTTTAGTTCTGAGTGTTATTTGTTTTTTAACATTTGCACAATCTGCTCTTCATTTCGCCTACTGGGTGCTTGACGCACTTTTCTAAATGTGCTCTATTGCTTTTTTTGTTTTTGTGGCCACCTGTAAGAAGACGAATGTCAGGGTTGTATATAATATGCATACTTCAATAATAAATGTACTTTCAGCTTTTGCTTTGGTGATTGAGCAATGAACAGCCACCCATGGGCTGCTGGATGATGAATTAGATGTTTCAATCTAACTGGATATAGCAGAACTGAGGTTAAGTTTCAAGACCAGTAAAGTTAGATCAAAGCAATGGTAGTTGTTTAAATAAGTTCAGGAATAAAATTATGCTACTTGCTTTTAACTTTATTGTACTTAGTGAAACACTTAGCATGAATTACTCTTTTAGTAGAAAAAAATGTACTGGTAATGTTGAGCAGGTTATTATAAATTCATTATGTATATAATTATATATAGTATAAACTAGGACATGCCAGATACCTTCGGTCCCAAACCACAAAGTTCAGGAATAGTTACAATATCAAGCTCCTACAACCATTAGGATAACTTGGATAACTTCACTCACCTTTAGGAGATCTAGGCCTCATATGGAGCCAGTGATCATTAATGGAGAATGTGTGGAGCAGGTTAAGACCTACAAGTATCTGGGAGTACAGTTAGATGAGAAGCTAGACTAGACTGCCAACACAGATGCCTTGTGCAGGAAGGCACAGAGTCGACTGTACTTCCTTAGAAGGTTGGCGTCATTCAATGTCTGTAGTGAGATGCTGAAGATGTTCTATAGGTCAGTTGTGGAGAGCGCCCTCTTCTTTGTGGTGGCATGTTGGGGAGGAAGCATTAAGAAGAGGGACGCCTCACGTCTTAATAAGCTGGTAAGGAAGGCGGGCTCTGTCGTGGGCAAAGTACTGGAGAGTATAACATCGGTAGCTGAGCGAAGGGCGCTGAGTAGGCTACGGTCAATTATGGAAAACCCTGAACATCCTCTACATAGCACCATCCAGAGACAGAGAAGCAGTTTCAGCGACAGGTTGCTATCGATGCAATGCTCCTCAGACAGGATGAAGAGGTCAATACTCCCCAATGCCATTAGGCTTTACAATTCAACCGCCAGGAGTAAGATATGTTAAAGTGCCGGGGTTGATTGTATTTAATGTATTTAAGTAAACTACTTAAGAACTTTTTAAAAGCTATTATTAATGCTTTTTGAGAGAGTGATTTAGAGGCATATCATATTTTTACTGAGTTAAGTATTGTATGGGACATTGGAAAAAATGTTGAATTTCCCCATGGGGATGAATAAAGTATCTATCTATCTATCTATCTACCTCAACACTGAACAGACTTCACAACCTATGGACTTATTATCAAGGATTCTACAACTCAGTATAATTTATTTACTATTTTAATGATTATTTGTACAATATTTATTTTGCACATTGGTTGCTTGTCATCCTTCGTTACTTATGGTTTTTCATAAATTCTATTGCATTTGTTTAGCATCCTGTAAATGCCTGCAAGAAAATGAATCTCAAGCTGGTGTATGGTGACGTAGTCTGTATGTACTTCGATAATAAATTTACTTTGAACTATGAACTTAGGAAAGGAAATGTCCTATCCTTATCTGATGAGGTCTAGGCCCCAAAAGCACGGGATTGAAGTGACTCTTAATTTCCCTCTGATATGGGCAGGGACAAGTGCAATCATTAACGGACAACAGATTTTGCCCTAATTCTAGTCCTTCTTCAACACATTTGTGGAGGGCAATGTATTCAGACTTGCTACATTCTCCCATCATAAAGAAATTATTAAGATATTGCCCAATAGAAAAATGGAACTGCCAGGACAGAGTAACCTACTGGTTATATTTCAGACTAGTAATTCAGAACTCTGGACCAATAATCTGGTGACATGAGTTCAGATCTCCAACAAGGCAGAAGGATGTTATAAATAGAACTATTTAAATATTCTGAATTAAAGAATCAGACATTTTGAAATGTGACTGAGACACTGTATAGCAAAATAAAGTCTGTGGCAAAAGATTCTGACTCTGCTCACAAAACTGAGTTGCCAGCAATGAATAACAATCTGTCAGTTTATTGGTGACATTTTATGAACAGCTTCATCCTCAAGCAAAATATTTCTGAACAGACCATGAACCCATGAATACTACCTCATTATTCATCTTCTGCACTATTTATTTATTGTGCCCTATCATAATCTTATGTTTTGCACTGTACTCCTGCCACGAAACAACAAATTTCATGACACATGTCGGTGATAATAAAAGTAATTCTGAATTCTATTTCTGATTCTGGTGGTTCTTTGAAAGAGATTTCCACTGAGGAAAAAAAAATAAGGAATGGCAAGAAAAGCCGAACTTGCTGCCAATTCCCTCGTCCTGTGTGGTATTGAAAAAGGAAGTAGGAGTTACAACGAACAAAAATAAAAATTCAGGCTCCATTTCTTTCTGGCTCTGAAGTTATAACATGAGTATGTGCTGAGTGAGGATGTAACTAGGAATGGAAGATAAAGCGGATGCAAGTTTATGTTCAAAGGTCAACGTAAATTTATATCAAGGTACATATATGTCATCATATACAACCCTGAGATTTGTTTTCTTGATGGTATACTCAGTAAATCCAAACACCGTAATAGAATCAATGAAAGACCGTACCTATCAGGACGGACAAGCAATCAGTGTGCGAAAGACAACAAAATGTGCAAATACAAAAGAGAAATAAATAAGTAATAAACAAATAAATAAATAAACAAACAGACAATAAATATCGAGAACAGGAGATGAAGAGTCATTGAGAGAGAGTGCTTAGGTTGTGGGAACAGTTCAGTGATGAGGCGAGTGAAGTTATCTCCACTGGTTCAAGTGCCTGATGGCTGTGGAGGCCAAGTCATTGAGTATATTTAAAGTGGATGCTGATAGGTTCTTGATTAGTAAGAGCTTCAAGGATTAAGGGGATGAGGCAGGAGAATGGGGTTGAGAGGGATAATAAATCAGCCATGACAGAATGGTGGAGCAGACTCGATGGGGCTGAATGGTCTAATTCTGCTCCCACGTCTTTTGGTCTTGTAGACTTTTTGGATCAAATCTCTTCATCTGGACCTCCAGATCTGATCCTATGGGAATTATTTCCTCTGCCCCCCGGGAGACTTTTTTGAACCTTATTTCATTCATTCTATTGGAAAAGCAGTTTGGTAGCAGGACATTTGACCACTTCTCCTTGAATGTGTCACAATCTCACATTGCACACGCACGCCTCAACCCTCAAATCAGCCTCACCCTCACTCACCTCTTCATTGTTTGCATTGATGGTTTACCATAATTTTTCTTTGCAGGAGAAGTGTTTGTAATAAAGTATTCAGTAGTATTCTCACTTTAGAAAATGCCAATAAGTTGTCACCCACCTTCAGCTGTGCCATCTTATACCGCATACCCTTCAGTTGAAAGAGTTGATTGGAATGCTGGTGGAAATAGTACCACAAGCAAAAAGTAACTCAAACACTTGGTTCACACTTGAGTTTCGAGTTGTTAACTTTTGAAAGACTGGCACTGACTGCAGTGAATGGTGACTGATGATTGATCAGAAGCTTTCAGTATAACATCTTAGCTCGCAACTTGATGTCAGAGGAAAAGAAAGGAAATGAATTATTTGTGCAATCTCTTGAAAAGAGAATCTGAATGAAATGGTTGAGCAAGTTGAATACGATAATTTGACTATTCTTGTTCCAGATCACTCAGCTCTTAAAGTCTGATATCAATCAACATCTTTTCATCTAGGAACATTTGTCTCCAGTGTAAAATTGTTGTTAATAACTCTGATTCAAAAATATCGGAGATCCATTTGGCCTCCTTAACAATTGCTTTTCTGTCTATGTTTATTAAGCAACTTTGTTGCTTAGTTCTGTGAGCCCATCTTTCTTGTGACTCCGTTCATTTGGCTGGTCAGTGGCATCAAAGTGCCCTGGGCAGATGGTATTGATGTCACCGTGAGAGTGATATTTGATATGGCCAGTGTTGTTCTCATCCATTATCCAGTTGTATTGCCTTTGCCTCTTTCTATCCTGGCCGCTCTCGAAAGAAGGAAAAACTCACATGACTATTACTGGTTTAAAATATCTTTCATTAACATTAAATGATTACTTAGATAATGGACAACACCTGCCAGATGTACGGCTACCCTTCCATTATAGGCATTAATGCAAGAATCAGTTTTGCATGCGCTGCTAAGTGTACGTTTGCCATTCATGTAAATGAGCATTCATGAATATCAATGATCAGTACTATAATCGAAGGATTTAAGAAGTATTGCCACCTCTTCTAATTCCTGCTCCAAATGTGTGTTCTGTCTCAACTAGCTGAGCATCTTTCTTTGTAGGTAGGTAGGCCTTGAAATCCATCCTTCAACGGCAGGTTGGAGCACACAGCTGTTACTTTGCGGTATGTGTAGTACCACCAGCTGTGGATAAACTCCTAGGCCATCACACTTACAGCGTAAAAACAGGCTATTTAGCCTTCCACATCTGTGCCAGTGTTTATGCTCCACATAAGACGCTTCCCTTCTTTCCCCTTCCAGCTGTCATTGCTTTCACCCTTATGTAGTCATATAGCTCACACTTAACAGCATCTATTCTCAAACAAGTTGAAATTGTCCTTATGGTAGCCAGTTCCACATTCTCACCACACTGCCACTAAAATTCACAGGAAGTTTATCAGCAAAGTACATATATGTTACCATATACAACACAAAGATTCATTTTCTTGCAGGTATACTCAATAAATCCATAATATAATAATAGCCATAATAGAACCAATTAAAAACCACACCAACCTGGGCGTTCAACCAATGTGCAAAATTGTCTTTAGGCAACACAGGACAACAAAAAGAAATAAATAATTAAAATAAATAAATAAGCAAAAAATGTCAAGTACGTGGGATGAAGAGTCCTTGAAAGTGAGTCCTTTGGTTGTGGGAACATTTCAATGATGGAGCAAGTGAAGTTGAGTGAAGTTATCCCATTTGGTTTAAAAGCTTGACGGTTGAGGGATAATAACTGTTCCTGAACCTGATGTTGTGATCCTGAGTCTCCTGTATCTTCTTCCTGACAGTAGCAGTGAGAAAAGAATATGTCCTGGGTGGCGGATGCTCTTTTCCTGTGACAATAATTCATGCAGATGTACTCAATGGTAAGGCAGGGAGGCGGGTTACCCGTGATGGACTGGGCTATATCTACATTTTGTAGGATTTTCTGTTCAAAGGCATTGGTGTTTCCATACCAGGCTGTGATGCAGCCAGTCAATATACTCTCCACTTAACATCACAATGCCTTGGGTTGATTAACAAGTAACTTACAATAAAGAACATGGTTATTGACTCATCACAGTTAAAACTACCTTTATTATGTCTATACTGTAAAATATTTTACTAAACCAAGAGTTAAGGTTTATGCCTACCCTATGATAGAATGTAGAGTAAATAGTACAGCACAGCAAGGCCATTCAGTCCATGATGTTGTGTTCAGCATTTAACCTACCTCAAGATCAATTTAACACTTCCCTCCTAGATAGCCCTCCATTTTTTCATCCATGCCTATTCCCACAGAGGTTTTACCTCTCCCATCAACCCTGGCAGCATCTTCCACACACCCATCACTCTCTGTGTAAACAAAAAAGCTATCTTTGGCATTTGGATGGGCAGCCTCCAACCTGATGGCATGAACATTGATTTCACAAACTTCCAGTAATTGCCCCCTCCCTCCTCTCCTTCACCATTCCCCAGTCTTGTTTCTCTCTCACACTTGCCCATCATCTCCCTCTGGTGCTCCTCCCTCTTCCCTTTCTTCCATGGCCTTCTCCAACCTGAGTTTGGCCTCATCCTGCCAAGGGGCTGGAGACTACCCAGACGGTATGTGAGGTGCTGCTCCTCCAACCTGAGTCCCCTTGGCATGAACATTGAATTCTCCAACTTCCAGTAATTCCCTCCCCCTCCCTTCACCCATCCCAGTTTCACTCTGCCTCCTCCTCCAACTGTCTATCGCCTCCGTCATGGTTCCGCCTTCTTCTACTACCCACAGTGCTTTCCCCTTACATTCTTTCTTCACCTCTCCTGCCTATCCCCTCCCTGCTTCCCCTCCCCCACCCCTTGATCTTTCCCTTTCTGCTTTTTCACTGGCACCTTCAGCCTTCTCCTTCCCAGCCTCCCCCCACCTTCTTTATAGGGCCCCTGCCCCTTCCCTCTTCAGTCCTGATGAAGGGTCTCAGCCTGAAACGTTGTCTGTTCGTTTCCACAGATGCTGCCCGACCTACTGGGTACTACATTGGAACAAGCCCTTCGGACCACCATGTTGTTCAGAGTAAATTAACTAAACTAATCCATTCTGCCTACAAGATGTCCATATCTCTCTCTTCTCTGCACATTATTGTTCCCGTCTAAGATTATCTTATAGGTCTCTAACGTATTTGCCTCCACTATATTCTGGGCGCCTGCTACTATCTGTATAAAATAAAACTTGCCCTGCAAATGTCCTTTGAACTTAGCTCCTCTCACCTTAAATTATTATTAGATATTTTGATCCTGGGAATAAGATACTGGCTGTCTGCTCCAACTATGCCTCTCCTAATCTTGTAAATTTCTAAAAGCTCTCCTTCAGCCTCCAGAACTCCACAGAAAATAATCCAAGCCTGTCCAACCTTTTCCCGGTAACACATGCTCACTAATCCAGACATCATCTTGGTAAAACCCTTCTGTACCCTCTCCAAAGCCTTGGCATCTTTCCTATAGTGGGACAACCAGAATTGAATGTGTGAAGTATCACACACAGACTGCTGGACAAACTCAGCGGGTCAGGCAGCATCTACGAAAAAGAGTAAACATTTGATATTTCGAGCCAAGACCCATCATTAGGACTGAGAAGGAAGGGGAAAGATGCCAGAATAAAAAAGTGTGGGAAGCGGAAAGATACTGGATGGTGATAGGTAAAGCCAGGTGGGAGGGAAAGGTCAAGGGTTGGACAGGAAGGACTCTGATAGGAGAAGAGTTTGGACAATAAGAGAAAGTGAAATAAAGAGGAACTGCTTTTCCCAGAGAGTGGTGAATCTGTGGAATTCTCTGCCCAGTGAAGCAGTAGAGGCTACCTCAGTAAATATATTTAAGACAAGGTTGGATAGATTTTTGCATAGTAGGGGAATTAAAGGTTATGGGGAAAAGGCAGGTAGGTGGAGATGAGTCCATGGCCAGATCAGCCATGATCTTATTGAATGGTGGAGCAGGCTCGATGGGCCAGGTGGCCTACTCCATGTTCCTAACGCTTATGTTCTTATGGAAGGAAGAGGGGACCCATGGTGAAATAATAGGCAGATGAGAAGAAGTGAAAGGTCAGAGTGGGGAACGGGGGGAGGGGGGGGAGTGGAAATGAGTTTACTGGAAGGAGAAGTCAGTATCAATGCCATTGGGTTGGAAAGTGCCCAGATGGAATATAAGGTGCTTTAACTCCACTCTGAGGGCATGGGCATGTTTGGCCACCGAGAAGTCCCGTTCATGGTGGATGGAGCGGAGGTGCTCAACGAAGTGGGCCCCCAATTTACAATGGTCTCACCAATGTAGAGGAGGTCGCATTGAGAGCACTGGACACAAGAGACAACCGCAGCAGATTTGCAGGTGAAGTATTGTTGCCTCACCTGGAAGGACTGTTGGTGGCCCTGAATGGATGTGAAGGAGAAGGTGTATGGGCAGGTGTAGTACCATTCCAGATCTGGCCCAATCAGAGTTTTATAAAGCTGCAATGTCACTTCCTGGCTATTGAATTCAGTGCTTCAACTAATAAAGATGAACAGGTGCACCAGCATGTCCTGTACTCCTGAAGTTGTAGAGCCAATTGCAAAAATACATTCTCATATATAATTTCATATTTTCACACCGCAATATCATCTTAATAAAGCATTACTCAATAAAATTTAAGATATAATGACCATGGACAGAATCAAATTAAAAACTCTTAAAATGATCACATGTTGAAATAAAATAACATACTGGTTTAATTAAAATAGCTTCCTACATACTTTGATTTTGAGTTTTGCTGCTTAAATGTTATTATTAAATATCTCTGTTTGAATATAAAATTCGCCATGTAATGATGGAGTGCTAATCTTTAACTTGTTACCTCCTACCAATTTTACACAATGATATACGTATTTCATTTTACTTTCCATTCATAGTAAAGGAGGGCATAGCAACGAAAATGAATGGAGCAAAAATAAAGATCAAATTAGGAAAGAGATCTGGTCCAGAAGAGTTCTGACCGAAGAGCTGCAGGTCATTAGTTTTTCACCCCAAGTGATAAGTGCTGACAGATTGGCAGCCTGTGCCCAGTCCTGCCTGCTTTACCTTTAAAAAGATAATCAGGCAAACTGTAGAGTGCTTTGTCCATTTTCTATTTGCCAAGAAATCAAATGATATTTCTATGCCAAGAGCATAATGTGAAATGTTTGGCGTCAAACCCCCTTAGACATAATGAGACTGAACAGCAGCTCTTGCACCTTGGAAAAATGAAGACTGGTGAGGCTGTCATATTAATAGTAATGCCAGTGTCAGAGAGACCTGGTTCCTTAAGGTTGTCACAGCTGGGGTAGATAGTGGAGACTAGCTTCTTCTTCCTATTAAATGTTCTTAATGACGAGCATCTCAAATAGCCTCTGACAACCAAGTCCAGCTCCTGGCCTTCACATATAAGCCCAGCGGAACCATTTCTACTGACAGAAGAACGGGCAACGGTGGGTTAACAGCACCTTAAAACTAGATGCTTTGGGTAGATGGATATCGTCAGCCATAGCTGGCAGCTCATTTAGGAGATGGAAAACTCAGATCTCAAACCTACGCTGCCTTGCGTAGGAAATTGGTTAATAAGGCAGACACAGTGGAGGCAGAGAGTATAAAAGCAGGGAAGTCATACTGAAGCTTTATATAACACTGGCCCAGATAATGTGTTCAGTGCTGATCACCTCATGCTGGGAAGAATGTGTCAGCATTAGAAAGGGGTCCAGGAAAGATTTATGAGAATGGTTCCTAGGATGAGAGATGATGGTTTACAAGCATAAATTAGGAAGAAATTGGAGAAGAAGAAGGAGCTGAGGGGAGATCTGATAGAAGCACATGAAATGATGGGAGACCTAGGATGGGGGGCAGGGGAATGAATTGTTCCTGTTTATGGAGGGCTCAAAAACAGCTCTGACAGATATTAAGTAAAGAAGAAGAGAACTAAGTGTGGCATGAGAAAAACTGTCTCTACATAGTACATGGTTGGAATCAGGAGTACATTGCTTGTAGGTATGATGATTTCATTATAGTCTTCAGTATGTATTTGGATAAGTATGTGATCGAGAAATATTTCCAAGCTGGGTATGGAACTAACAAGTTGCACTGATAGAAGGTCAGTGACATATAGCCGTTCAGCCCGCGATGTTGCGCTGACCATGTAACCCACTCTAGAAACCGCCTAGAATTTGCCTACTGCTTAGTGCTCTATTTTTCTAAGCTTCACATACCTATCTAAGAGTCTCTTAAAAGACCCTATTGTATTATTAATATTTCTGCAGCAGTAACAGGAAACTATGTCCAAATCCACCAAAACATTATGACATCTGTTTCCTTTGTAGTCACGTGTCTGAAAGTGTGTGATAATTAGAAAATGAAACATTACTTTGGTCTACATACAATAATATTTGAATATTTAGTGGATTTATTTAACTAGAAATGTCACTTGTTACTTTGTAAGATCTTCAGTTTTACATCATCTGTTTTAATTTTAAAAATCTCATTTTAAAATCTTGTCATCTTTTCCTTTATGCAGTTTCTTCTCATTGTTTACTGTGGTTTCAGCATCTCTGTACTTTTGCTTCAAGAATTATAGATTAGCAGATCAATCATTACGTGTGAAATGCTGCACATAGCACTTAAAACAGCACTGACAGAGAAAAGATAAGGGACTAAAATACCAGCATTATTCACAATATACACTTTAATAAACATTTTTTGATATATAAGACCATAAGATATAGGAGCATTTGTCCCATTGAGTCTGCTCCGCCATTTCATCATGGCTGATCCATTTTCCCCTCTCAGCCCCAATCTCCTGCCTTCTCCCTGTATCCCGTCATGCCCTGACTATTCAAGAATCTATCAACCTCTGCCTTAAGTATAAGCAGTGACACGGCCTCTACAGCCGCCTATGGCAATGAATTCCACAGATTCACCACTTTCTGGCTAAAGCAATTCCTCCTCATCTCTGTTCTAAATGGGCGACCCTCTGTTCTGAAGCTATGTCCTCTTGTCTTAGATTCCCCAAGTTTATCTTAGGAAGTTTTCAAATCAACATTTCACCAAATATCCTCTCCCAAAAAAAAAATCCTATAGGAATCTGTTAAGCATACATAGATTTTATTTCAAAATAAATGAGTTCAGGTATAGTACAGATGCCACAGCAAATAAGTCACAATCTCTTCATGGTTCAGGGTAATGTGAAAGGCAAAAATATAAAATAAAATTATTTGGCATGTGCATCCAATGCGGTGATATATCTCAAAAATAAGTATCATTGATTTTCGCATTGGCATCTGGATGTAATTACAATACAACCACTCCAGAAAAAAAGCAAACTTTAATTAAATGTGGAATGATACAAATTCAAGTTGTCTTAACTGGATTAAAGCTACTTACATCACTATTAAGTAGCAGAGAAAGCTTTTACTAATTGGAAAGCTTGTTTTGTTGCTTAAATTGTGATGTGGTAAGCTAATGTTTTGGTAAATTGAAGACAGTGTATTGCCATGCATTGGCCCAGATGCTGCTTAAACTAATTATTAATGCCAGAGCAAACTACAATAAAAACCCTTTTGTAGGATACTTCCATTGAGTTGATCAGGATTGTAAATGTATGCATGGAACCGAATCTAATGACTGAACGTTTTCCAAAGATCAAGGAAAAATAGAGCTTTCCTGGAGCCACATTTACAGGTTTTCATGCAAAATGCATTGCAGACATCAGTTGATTAGCTTGGTTTGTGTTCGATGTTTTACTTCAGACCAGTAGGATTAGACAGTACCCAGAGAAGGAATTCAGGCTCTTTATGGATCTTGATTCTGCACCAGGCCTGCTGTTAGGAACAGTGATTTAAATGAACTGATGGGGTTGGTTGGCTACAGAAATATGGGAACCTATAGAACAGAGATTGCCAATCTGGGGTCCTTGGACCCCTTGATTAATGGTAAGGTTCCATAAAAGAAGTTGGGAGTTCCTGCTATAGAAATTAATACATAAAAAAGAGCAATCCAGATTGTACTAAAGTTTACTTGTGAGAAAATAGTTCACATACCATTTAATTGTTCTTTCCTTCCCCATAACTTGCAACCACTTATTCATTGAATTGAATGTCCAGTGATGAGATGTTCATTTTTTGCATCAGCCTGGTGGTGAATCTTAGAAAGGCTTGTGTAAAGAAGTTTTGCTTTTCACCTTACACAATCTTCCTCACCTGGAGATCACAGTGTGTGAGGAACAGAAATAACATCTCCTCCTCAATGATGGTGCACCTCAAAGATACGTGCTTAGCCTACAGCTCTATTCTCTCTACATCCACGATAGTGTGCTAGGCACAGCTCAGGCGCCATCTATAAATTAGCCAATGACAAAATTGTTGTTGGCAGAATTTCAGATGGTGGCAAGGAGGCGTACAAGAGCGAGAGGTTGAGTGGTGCTGTAGCAACAATCTTGCGCTCAGCGTCAGTAAGTTCAAGGAATTAATTCTGGACTTCAGGAAGGGAAGTCAAGGGAACACACACCAATCCTCATTGAGGGATCAGCAGTGAAAAGGATGAACAGTGGTAAGTTCCTGGGTATCAACATCTCTGAGGATCTATCCTTGACCCAACATCTTGATGCAATTATAAAGAAGACACGATAGCGGCTATATTTAATTTGAAGTTTAAGTGAATTGGTATGCCACCAAAGACACTCGCAAATCTCTACAGATATACTGTGGAGAGCATTCTAGCTGGTTACATCACTGTCTACACAGGACTGGAAAAACCTGCAGAAAGTTGTAAATTCAGCCAGCTCCATTATGGGCACCAGCCGACCCAGCATCCAGGACACGTTTGGAAAGGGGATTCCTCAAAAAGGCAGTATCCATTATAAATGACCCCATCACCAAGACATGCCCTCTCCTTATTGTCTTAGTGTTACCATCAAGGAAGGGACACACACTCAACATTTAAGGTATATCTTCATCCCCCCTGCCATCAGATTTCTGAATGGACAATGAACCCATGAACACTACCTCTCTTTCTCTCTCTCTGATTCTGTTTGGAGTTGGAGCACTCCCACCCACAATCTAAATGGTCTGCTTCAATCTGTTCAATTTCATTCTTTCAGAATTTTATGATAATCTGATCACATAATGCCTTGTAGAGTGTTTTCAGGTTAGAAAATCATGTCTTATTATGAGGTAGATATTTGGTACCTTACAACCCAACTGAAGCCACTTAAATGCAATGCCAATATGAAGAGCAGGAGACTAACAATTTTTGGTGAAAACAAAGATAAACATGAGCCTTGATGTAGGAATAAGCCTCTCAATTAATGGTTGGGCTAAATCACTAGGAGGTCAGGGTATAAGTGTTCATGTGAAGAGATACCCCCTGTACCATTTTACCTTATTGCTGCATAGATTAGTATGCTTCAGCTATCTCCAAAACAACATGCTTAAGAGAAAATGCAGCCATCTCCAAAACAACATGAGAATTACTATGCCTGCAGGTACCAGTTTTGGGGTTGAATGATCACCCAGAGTTACCTGCTGTTTCTCCACCGAGGCTACTCACAAGTTTACTTCCAAACCCTTTCCAGCTCCCCTCAAAATACAGCTCCATCAAATATTTGTTCAAACAGCACACACAAAATACTGGTGGAACACAGCAGGCCAGGCAGCATCTGTAAGGAGAAGCACTGTCGACATTTTGGGCCGAGACCCTTCGTCCGAACTAACTGAAAGCAAAGATAGTAAGAGATTTGAAAGTAGTGGGGGGAGGGGGAAATGCAAAATGATAGGAGAAGACCGGAGGGGGTGGGATGAAGCTAAGAGCTGGAAAGGTGATTGGCAAAAGTGATACAGAGCTGGAGAAGGGAAAGGATCATGGGACAGGAGGCCTCAGGAGAAAGAAAGGGGGAGGAGGGAGCACCAGAGGGAGATGGAGAACAGGCAGAGTGATGGGCAGAGAGAGAGAGAGAAAAAAAACAAACAACTAAATATGTCAGTGATGGGGTAAGAAGGGGAGGAGGGGCATTAACGGAAGTTAGAGAAGTCAATGTTCATGCCATCAGGTTGGAGGCTACCCAGCCGGTATATAAGGTGTTGTTCCTCCAACCTGAGTTTGGATTCATTTTGACAGTAGAGGAGGCTATGGATAGACATATGGGAATGGGAATGGGACATGGAATTAAAATGTGTGCCCACTGGGAGATCCTGCTTTCTCTGGTGGACCGAGCATAGGTGTTCAGCGAAACGGTCTCCCAGTCTGCGTCGGGTCTCACCAATATATAAAAGGCCACACCGGGAGCACCGGACGCAGTATACCACACCAGCCGACTCACAGGTGAAGTGTCGCCTCACCTGGAAGGACTTTCTGGGGCCCTGAATGGTGGTGAGGGAGGAAGTGTAAGGGCAGGTGTAGCACTTGTTCCACTTACAAGGATAAGTGCCAGGAGGGAGATCGGTGGGAAGGGATGGGGGGGACGAGTGGACAAGGGAGTCGCGTAGGGAGCGATCCCTGAGGGAAGCAGAAAGAGGGCGGGAGGGAAAGATGTACTTGGTAGTGGGATCTCGCTGGAGGTGGCGGAAGTTACGGAGAATTATACGTTGGACCTGGAGGCTGGTGGGGTGGTAGGTGAGCACAAGAGGAACCCTATCACGAGTGGGGTGGCGGGCGAATGGGGTGAGGGCAGATGTGCGGGAAATGGGAGAGATGCGTTTGAGAGCAGAGTTGATGGTGGAAGAAGGGAAGCCCCTTTGTTTAAAAAAGGAAGACATCTCCTTCATCCTGGAATGAAAAGCCTCATCCTGAGAGCAGATGCGGTGGAGATGGAGGAATTGTGAGAAGGGGATAGCATTTTTGCAAGAGACAGGGTGGGAAGAGGAATAGTCCAGGTAGCTATGAGAGTCTGTAGGCTTATAGTAGATATCAGTAGGTAAGCCGTCTCCAGCTGGATCAGTCTGTCCTAAGTCACTGAGGCAGTGTCAACTCTTGGTGACCTGACAGACCAGTATGCTCTCGGATGACCCTTCACAACCACATGTCAATGCTGGTGCAGACAACTAGTATTGGTGCCATTCATCTTCTGGATCACCTTATTTGCTATCCCTCTTTTTTCCTTCCATTGTATCTGCCACGATTGTCTTCACTGCCCTAATGCTTGCACATATCAGAAATACAAAGTACACCAATTTCTACTTGAATATCATGACGTCAAGCAAAGATGTAGGCTTTATTTTGTCTGGGAGTGAATAGCTAATTCTCTTTGAGCAACCATCTCCAGCATAACATTTCAAATCAGTTAATACACTTTTATAGATTATCTTTGTACAACCGTACATCTACTAATATCTCTTTTTTAATCCTGGGATTAACTTTAGCTTGTTCTCATTAATTTTTGGGGGCGTTTGAGTATTATTGATTAGGCCATTGTTTCTTGCCCATTCCTAACTGGCTTTGAGAAGATGCTGGTGGGCTTCTTGCACTGCTGCATTCTTTCTAGTGAGGTACTTTGGAAAGAGCTGTTGGATGGAGTCATGGAGAAAGAGTCAGAGCACTAGAGCAGAGAAACAGGAACTTCAACCCATCCAGTCAATGCTAAACTGTTACTCTGCCTAGTCCCATTGACCTGCACCAATCGATTATGTCCCACTATTCCATCATAGCTGACTTATTATCCCTCTCAACCCCATTCTCCTGCCTTCTCCCCATTACCATTGACACCCTGACTGATCAAGAATCTATCAATCTCCATTTTAAATACACCCAATAGCGTGGATTTCACAGCCATCCGAGGCAGTGAATTCCACAGATTCACCACCCTCTGGCTAAAGAAATTCCTCTTCATCTCTGTTGACCTCTAGACATAAGATATTAAAATTTTCCAAAAGTGCACCAGCATTTGAAAAATTATTACTGATGGGCACACGCTATGATGGAAAAATATGACATTTTGGCATTTTCTAGTTCCCACATTAGAACTTTTGCTCATTAGGAGATTCCTGCTGTTAAAATGACATAAATTACAGAGGAAATGATGTTAATTGGAAGGCATTTAAACAGCTGTGGATTTTGCATTAAAAACACAAGAAATAGAGGCAGAAGGTGGCCATTCAGCCCTTTGTGACTGTACCTGTTTCAGTAAAATTATGGCTAATCTTTTACCCTGGTGTTGCTTTCCAATGCCATATTCATACCCTTTAATTTCCTTGGTATCCAGGATAGAAATTACTATAACACCATAAGACCATAAGACATTGGAGCAAGATCAGGCCACTTGGCCCATTGAGGTTTCTCCACCATGGCTGGTTTATTATCCCTCTCAAAACTATTCTCCTGCCTTCTCTGCATAACTCTAACACCCTGATTAGTTAAGAACATATCAACTTCTGCTTTAAATATGCCCAATGACTTGGCCTGCACAGCTGTTTGTGGCAATTAATTTCATAGATTTACCACTTACTTGCTGGCTAAATAAATCCCTTCTCATTTCTATTCTAAATGGATGTCCCTCCATTCTAAGGCTGCTTCCTCTGGTCTGACACTCACCCACTATAGGAAACAACCTCTCCACATCCACTCTGTATAGGCCTTTCAATATTTATTAGTTTTCAATGAGATTTTTCCCTCATTCTTCTAAACTCCAGCAAGTACATGCCCAGAGCCATCAAACACTCATACGTTAACATTTTTATTCCCAGAATCATTCTTGTGAACCTCCGCTGGACCCTCTCCAATGCCAGCTGATCTTCTCTTAGATAAGGGGCCCAAAACTGCTCATAATACTCCAAGCGCAGTCTGAACACATCTTATAAAGCATCAGCATCACATCCTTGCTCTTATATTCGAGCCCTCTTGAAATAAATGCAAATATTGTTACTTGCCTTCCTTACCACTAACACAACCTGCAAGTTAACATTTAGGGAATCCTGAAAATGGTCTCCCAAGTACCTTCGCACCTCTGAGTATTGAATTTTCTCTTATATCTTCTACCAAAGTATTTGACCATACATTTCCCTACACAATATTCCATCTACCACTAATTTGCCCATTCTTCCAATCTATCCAAGTCCTTCTGCAGATCCCCTGTTGCCACAACACTACCTGCACCTCCAATTATTTTTGCATTGTCTGCAAACTTGGCCACAAAGCCATCAATTCAATCAGCCAAATCATTGATGTATAACATGCAAAGAAATGTTCACAATCTCAACCCTTGTATGCACCAACAATCACTTGCATCCAACCAGAACCGGCCCCCTTTATTCCCACTTTTTGCCTCCTGCCATTCAGCCAATCTTCTACCCATGTTAGTATCTTGCCTGTAATACCATGGACTCTTACCTTATTAAACAACCTTATGTGAGGCACCTTGTTAAAGGCCTTTTGAAAACCCAAGTAACCAACATCCACTGACTCTCCTTTGTCTATCCTGCCTGTTATTTCCTCAAATAATTCCAACAGATTTATCAGGCAAGACTTCCCTTAAGGAAACCATGCTGATTTTGGCCAGCTTACTATGCACCTCCAAGTACCCTGCCTAGTCCCATTGACCTGGACCTGGACCATAGTCCTCCATATCCCTCCAATCAATGTACATCCAAACTTCTCTTAAGTGCTGAAATCAAACCCGCGTCCACCACTTCCGCTGGCAGATTGTTCCATACACTCACCACCCTCTGAGTGAAGAAGCTCCTCTTTGTGTTCCCCTTTAACATTTCACCTTCACCCTTAACCTATAACCTCGAGTTGTAGTCTCACCCAACCTCAGTGGAAAAAACCCTGCTTGCATTTACCCTGTCTATAACCTTCATAATTTTGTCTACCTCTATCAAATCTCTCCTCATTCTCCTGTGCTCCAGGGAATAAATTCCTAACGTATTCAACCTGTCCCTATAACTTAGGTCCTTATAACCTTAAAAAAAATTCTGTAAATCTCCCAAGTATGATATTGTTTCTATGTAACTCTATCCAATCTTATTATTGTGTCAAGTGCCATTTCCTTACTGATATATTAAGGAAATGTTTCCTCTTTTGAAACCTTGAGATACAGGAGCAATGAAGACGCAAACTTATTTTCAAGCTTCTCCTATTATGCTGAGCACAGGAGAGAGTATAATGAAAGCCACGTATATATCTTAGACCTAAACCAGCATGAGTTTCTGCCTTTGCGATATGATGGAAAGGAAGATTACCACTAGGTAGGAATAAAGCACATAAAGTGCAGGTCATGCACTCTGCAGGTCCTGTACTTTGTCTCTGTGATTGCCTTTAATCTGAGTGGAAAGATCTGCTAAAAAGGAAACTGGTTTGCAACGTAAGGGACTTCTGATTCATTTTTGTTGCCTGATGATTCCTAGAACTTGCCCCATAGGTGGAACAAGATGTTCACCTCCAATCAGTGTGCAGCTCCAGCATTTCAATGCTCAAAAATCGCGCCCGTGTCTTCCAGACATTTTAGCTCATATCCATGAGTACATCTAAGAAGTAGTTTGTGGATATTATGTTATAAACCACTCAGATTGAAGATTTTGTAACAGTAAGAAGATAAATGCTGGTGAGATATTTCTTCAGTGACAACAAAGTCTTTGGACCCTGAGGCTTTCTGTTCCTGGTTAAGGACCCAAGTCTCTTTACCTTAAAAATGGCTGGACACCAAGGGTCAAAGAGTCAGTGCTGACGACCTGCCTTAAATACACTTCGGTGCAACTGATCTACGATGGGCAAGACCATCTTAGGCCCACTGCACGGTGATGGAGTAAAGAGAGCCACCATCTTCAGTGAACCTGGCTCAGTTCTGATATGCAAACAATAGCAATCAGGATTGAAGCTGACAAAGAAAGTCCATCCATGGACCCTTCGTTCAGCACAGAGCCAAGGAAGACTCACAGAGCAGTGAGCTGAACCGGCATGTCCCTTGCCATAGGCCCCAACACCTGACCTTTTTATTCTGGCCCGGCACTTAAATCATTGTCCAAACATTGGGTTCGGTTGCTTTGAGATGCTCCGGAGCCTGGACCAGATTAGATTGCAACAAAACAGTGCAAACATTTCAATATGATGAGATACTTATTTCATGGCATTAAAGACCACATAAAAGCAATTTTACCTGTCAAATCAACAGCCAGGAGATTATAAGTAGGAAGCTCAGTCAGTAAAATGATGCACTCATCTGTGCGGAAGCATTCTACACGGAAAGAATTCCATCTGGATGCATAGCAGCATGGTATGACGACAAATCTGCATGTGACTGGAAGAAACTTCAGAGAGTTGTAGACACAGCTCAGCACACCATTGGCACCACCCTTGTTCTCTATGGACTTCACCTATACTCCTTGCTGCCTCAGTAAGGAGGCTGACATAATGAAAGACCCACCCTCCCGGGAGGTTCTCTCTTCTCCCCCCTCCCATTGGGCAGAAGATACAAAAGCTTAAAAGTACGAAGAACCAGACTCAAGGATAGCTTCTATCAGACTTTTGAATGGACCTCTTGTTTTGATAAGATGGACTCTTGGCTTCGCATTCCACCTCATTATGATCTTGCACTTTATCATTTGCCGGCACTGCACTTTCTCAGAAGCTTTTACACTTTATTCTGCAATCTTATTGCTTTACCTTATTTTAGCTCAATGCACTGTGTGATTACTTGACCTGTGTGAACAGCATGCACGATAAGCTTTTCGCTTTATCTTGGTACATGTGACAATAATAAGCCAATGCCAATGCCAATGCCAACAAATCTGTGGGCAGTTCAGTAGCCCCTGCTGAAACTCCACAAGCAGCATTTTGTCCTTACACATACAATGTTTCCAGAGAAAATCGAGCAGTGAGGTGAAAATTAAGCGTTACTGCACAGCTGAGCAATTTCCCGCATCTCTGCATTAATTCCACGTTGTTGCTATCTGACTGTGGTGGCCAGGATTTCAGCAGGTCTTCTGCACTCCTCTTGAGAACCTGTCTAGTGCAGAAATAAGGCAGAAATCTAAAGACTCAGGGCAGATTTGAAGAGCGAAGGAGCTCGAAGGAAAAGCCCTATCAGTTTTCTGAAATTATGTGAATAGCCTGATAACTCTGAACATTTATTTGATTTGTTAAGATTCTTCAATGCGTCTCTAGGGCGACGCAGGAGCAATGTATTACAGCACCTGTTGTAAGATTGGGGTTCAATTCCGTAGGGAGCCTGTATGTTCTCTTCGTGGCCTTGTGGGTTTCCTCCGAGACCTCTGGTTTCCTGCCGCCTTCCAAAGGCGTTCAGTTAGGGTTAGTGAGTTGTAGGCATGCTATGGTATGTTGGCACTAGAACTGCTGCCCAGCACAATCCTGGCTGATTTTATCTGACTCAAAGTGAAGCACTTCATTATATGTTTTGATGAACAAGTGACGAGTAAAGCTTGTTCAAATTTACACCGAGTTCCGAATAGGTCAGACACAGGAGGCGTTGGGTGTCGGCACATCACCAGCATCCTTGGCTGATGATGCTTGTAAATTCCATGTCTTTGTTCCTTCATCTCACAGCATGGCCCAGAATACATTCTTTATATGTTCAGGACATCAGGTTCACAGTTGAAGGAGAAGACAAACACATTTCCATTCTTTGGAATACATTGTAAATTGAGACAAGGCTGGACCCAAGGATCTGCCTGGATTTGTCAAAAGGAAGAGTATGGAAATTTTGCCGGTAATTTCAGAAGGTGTAATCCACTCCTACAGTTTAAAAATAAATAACCCTGATGGGTTATTCTTCCCTCAGATAAAAGCTGCTTTCTCCTTGAGACAATCTTTTGATATGCCGATTGAATGGGACTGAATTGACACAGCAGAACCCAGAAGGCAATTGTTTTAAGATTCAAGATTCGTGACTCAAAGCACATTTATTATCAAAGAATGTATAAATTATGCGCTTTGAAAATTGTCTGCTTATAAGCAGCTCCAAAGCACGGAACCTGAACAACTCAGTTTAAAAAAGGCCACGAACCACTGCGCAGAGGAGGCAAGAGAAAACCAACAGGAGCAAGGCAACGGCATTCCGAACCAGACTGAGTCCCAGATCCACTCCCCGAGCAGCCGGAGTAGGCCCAAGCCTCGGCCTCCAGTTCACAACACCAGTGGTACAAAAACACACAGCAGCCGAATCAGTTCACAGCCTTGGCGCTGTGGAGAAAGGAATGAACATTTGTGGGAGAGCGAGTGAGATGAGCCCAACCCTCGCCTCCATTCCTGACTCTCGGGCTTCCAGTCTACTTATGCCGGCATTTAAATTGTCCAAGCACCAGAGAGTGCCACATGCTAGGACCTGGATCTTGGCACCCTGACGTGCTTGGGCCGTTCTTGATCTCACCAAATCGGCACAGCGCTTGGAGTGATCCAACCTTGGCACCCGGATTAGGTGGACAGGCATCAAGCTCTTCCGCATCCACACCTCTCCAAAATGCGTGCTCCATTTCTGACAGCGACACCAACTCCGTTTGCGATCAAACATTGAGCCTCGTACTGTGCCAGCACGGCTCATCCCCCGAACCAGCCTCACCTCCAGCTGCCTCCTCACGGTCTGCGGTGATAGCTCACAGCAAAACGCGACAGAAAAGATGTTGTAAGTGATGTTTTTAGTCGAATCTATTGCCTTACAATCAACCAGTAAGCTGTCACACATCTTCGGTGGCGCCATCTTAAACCAGAAGTGGTAAACAGCTTTTACACTTGCCTTGTCAATGAGGCTGCAGATAGATCAGAACACTGGAATCAACCATTCCATTGCTATTCCTAGACACAAAAGAACAGGATAAATTAAATCTGACAGTTTGCTTTGATCCATAATGTGGATGCAAGGAATCATTAGTCAATAGCATTATTATCTTGCTTCTGCTTATTCGTACTTCACAACACGATCAATTTCAGTCCTGCTCACAACCTTGACTCACACACGGACCTGAGTGTCACACGAGAGATGAGAAAGGACGTCCTTCGCATTTGTTAAAATAACTCACCAGGAAGACTGTGCAAGACGGAGGTTAGTAGGAGTGCAAAAACACACCAATATCTGTATGACAGGTTGTTATTCCTGGACAACTGTGTGGATATTCCGCCAGGGGTGACAGCTCAAAGATCCAAGCATCTATAACCTTCTTCATCGTTATTACTGATGCGAGCCGCCATCACCTCAGAATGTTTCTCGGCATTTTCTGATTTGGTTGTCTGCTTTCACGTTTAAAATACCGAATTTCCCATCTCTGTTTGTTTGTGACCAATAGCGGGAAAACACAGAAACAAGCGTGGACTATTCGGCTTGTTGAGTCTCTCTGGTGCTTGGACAATTTAAATGCTGGCAAATAAGACCATGGCCGAGTTACAGTATACCTTCAATTCATTGATGCCTATGAAGCCCGTAACAAGCAAAAGGAGGTGGAAGCTTTAGAGAAGGTGCAGAGAAGATTTAACAGGATGCTGTCTGGATCTGAGAGCATGTCTTATGAGATGCCTAGGGCTTTTTTCTCTGGAACAAAAGAGGATGGCAGGTGACTTGGTTGCAGTATACAAGATGGTAAGAGGCATAGACTGAGTGAAAAGCCAGAAACTTTTCTCAGGGTGGAATGGCTAATACGAGGGGCACAATCTTAAGGTGATTGGAGGAAAGTATAGGGAGGATTGAAGAGCTAAGTTTTTATGCAGAGGGTGGTGAATGAGTGGAAAGCTCCGTTAGAGGTAGTGCTAGAGGTTAGATACATTAGGGGATGATAGAAAAATGGAGGGCTATGTTGGAGGGAAGGGTTAGATGGAATTTACAGTAGGTTAAAAGGTTGGCAACTGAAGTAATGGTAATATCAAAGAAACCTGATATCCCAAACTGTAGGATTGTATTGGGAAATGAAATCCTGAAACAAGTTCACAACTTCAAGTACCTTGGATGACGGGTAATACCTGATGGTAAATGCGAAACAGACATAGAAGCAGGAATAACAATGGCAAGAGCAGCATTTACAGAAATGAGAAGCATCCTAACAAACAAGAAAATAGCAATTGACATCCGCCTTAGAACTCTCAGCTGCTACATCCTTCCCATATTGATGTGTGGCTGCGAGTCATGGACCATCACAAATGCAATGGGAAAAAAATCAATGCAGCAGAGATGTGGTTCCTCAGAAGAATGCTATGCATATCATATATGGACAGGATAACCAATGAAAAAGTTCTACAGAGAACGAAAACTTTACTTAAGTACATTACTTAAAAAAATCAGAAAACGGCAATCAAAATTCTTTGGACACATCATGCGAAGAGAGACAGTAGAATATTTACCGGTAGTTACGACTGGAAAGCTGGAAGGAAAACGAAGCAGAGGCAGACAGAGAGTGAAAGTGAGAGATGGATTAACATCACGGTTAGAAACAGGGGAGGCAACAACTACAATTCAGAGAGTCAGGGACTGTGATGGATGGAGAGACATGATCGCCCACACCGAACGGCAAGGCACCTGAGCCAATTAAAAGGTTGGCACAAAATCGTGGGCCTGTATTATGCTGTATTGTTCCTTGTACTATGATCCAAACCTCTAATTCAAAGCTCCAAAGATCGAACATTCACATGATTGAACTGAGGATAGTTTGAGCAAGTCTTTCTACAAATAAAACAGTTTAAGTATTCAATTGAACATTTCAAAGTTTCATTTATTATTATCGAAGTATACAACTCTGAAATAGATAGCCATGAAGCCAAGAAAGAAAAGAGTGGCAGCACAATTTTGATTGCTTTTCATACCTGGTTTCTCAGAATGTTAAACTTACTTCAGTTTTTTCTTCTTTCTGGATTCAGATTAGATGAGTTTACTCTTGTCCATAGTAGCTCCAATTGCCACAGCCTTTCTCACTGTCAAGATTTTTCCATGAGCATTTTCAAGTTCCCACACTCATCTGCAGGATTTTGTCTGCCCACTAACTTGCCATTTGAAAACAAAACCCTATAACTCTATTCCAGGTGTTCCTAACCTTGGATCTTTGGACCCCTTTGGTTAATGGTAGGGGTCCATGGCATTAAAAAATGGTTGGGAACCCCTGTTCTATTCTTTCATCCTCCTCATTAACCTGGTGAAACATTGAGGACTAATAAACATCAGAGGAAAGAACATCATGCCCTAGTTGCAAGTATACCATCTGAATGTAAATTATCTTACCTCAGTAATGATTTTAGCCACTTGTCACTTTGACGGTCGCAAAATTTATGCCCCATCAGTGCTACTGAACTTGCTAGATAGTACTGAGCCTCTAAAATTCATTCCATAGAAGAAGAGTACAGTGCATTGACATAATTACGTGGCATGTTCATGGGAATAATTTTCTGAGCATATATCTCCCAATTTTTTGGCTGCAGCTGTTTTTAACTTAATACAGTCACCAATTAATTTGCAATAGGACTCAAAGGATAAATAGATTTAGATAAGTAAAGAATCCTTTGAAACATCAAGGACCGGGGAAAAAAATGAAGGGGCAATGATAATTAAATATCCCATTGGAATATTGTGCAAATGATAATTTGTTTTGCACAAGAATGTCAGCATTACTGTGAGGCACGCTTAACTCCACATATCTACTAAATTGAAAAAAAAACCAAATGTTGATGGGGCTGGGAGGCTGGGACCTTGCATCGACTGCTCAGCAGGGCATTGGTCATGCTGCTGAGATTATATCAATGTTCATACGCCACTGCACCAACACAATAAAAGCAATGCTTTCACTTTCACTTAAAAGCCTTAGACAGTGATTAACTGTAACTTGTAGTTCTCGATTTGCATATAAATTGCAATTGCATGCATATGGATCCAAGTGAACAAAGCTTGCTGCATTAAACAGAACAAAGAGAAATCATTTTACCCCAAAAAACAGTTATGCAAGTAAATTTTGCATTCTCTTTATTTGCATAATATATGGTTCTCTCTGTAGGTGCTTATGAACTCGAGACAAGAAAGTATCCAGTCCCAGGAATCTAATTATGGACATTGAATGGAGAAATGAGAACGTAACAGAATACTTGTACATTACAAAGATCTCACAAAAGAAGTCAAGTCAAGTTTATTGTTATTTCACTATATACATGTATAACATCAAACAGGACGTTTCTCCGAACCAGGGTGTAAAGCACTGTAGTACATGTAACACACAATAACTTATGAAAGTAGGGGTGAAATCTACAGATGGATTACACATCATTAAACAAACTAAAGCATGAATTAAATGTTGTAAGGTACAGAACAAGATTAAACAGTGAGACTTTGAATGCGATGTGGCAGGGAGTTCAGAAGCCTAATGGTCTGAGGGAAGAAACTGTTTTCCATCCTGGCCTTTCTTGTTTTTATGCATCGGAGTCTCCTGTCTCTTGGTGGAAAGTCACAGAGGATGCTGGATGGATGCATGGGATTCTAATATTACTAAGTGCACCACGCCCTGATAAATGTCCCCAATGGATGGTAGGGAGACCCCTATGATCCTCTCAGCCATTCTCATAGTCCTTTGTAGGGACTTCTGGTCCAATGCTCGGCTGTTCCCTACCAAATGGAGGTACAACTTGTCAGGATGCTCTCAATGGTGTTCCCATAAAATACAGTTAAGATGGGGGGGTGTGGAAGGAGCCTCACTTTCCTCAATATCCTTAGGAAGTGACAATGCTACTGTGCCTTCTTGTTCAGGAAGGTGATACTGAGGGACCAGGAGAGGTCATCTGTGATGTGAACCCCCAGCATCTTGACTCTCTCTATGGAGGAGCCATGTATTTGCAGAATGGGGCCCGATTATTTTTCAGCAACAAATATTGCAGTATTGAAAAGTTTAAAAATCCTAGTTGCCAGGAATATGGAATAATTCTAGCATTATTCTCGAATTTGGGAAACGCACAAGAGGTGGGGCAGCATCTATGGAGATAGGACGGAGTTTAGGTTTCTGGTTGGTGAACTGCTGAGTATTTTCTACACTTTCTGTTTTTATTTAACCTCATTACATCAGTGGAGAGTGTGGGCTCACTCCGGCTGCTTCGGGCTCCACGTCGCTGGGCTCTGCAACATTTACTTCACTACGTGCTAAACTGAGGCTGAGCCTGTGGGCCCGCCCCACCTCTTCTAGGCTTCATGACAGAGGACGTACTTTTGTCCTAAATGCTATTTGCTTACTTTTATTGTTTGCATGATTTGTTTTTTTCTCTCTCTGCACAATGAGTGCTTGTCAGATTTTTTGAATGTGTTCTTTTGAGTTTCTTGCTTTGTGACTGTCTGTAAGGAGACAAATCTCAAGGTAGTATAATGCAAACATACTTTGATAGTAAATGTACTTTAAACTTTGAGAGTGATTTCTATAGATGCTCCACCATAATTTTGGAGAGTAAGTGCAGAGACCCAAGAGATTACATAAACTCCAGTTAGCACAATTTACAGAGGTTTATTTCCATAAGATCAAAAGACCATAAGATTTAGGACCTGAGTTAGGCCATTCGGCCCATCAAGTCTGCTCTGCAT
This sequence comes from Hemitrygon akajei, assembly GCF_048418815.1. Taxonomy (NCBI): domain Eukaryota; kingdom Metazoa; phylum Chordata; class Chondrichthyes; order Myliobatiformes; family Dasyatidae; genus Hemitrygon; species Hemitrygon akajei. Next base: position 14,282,171 of record NC_133142.1, on the reverse strand, counting down.
TTTCATCATGGCTGATCCAATTTTCCTCTCAGCTCCAATCTCCTGCCTTCTCCCCATATCCCGTCATGCCCTGATTAATCAAGAATTTATCAATCTCTGTCTTAAACATACATAAAGATTTGGCCTCCACAGCTGTCTGTGCCGAAGAATTTTACAGATTCATCACTCTCTGGCTAAAGGAATTTAAAAAACCTTACAACAATTATCAGGGACGAGAGAGGAGGAGGGGTATCTTTCATCCATGCGTTGTCTGTGGAAGGCTTTTGCAAATTCCATTTTATCTTTCTCCTAAATTACATAATTTTCTTCTTTTTTTTGCTGATTATTGCTTTCATTGATCTCCATTGTATTCTCATACTGGATTGTTGGCACGTTGTAAAATTTCAACAAGAGTCAAGCGTTGGGGAATGGAGAGAGTCAACGTCACTCAACAAACAGTTACCATCCTGAGGAGGAACCCTGGAAAAGTCTTCTGAATGGCAGGAAGACCTGTCATTGGAATGTCCATGGAGACTTATGCAAAAGGAATGTATCACATGTTCTCCATGTTCAGTATGCTAAATTAACAAAATGAAGCTATTTACTAGCTTTGTACCATCCATAAGCCTTGTGGTGTTGCAAGGAGGCAGCTGGAGTGACTCAGGGAGCGGACCCAAGTGCAGGACACAGGCACGGAGACTTGACATGGAGATGGACTCGGACTCAGAACCTGACTCGGACTAGACTTGACTGGAAAACAGAGCCTGGACTTGGACTTGACTGGACTGGAACACAGAGCTTGACTGGGGCTCGGAGTCTTGAAGATTGTCTGGACACTCGAAGCCTTGACTTGGACTGGGGCTCGGAGCCTTGATTTAGACTGGGGCTCAGAGCCTTGACTTGGACTGGGGCTCGAAGCCTTGACTTAGACTGGGGCTCGGAGCCTTGACTTGGACAGGGGCTTGGAGCCTTGACTTAGACTGGGGCTCGGAGCCTTGACTTGGACAGGGGCTCGGAGCCTTGACTTGGACTGGGGCTCGGAGCCTTGACTTGGACTGAGGCTCGGAACCTTGACTTGGACTGGGGCTCGGAGCCTTGACTTGGACTGGGGCTCGGAGCCTTGACTTGGACTGGGGCTCGGAACCTTGACTTAGACTGGGGCTTGGAGCCTTGACTTGGACTGGGGCTCGGAGCCTTGACTTGGACTGGGGCTCAGAGCCAACAAAAACAAACAATGACTGACCACTCACAACCCGGCTCAGAGCAGTGGCAAAAACAGCTGGACCCACTCAGCAGGAAACAAGATGCCATAAACAAACAGCAGACAAAACGTATTTTGATGCGGAGAAACTGATGAAGATGGCCCCTTATTCTTGGTGGCTCGGTACATTCATCACCGTCCTGGCTACGGTGATGGACCAGCCTCTCAACTTGAAGCAGGAACAGTGGATGACAGGCTCTCGACTCAACCCAGGAGCTGCGACCAGCAGGCTCTCGACTGGACTCACTCTCGGCAGCCCAGAACGAGCATAGCCGCCCTGCTGAGGTGACGAACCAGCAGCCAGTAGAAGTAAGCTGGAGACTTCATGCTGCCGGTTCGAATAAGGATTAGGTGCCCTAATCAAGGAGCCCAGTGGAACACAGGGAAAAGGAAATTAACTGAAATGAGTAGTTAATGGACTGGACCGTGACATGTGGAGGATATTCTGTGCCCCCATGGTAACCATTCCAAAGGTTCGAAGGTTCGAAGGTTCATTTTATTGTCAAAGAATGCATGTACAATACAACTCTGATATTTGTCTTTTCCGGATAGCCATTCAATACGGAAAGACTATGGATGGTGATGAAAGTAAAGACCCACACCCCCAAAACCGGCATGAAAAAGAAAAGAAACAAAACTTTCAGACCCCAATATCTCCCCCTCCCCCACAGCAATAAACAGCCACAATAACAATCCCTGACCCCCTCACTCACAGAAAAGAACAGTGACAGTAGCACCAAACCCTCATCACTTGCCCCTCTCCCTTACACACAAAATGTTAACAGATCACCCATCCAGTACACATTGGGATTAAATTAAACTGTGGAATTGAACAGGATACATCTGGAACAACAGATTTTGTGGAGTAATAAAACACACTTCCTTAGTGCGATGTGAAGAGGACAAGGGAATTTTCAGGCTTGAAGTTGGGTCATCACTTCTCCTATCCTCAGGGGGTCACATTAGTTTAGTTTTAAGTACTATAACAGAACGCTACTGAATCTATTGTCTATGAAAATGAGAATGAAAAGGCATTTGAGTCATAGAGTCAAAAAGTACTACAGTACAGAAACCATCCTTTTGGCCCGTCTAGTCCATGTTGAACTACATTCTGCCTGGACCCATCGACTTGTTCTTGGACAGCCCTCAATGCCCCTCCCATTCACATACTTATCCAAATTTCTCTTAACTGTTGAAATCGATGTTATGTTGAACTTTGAAATTGAACCCACATCCACCACTTCAGCTCATTCCACACTCTCGCCACCCTGTGAGTGAAAGAATTCTCCCTCATGTTCCCCTTAAATATTCTCCTTTAACCCTTAACTTATAAACCTCTAGTTCTAGTCTCATTTGGGACCATTGCATGGTTCATTCTTGTAAATATCTTTTATTATGAATCAAGTTTATCTTTATATATAAAAAATAAAAAAATAATTTTAATTATTTTTTGCTTTTCAGTGGATTATCTAGGGTAACCTCCTTCTCCCTAGACCTCTCCATCCATGAGACCATAGGACCATAGGAACAGGAGCAGAATTAGGCCAATCGACCCATCGAATCTGCTCCAGCATTCCATCATGGCTGATTTATTATCCCTCTGAAACCCATTCTCCTGCCTTATCCCTGTAACCTTTGATGCCCTGACTAATCAACCTCCACTTTAAATATACCCAGTGCCTTGGCATCCACAGCCATTTGTGGCAATGAATTCCACAGATTTATCACCTTCCGACTAAACGTATTCCTTCTTATCTCTGTTGTTCTATTCTGAGGCTCTGCCTTCTGGTCCTAGACTCCTCCACTATAGAAAATATCCTCTCCACATCCATTTTCTAGGTCTTTCAATGTTCAATAGGTTTCAATGAGATCCTGCCTCATTCTACTGGACTCTAGCGAGTACAGGCCCAGAACCATCAAATGCTCCACATACGTTAAATCTTTCATTCCTGGAATCATTCTTATGAACCTCCTCTGGACCATCTCTAATGCGAGAACATCTTTTTCTAGGTAAGGGGCCCAAAACCGCTCAGTGAACTCCAAGTGTGGTCTGACAGATGCCTTACAAAGCCTCAGCATTACATGCTTGCTGTCGTATTCTATTCCTCACAGATGAATACTCACATTACATTTGCTTTTCTTACTACTGACTCAACTTCTAGCAAATCCTACTCAGGGACTCCCAAGTCCTTTTGCAGCTCAGATATTTGAATTTTCTCCCCTTTCAAAAGAACTACCAAAGTGTATAACCGTACATTTCCCTGCACTATATTCTATCTGCCACTTCTATGCCCATTCTTCCATTCTCCCAAAATGACATACAATGTGAAAAGAAGTGGCCTCAAAACCCGCGGAACACCAGTAGTCACTGGCAGCCAACCAGAATAGGCCCTATTTATTCCAACTCTTTACCTCCTGCCAGTCAGCCAGTCTTCTATTGATGCTAGTATGTTTCCTGTAGTACTACAGTGTTTTATCTTGTTAAGCAGCCTCAAGCATGGCACTTTGTCAAAGGCCTTCCGAAAATCCAAGTAAACTACATCCACTGTCTCTCTTTGGTCTATATTGTCTATTATTTCCTGAAAGAATTCCAACAGAATTGTCAGACAAGACTTTCCCTTAAGGAAACCATGCTGGCTTTGGGCTATTTTATCATGTGCCTCCAAGTACCCCAAAATATCATCCAAAAAATGGACTCTAACATTTTTCCAACCACTGAAGTCAGGCTAACTAGGCATTTCTTCTGCCTCTCTCTCTTCTAAAAGAGTAAGGTGACGTGTACAATTTTCCAGTTCTCTGGAACCATTTGAGAACCTAGTGATTCTTGAAAGATCACCACTAGTGCCTCCACAATCTCTTCAGCTCCCTCTTTGTAGTCCATCTGATCAACATGACTCATCTACCTTCAGACCTTTCAGCTCCCAAACACCTTCTCCTTGTTAATGGAAACTACATTCAATTCTGCCCCTGACATTCTCGAATTTCTAGATTACTGCTAGTGTCTTCCACAGTGAAGGCTGATGCAAAATAATAAGTTCATCTGCTATTCATTTGTCCCCCAATTACTACCTTTCCAGCATAATTTTCCAGCAGGGTGATATCCACCCTCACTTCTCTTTTACTCTTTCTATATCTGAAAAACTTTTGGTATCATCTTTGGGCTAGTTTACCTTCATACTTCATTTTGTTCTCTCCTTATGGCTTTTCAATTGCCTTCTGTTGGTTTTTAAAAGCTTCCCAATCCACAAACGTTTATACATTATATATCCTCTCTTTCGTTTTTATGCTGTCTTTGAGTTTCCTTTTGAGTCACAGTTGCCTCATCCACCCTTTAGAATACTTCTTCATTTTTGGGATCTATCTATCCTATGCCTTCCAAATATCTCCGAAACTTCAGCCCTTGCTATTCCTGCTTCATCCCTGCTAGTGCCCCTTTCCAACCAGCTTTGGGCAGCTCCTCTCTCATGCGTCTGTAATTCCCTTTACTCCAAAGTAATACTGAAACATCTGACTTTCTCTTCTCCCTCTCAAATTGAAGAGTGTATTCTATCATGCAGTACTGTGCAAAGGTCTTTGGCACATACGCAGTATGTGTCTAATACGTTTGCACTGTACTCTATTATGATCACTGCCTCCTAAAGTTCCTTTACCCTAAGCTCCCTAATCAAATCTGGTTCAATACATAACACCCAAGCTAGAGTTGCATTTCCCCTAGCAGCTCAACCAAAGCCATCTCGTAGGTGCTCTACAAATTCCCTCTTTTGGGATCCAGCACCAACCTAATTTTCCCAATCTACCTGCATATAGAAATCCCCATTACTACCATAACATTGCCCTTATAATATGCCTTTTCTATCTCCCATTGTGATTTATATCCCATACCTTGGCTACTGTTCAGAGGCCTGAAATCTAACTCCCATCAGGGTCTTTTTAGCCTTTGCAGCTTCTTAACTCTACCCACAAGGATTCTACATCTTCTGATCCTTTGCCACTTCTTTGTAAGGATGAATCAGAATCAGAATCAGGTTTATTATCACCGGTATGTGATGTGAAATTTGTTAACTTAGCAGCAGCAGTTCAATGCAATTTATAACCTAGCAGAGAAAAAAAAAATTAAAAAAGTGTGGTAGTGTCCAAAGATTCAACATCCATTCAGGAATCGGATGGCAGAGGGGAAGAAGCTGTTCCTGAATCGCTGAGTGTGTGCCTTCAGGCTTCTGTACCTCCTACCTGATGGTAACAGTGAGAAAAGGGCATGCCCTGGGTGCTGGAGGTCCTTAATAATGGACGCTGCCTTTCTTGTGATGCCATGACACAGTAATACCTACATTGTCATATCTGCCAATCTCTGTGCTACAAGGCCAGCTACCTTATTCCATATAGTGCGTGAATTCAAATATTACATCTTCAATCCTGTATTCATCACTCTTTTCAACTTTTCCCCCAGCGTTATACTTCAACTCATCTCACTATCTGCAATTTTGCTTTATCATCTTCATGTCCTTCCTCACAGTCTCACTACACACTGCATCGACTTGTATACCAACTGCCCCATCCTCAGCCCTATCACTCTGGTTCCTATAAACTTGCCAAATTAGCTTATACCCTCCCTAACAGCTCTAATAAACTTTCCCACAATGTTATTCATCCCTCTTGAATTCAGATGCAACCTATCCTTTTGTACAGGTCATAGCTTCCCTAGAAGAGATCCCAATTATCTAGAAATCTGAACTCTGCCCCATGCACAAATTCCTCAGCCACTCATTCATCTGTACTATCATCCTATTCTTGCCCTGACTAGCACATGTTACTGGGAGTAATGTAGAGATTACTACCTCAGAGGTTATGCTGTTTTCCCTTTCATATACAATATATAAAAGTTCCCATGTCATTGGTGCTAATGTGCACCACGACCTCTATCTGGTCACCCTCCCTCTTGAGAATTTTCTGCAGCCACACTGAGGCATCCTGGACCCTAGCATCTGGGAGATATCACATCATCCTGGCTTCTCTTTCACGGCCACAGCATCTTCTGTCTGTCCCTCTAACCCTCGAGTCTCCTATCCCTATCGCTGTCTAACACTTTATCCTTCCTTGCTGAGCCTCAGAGCCAGCCATATTACTAATGATCTTCCTGCTGCTGCTGTGCGCCGATAGGTCATTTGCTTCTCTTGGTAGTCACCCTTCTACTATCTGAAGTCTGCACTATGGGTGTGACCACCTCAGAAAAAGTCCCATCCATGACGTTCCTCAGCCGCCCAGATGATCATGAGTACATCCAGCTCCAGTACCTTGTCCTTGTCAGTCAGGAGTTGCAGTTGGATGCACTTCCTGCAGATGTAGTCATCAGAGGGATTGTTAGGGTCCCTGAAATCCCACATCTTACAGGAGGAGCATTCCACTGCCTGAACTACCATCCTGCCTATAATTGTTCTACCTCTAACTTCTCAAGCTGAAATTCTTGCCTATGCTTGTTCTTGCCAAGCCTGACCACTCTAACACTGGCCCACTCTGCTTACACCTCACTTCTTTCTATTGGCCCTTGCTAAGTAACTAGTAACCCCAAGCAATCTCCCTCTCTGAGTAAGCAATTGTGTGGGTTCAGCTCTCTTACTCCTTTTCACACAGGGCACACCGTGGCTTGCACTGAGACTTATAATTTGCAGGTGCTGCTGGGATTATTTGATACAGAGTTCCTGTGCCTAATATTTCTGCAGTCCAGTGCAGCTGGAAAGCATTTCCATTCATTCTCTTTTCCTTTGGCATTTGGTCACAGGACAGTGGGGAGCAGAGTCTCAGTGAACTGATACTGCTGCTGGCTGTGGCACTTAGACTGCAGTTGAGGAAACAGTTTTACCCCCAAACGATGGTAAAAATTTAGAATTCATCTCTGTAAACAAACATGGATACCACAACAATTAAATTTAAATGAGCTTCACAGATGTTCTCCAAACAAAGCTCTTAACGGATTCAGGGAATAGGCGGCTTATGAAACTAGCTTACAAATCAGCCATGATTTTGTTAAATAGCAGAACAGGCTCAAGAGCTAAGTGACCAGATACGTCCACAGGTATACCTTAGCTTCTATGCTGTTCTCGTTCTTCAAATATTTTTAATTCTGACATTTCCCTTTTGCCCTATTTACCCTTTATGGTTATGGGGAAAGTAGACGAAATACAGGCAGCACAGCTCATTAGATTCAGTGTATTAAGAGAGTAAAATAAGGTGGTTGTGTAAATGGAAAATACTGAAAACACACTGTCTTCAGTCTGAAATATTAAGTCTTTCTCTTTCCACAGATGCTGCCTGACATGCTGAGTGTTTCAAGCATTATTTTTATTTCAAGTTTCCCACATCAGGAGTTATTTTGACTTTCAAATAAGATTGCTAAACTTGTTTTGAAAAACTTCTATGAAGTTGGTTAGGCTTACTCGTTAGTTATGAAATTCTCTTAGTGTCAAGGGACACTGTTATTCTAAGACTTCATCCCCTCAATCCAATTAGTTCTGCTGGGTTCTGAGATGATAACTCATGCTTTTCATGTTACCTATTTCCCAAATTTCACAAGTGAATTCTAATTTTCAGGACCTCCATTAACCATATAACAATTACAGCACGGAAACAGGCCATCTCGGCCCTTCTAGTCTGTGCCGAACGCTTACTCTCACCTAGTCCCACCTACCTGCACTCAGCCCATAACTCTCCATTCCTTTCCTGTCCATATACCTAGCCAATGTTTTTTTAAATGACAATATCAAACCTGCCTCTACCACTTCTACTGGAAGCTCATTCCACACAGCTACCACTCTCTGAGTAAAGAATTTCCCCCTCGTGTTACCCCTAAACTTTTGCCCCCTAACTCTCAACTGAAGTCCTCTTCTTTGAATCTCCCCTACTCTTAATGGAAAAAGCCTATCCACATCAACTCTATCTATCCCCCTCATAATTTTAAATACCTCTATCAAGTCCCCCCTCAACCTTCTATGCTCCAAAGAATAAAGACCTAACTTGTTCAACCTTTCCCTGTAACTTAGGTGCTGAAACCCAGGTAACATTCTAGTAAATCTCCTCTGTACTCTCTCTATTTTGTTGACATCAACTCCATTGTGCTAGTTCTGGATTGCTTTTATCCGAAACTGCTTATTTCAGTCCACTTTACTGTAGAAATGGAGGCGATAGAGAAGCAACAAGAAAAAAATTGGGGAAGAGCAGAAGGAAAAAGGCACCACGAGTTAATTAGTTTAAGTTACAAATTATATACATGATTTCTCCCCTTCCTTTCCAGGCCTGAAGAAGGGTCTCAGCCTGAATCCTCAACTGTTTAGTCTCTTCCATAGATGCTGCCTGGCCTGCTGAGTTCCTCCAGCACTTTTTGCGTGTGTTGCTCCAAATCATGCACATACTTGGAATTGAAATGAGCTGCTGACTGACCATATAATTTATTCCTATATAAAAATAAAATACTGCAGATGTTGTAAATCTGAAATAAAAACTGAAACATGTTGAGAAACTTAGTCTAGATGTATAGAAAGAGAAACAGATACAGCGTTTCTTTTTGTTAAATTTTCATTGAAACTGGTTGCATATTCCCAGCACATTTTGTTTTTCTCCCCTTTCCTATGGACTGACATTATCAAAATCCCAGATTACAATGATTGATTTACATCTCATAACACACACTCCTAATTTCAAAATATACTGATTGTAGTTGACAACATGCTCCATGAATTAGAAGTTAATCATTTATTGAAAGCTGGCCTTCACTCACCTCTTCAGAGAGAATCAGATCAGCTGAAGGCTTCTAAATGACAAATGGCACCTCGGCTCCACGGCTAAATATCAGTCAGTTATGAAGAAACACGATTGATTGAAACATTAACTCCTCAGATGCAGCCCGACTCCCTGAGCTTTTCCAGCATTTTGTTTTTCATTTAGATTTTTTAAGAATTACTTTGAAGCAGCAGTGAGTATGAGCTTCTAGGGAGGATGTTGGAAAATGAGTGAGTTATTGGTGAGACCTGACACAGATTGGGAGACCGCTTCGTCGACCACCTTCGGTCCATCCACTGCAAAAGGCAGAATTTCTTGGTGGCTATCCATTTCAATTCTACTTCCCAATCACACTCCTACTTGTCAGTCCATGGCCCCTTCCACCGCTGCGATGAGCCCACACTCAGGTTGCAGGAGCAACACCTTATACTCTGTTGGGTAACCGCCAAGCTGATGGCATGAATGCTGATTTCACGAACCTCCCAATTGACCTACCACCCCCCCCCCCCACTTCACCATTCTTATTTCCCTCTCACATCTTCTCTTCTTACCTGTCCATCAACTCCCTCTGGTGCCCCTCTCCCTTCCCTTTCTCCCATAGTCTTCTGTCCTCTCCTATCAGATTCCCACTTCTCCAGCCCTTTGTCTCTTTCAACAATCAACTTCGCAGCTGTTTACTTCACCAACCTCTTGCTGGTTTTACCGATCACCTGCCACCTTGTACTTCTTCCTCCCCTTCCCACCACCCCTCCCCCCAGCCTTTTTATTCTGACTCCTTCTCCCTTTCCTTTCCAGTCCCGATGTAGGGTCTTGGCCCAAAACGCCAACTGTCCACTCTTTTCCGTTGATACTCTCTGGCCTGCTGAGTTCCTCCAGCATTTTGTGTGCGTTGCTTTGGATGTGCAGCACCTACAGGTTTTCACATGTGGGTGAATTATCCCGCCTGGTCTAGTAACACACTGCAGCAGTAGTGGCCAGTCTGGAGGGAAGATGCCATGCAATATCACCTCCCTGGAATGCTGGACAAGAAGCACTCCTAGCCTGTTGGATGCTTGGAATACTAAGAGAAAGCATCTTCATTTCACTTCTCATCGCAAAAGAACGTAACAGGCAGCCATGAAGTAAATCGATAACTTTATTTATCTTTAAAAATGATGAGTAAGCAGACAGAACTTTGTGCCACAAAACTCTCCAGTGTGTGAAACGTGGCATCACATCTACTGTTGCAGATCCCTTTAAAAAGGGCAGATTACTTGGTCTTGCTATGTACCAAGTATTTTTTTCTTACAGAAACTAAAAATAACGGTTTCCCCCACAATTTCTTGAATATTTGTCCCAGATAATAACAAATGTAGGAAAGTTGTAAAAAATATCAGTAGTGGGTTATTTTACGTCCATAGCATACATTTACAAGCAGAGCACTTTAGTAATAGAACATTTTGGACCACACCAATCATGTATGTATGTTTATGGGGCTTTGGTTAGGGAAAATATACAGAGGAAGGTCATACCCATAGAAATATTGTCGATTTAAAAGCCCTTAAATAACAAAATTCCATCAAAAATAATTCAGAAGTTACAACTCAGGAAGTCTATTTAATTTTTCTCCTTAACATCAGAGACCTTTGTTGTACCTACCCTTGTGGATATAGATAGGAAGGCTTGATGACTCCACAAACATGCACTGTGACTTGGAATGGTCTTTAACGAACTTACAGATGAGCAAAATTGTCCATTAAAAAACTGTGCCTTCCATAATGAAAAAGAGTTCCAATTATAAAAGTTTTACATCACATTATGTATTGATTGCACACTAACCTTCCTATAGAACATTTACCAGTGTCACATTATTGCATGAGCTCTCTAATATCAAGCACTATATATATATCCAGTTACTTATATAATCATTAAAAAGTCACTTTTTAGACAAGTATATAATGCTTAATTTTGAATTAACAAGTTAATAATAAAGTTTGTGCAAAACAAGCAGGCCTCTATAATTAAGTGACAGCAATTTTTGCTGTTGTTTTACAAAACAGACTGAGGGATTTGTTCAGAAGTGTGTCTCTTTCTCCGTGATGGTGGGAATGCGCCCATCACCTTTAAGTTTGCCATCACAGTCACTGATTGTGCTGCAGCACGCATCCATATTTGATATTCTCACTCCTTTCCGTCGCAGGTTGGGACTGGGTGTGGTAAGCTTCTTAATTTTCTGAAAGAGTTTGAAATACGGCGTTATTAAGAGGAGACTTGCCTGCTCATTTTCTCCTTTATTTGAAGACAAGGAATGAAGTTAACATTTGATTCCGAGCAACGAGGTACGTATTGAAAAGACTCAATGTACGACACCAGAGTACGTACTGATGAACAAATACAGCAATAGTGTCTGCAAGTGGAGAGCAAGGTTCTTGACTGAACACCAAGCAGGGTTTTCAGGTCTGGTGAGTCTTGCCTACACAAGACAATTTAGACAGCTTCCTCTTTAGGGCTTGAGAAGGTGGGGTTAGGTTGTGGAACAAGCTGAACGGTCATTCTGTGTTAAAAGGATCTCATTTCTGAAGCGACTGCTCCTCAGGTTGGATGCACTTTCCCCCTTCCACATGTGGCCCAAAAAAGCACCTCCCGGCTTTCATCCAGGCACTGGACTTGATGACATGCTTTCACGTACAAGGCAGCAGAATTAGCCCAGAGCGTTAGGACACAGGAGAACATCCAGTCTGCAGCTACAGTTTAGAAGGGGAGGCACTAGGGACTATTAATAAGAAGACTGCAGCCTTTAATCCTTTTCATTACCGTAGCAAACTTCATTGACATTACATCGGCGGCAGTAAACAAGATTACAACTGCAGAGACAGGGATCAATGTCAACTACACTGACAGCTGCACGGAAACAAGGTGTTACTACCGAAGTGGACTGTTACTATGGAGTCTCACTACTACCCATTATGCCACTGGCATTAAGGCCAGCAATGAAGGTCTTCCATTTCTGGCAGTGTTCAGGGCTTCCTTCGTCATGCCGATAGCTCAATTTTCACTACTGTCAGTCACGCAAATTCCGGGTGGAGACTCAGGAATACAGTCGCACTCAGATGTAGAAGGATTCTTCATTGTTGTCTCTGTAACAGTTTTGCTTTACCAGTCAGGGCGGTTAAACCCCTGAACCTGGAGGACCAGTGGACCACTCTTAGTCTGACCTCTACCCTTTGACCTGCTTGGCTTTGGTGAACCAATAAAGAGCCAAAACGTCAAGCCCCAACTCCAGCCAACATACTGTAGCTCTCTGGGTCATTGAGGCACACAAGCCTCCAGACTACAACGTTGTGGTCCTCTTGGAGAGCGACTATGGAGTGGACTGTTTTATATAGACACACATCTCGTGAGACGCACTGAGATGATGGAACATTGATGTGTTAAGAGTTGCACAGTCACATAGTAATACATCAGGAAGGAGGCCCTTCTGCCCATTTGAATCTGTGCTAACCATCAAGTGCCAACTACACTAATCAAAGTTCAAAGTAAATTTATTATCAAACCACATTTATGTCACCATATACAATCCTACCTGAGATTCATTCCTTCACTAATCACATTTTATTCTGCCCACATTCCTATTGATTTTACCAAGAAACTACCACTCACCTAAATTTCAGGGGCAATTTCCAGTGGCCGAATAAGCTACCAAGTGAACAGTAGGAGGAAACCGGAGGACCCGGAGGAAAGCTACACAACGTCGTCACAGGGAGAAAGTCAAACTCTCTGAGGGAACACTGGAGCAGATAAGCGAATGTCAGCTTAATGATGGCAAATACCTGTCGAGTAGGGGTTGCCAATCTGGAGCCCATGGACCCCTCGGTTAATGGTAGGGACTCATGACATGTAAAAAGGTTGAGAACCCCTGGTGTAGAGTCAGATGACAAAGAACAGCCATGGTGTGAATGGACCAGGTATCAGAGAGACAATGCATGTAGAGATGTCGGCAATGGAGGCAACTAGGACAATTCTAACAACTGATGCTTTCAAAAACAAGAGAAAATCTGCAGATGCTGGAGATCCAAGCAACACACACAAAATGCCGGAGGAACTCAGCAGGCTAGGCAGCATCTATGGAAAAGAGTACAGTCGATGTCTCGGGCCGAAACCCTTCAGCAGGATTGGAGAGAAAAAAGCTGAGGAGTAGATTTAAAAAGTGGGGTGAGGGAGAGAGAAAAACCAGGTGATAGGTGAAACCTGAAGGGGGAGAGATGAAGTAAAGAGCTGGGAAGTTGACTGGTGAAAGAGACAGAAGGTTATAGAAGAAAGAGGAGGGGGTGGAGCACCAGAGGGAGGCGATGGGTGGGCAAGGAGATGAGGTGAGAGAGGGAAAAGGGAATAGGAAATGTTGAAGTGGGGTGCATTACTGGAAGTTCGAGAACTCGATGTTCAAGCCATTAGGTTGGAGGCTACCCAAATGGAATATAAGGTGTTGTTCCTCCAATCTAAGGTGTGGCCTCATCACGACAGTGGAGGAGGCCATGAATAGACGTATCAGAATGAGAGCAGGAAGTGGAATTAAAATGGGTGGCCACTGGGAGATCTGGCTTTTTCTGGCGGGCAGAGCATTGGTGTTCAGCGAAGCAATCTCCCAATCTATGTCGGGTCTCACCAATATACAGGAGGCCACACCCAGAGCACTGGAACCGATGCTCTTTGTTTCAATTTATGGATGGGATTATGGGATGTCCCAAGCTGACATCTGTCCATCATTCTCACCAAACCAGTCATGGTTACATCTAAAAGGCTGTCAACTATATAACATTAACTATATTTGTATTCAAATTGCATAGAATATCACATATTCTCATTTTTGGTAGATAGTCATAGAGTCATAGACTACTACCACACAGAAACAGGCCCTTTGGCCCATCTATTCTATGACTCCCTAGTTCCAAAGACCTGCACTCAGACCATAGCCCTCCATACCTCTCCCATCCACGTACCTATACAAACTTTTTTAAAAGTTTTGAAATTAAATTAGCATCCACCACTTCCGCCAGCAATCCATTCCACACTGTCATCACCCTCTGCATGAAGATGTTCCCCTTAAACATTTCACCTTTCACCCTTAACCCATGACCTCTAGTTGTAGTCTCACCCAATCTCGGTGGAAAAAACCGACTTGCCTTTACCCTATCTAAACTCCTCATAATTTTGTACACCTGTATCAAATCTACCCTCGATCTTCTATGTTACAGGGAATGAAGACCTAACCTATTGAATCTTTCCTTAAAACTTATAACATCCTTATCAATTCCTTATAACACCCAGTCTGGGTCCACTTCCAAAGTAAAAATATCAAATCTGAGAGGGCATTGAGGGGATACGAGCAAAGCCTCTCTTGCCTTTTGCCACAGGATTATCCATCTATTTCAGGTATTAATTTTTCTCTAAACATCTTCCAACGTATTCCTTCTTACAAAAAAAACCTCTCGAGTTGAAGTTTAACCAAAGGCCATTTAGAAGTGAAACATAACATCTTTGTTTTGGTATTCAATCCCCTAACAATAAATTCTGTATATGCAAATAAACCATACACACTGACTCTCCTTTGTCTAACCTGCCTGTTATTTCCTCAAAGAATTCCAGCAGATTTGTCAGGCAAGTTTTCCCTTTAAGGAAACCTTGCTGACTTTGGCCCATTTAATGACTCCAACATTTTACCAAACACTGAAGTCAGGTGAACTGGCCTATAACACCTCCTGATGAAGGGTTTCAGCCTGAAACGTCGTTATTACCTCCTCCCATAGATGCTGTCTGACCTGCTGAGTTCTGCCAGCATTTCGTGTTTTTTTATAACACCTTCAGTCCTGTATTCATCACTCTTTGGTTCCATAAGGTTGTTATAGCTGGGAGTGGTCGTGGGGACAAGCTCCCACTACCTACTAAATGCTCCTGTTAAATGGTGTGCGACTCAAATAGCCTCTGACAACCAAGTACAGCTCCTGGCCTTCACGTGTGGCTTAGCTACTAAGCCCAGCAGAACTGTTTCTACTGACAGGAGAGGGGGTAAAGGCGGGTTACTGGCGCCTTAAATCCAGTCACATTGGGCAGATGGGGCTCGTCAGCTGTGGCTGGCAGATATATCCACTCACGGGGAAGGCTTCGGGAGTAAACCACGAGGGTAAAATCCATAGCTGGAGTCCCTAAGTGAAGTTCAAAGCTGACTGGCAACTCCTGTGATGCTGCTCAGTCGGTCTCTGCCATTCCTTTGGGTTCATCAGATGCGTGAAGAGGGGGAGCATGCGACATGGGCAGCAGCTCGCCCTCCATATTGCACTGCCCTGGCTTGTGTAGCTAGACAGCTAGGACGCAACATTCATGGTCGACCCTGACCGACGGAGGCTGCATCATCATCATTTTCACCCTTTTCAATGCTGGCCCACTGTTAAACTTTAATTCATCCTACTGACATGCAATTTTGTCCTACCATCTGCCTGTCGTTCCTCACAGTCTCACTACAACTAGTTGTACTGTATATCAAATGCCTCATCCTCAGCATGATCACTCTGTTTCCCAGCCCTCTGCCAAGTCAGTTTAAACCCTTCTCAACAGCTCTAGCAAACCTGCCTGCAAGGATATCGGTCCCCCTCGGGTTCAGCTGTAACCCATCCTTTTTGTACAGGTCACAACTTCCCCAGAAGAGATCACAGTGATCCAAAAACCTGAAAGTGTGCATCTTGTACCAATTCCTCAGCCACGCGTTCATCTGCCAAATCATCCTAATCTTACTCTGGAATATTTAAAAAATTATGTTCATGCATAATTTTTCAGAAATCATATTGTATTTCTTTTCTTCCTGTAAATGCCTGCAAGAAAATGAATCTCAAGATAGTAAATTGTAATAAACACGTAATTTGAGAATAAATTTACTTTGAAATTTTAAAATTTAAAGCTTTAAACCTGGTCAGGTGCACAAGCAGTAATGAAGAATGAAGAGTTCTTGCTCCCAAGATCTAGTGTATGACCATTTTGTATGGCAGGAAAGTGAACTATTAGACCAAAGAACCATAAGATAGAGGAAGAGAAGTAGGCCATTCAGCCCATTGAGTTTGCTCCACCATTCAGCCATGGGCTGATCCAATTCCTCCAGTCATCTCCACTCCCCTGCCTTCTCCCCATACCCTTTGATGCCCTGGCTAATCAAGAATATCTATCTCTGCCTTAGATGCACCCAATGACTTGGGCTCCACAACTGCTCATGGCAACAAATTCTACAAATTTACCACTCTCTCACTAAAGTAATTTCTCCGCATCTCTGTTGTAAATGGGCGTCTTTCAATCCTGAAGTCGTGCCCTCTTGTCCTAGAGTCCCCTATCATGGGAAATAACTTTGCCATATCTAATTTGTTCAGGCCTTTAACATTCGGAATGTTTCTATGAGACCCTACTGCCGATGATACAAAGATAGGTGGAGGAGCGGGTAGTGTTGAGGAAACAGAGAGCCTGCAGAGAGACTTAGATAGTTTAAGGGAATGGGCATAGAAGTGGCAAATGAAATACAATGTTGGAAAGTGTATGGTCAAGCTCTTTGGTGGAAGAAATAAACGGGCAGACTATTATTTAGATGGGGAGTGAAGTCATAACGCAGAGATACAAAGGGACTTGCTAGTCCTTGTGCAAGATACCCTAAAGGTTAACCTGCAGGTTGAGTCAGTGGTGAAGAAGGTGAATGCAATGTTGGCATTCATTTCTAGAGGTATAGAATATAAGAGCAGGGATGTGATGTTGTGGCTCTATAAGGCACTTGTGATACCACACTTGGAGTATTGTGTGCAGTTTTGGGCTCCTTATTTTAGAAAGGATATACTGACTGTGGAGAGGGTTTAGAGAAGATTCACGAGAATAATTCCAGGAATGAAAGGGTTACCGTATGAGGAACCTCTGGAAGCTCTTGGGCTGTATTCCCTGGAGCTCAGGAGAATTGGGGGGGAGAGGGATAGAAACATAGAAAACCTACAGCACAATACAGGCCCTTCGGCTCACAAAGATGTGCCAAACATGTCCCTACCTTAGAACTACCTAGGATTTACCCATAGCCCTCTATTTTTCTAAGCTCCATGTAGCCATTCAGGAGTCTCTTAAAAGACCCTATAGTTTCCGCCTCCACCATCGCCGCCGGCAGCCCATTCTGTGCACTCGCCACTCACTGTGCAAAAAACTTATCCATGACATCTCCTCGGTCGGTATCTGCTTCCAAGCACCTTAAAACTATGCCCTCTCGTGCTAGCTAATTCAGCCCTGGGGAAAAGCCTCTGACTATCCATACGGTCAATGCCTCTCATTATCTTGTACACCTCTACCAAGTCACCTCTCATCCTCTGTCACTCCAAGGAGAAAGGGTCGAGTTCACTCAACCTATTCTCATAAGGCATGCTCCCCAGCCCAGGCAACATCCTTGTAAATATACTCTGCACCCTTTCTAAGGTTTCCACGTCCTTCCTATAGTGAGGCAACCCAGAATTGAGCACAGTACTCCCAAGTGGAGTCTGACCAGGGTCCTATATAGCTGCAACATTATCTTTCGGCTCTTAAACTCAATCCCACAATTGATAAAGGCCAATGCACCGTATGACTTCTTAATCATAGAGTCAACCTGCATTGCAGCTTTGAATGTCCTATGGACTCGGACCCCAAGATCCCTCTGATCCTCCACACTGCCAAGAGTCATACCATTAATACTATATTCTGCCATCATATTTGACCTACCAAAATGAACCACCTCACACTTATCTGGGTTGAACTCCATCTGCCACTTCTCAGCCCAGTTTTGCATTGTATCAATGTACCGCTGTAACCTCTGACAGCCCTCCACACTATCCACAACACCCCCAACCTTTATGTCATCAGCAAATTTACTAACCCATCCCTCCACTTCCTCATCCAGGTCATTTATAAAAATCACGAGAAGTAAGGGTCCCAGAACAGATCCCTGAGGCACTCCAATGGTGATTTTGGACAAAATACATTTTTCATGAATACTCGTTTAAAAAACACACTAATGTGGTAAGATAATGATAACAAATGAAAAAATTTCTGCAGATCTGAGATAAAATTTGAAAATGCTGGAAGCACTAAGCAGATCAAATGGCATCCCTGGAAAGAGAACCCATTCATATTTCAGGTCTGGATCTTGATCAGATCTGAGAAAGAAGGAGAACCTAAAGTATAGGTGCAGAACCAGGCCATCTGGCCCACTGAATCTGTTCTGCCATTTCATCATGGCTGATCTATCTCATCTCTCAACCTCAATCTCCTGCCTTCTCCCCGTATATCTTCATGCCCTGACCAATCAAGACTCTATCAACCTCTGCCTTAAATATATGTAAAGACTTGGCTTTCTCAGCTGCCTGTGGGAACGAATTCCACAGATTCACTAACTTCTGGCTAAAACAAGTTACAGTTACGCAGCCAGGAAGGCCGGTGAGGGCTGAGAAGAACAAAGGGAAAATATCTCTGGTAGAATAGACCAGATGATTTATTATGACAAATCAGATTAAACTGCTTTGTCTGTGTAACATGTTGTTAATAGCTAAGCTGTTGGACATGTCCAGCATGGAAGAGAGGTGTGGATGGGGAGCCTTGGGTGATCACTGGGTTTAAAGCACCAGTAGGTTTCTTTGGACTAGCAGTGGATAAGGCTGCAGGTGAAGAGGCCCAGAATTCAGAGTAAGATCAAAGTATGGAAGTGGTGAAATGAGGTGGGAGCAGTTGCAGTAGTGTGGGGCAGAAGGATAAATTGTAAATGAGGGATTTACCTGACAGTAAACCCATTCCAGCTTTGGGAAGGTCTGGTTGACCCCCAATACCCCAGAAGCTTTCAAAATTGGGAATGATGTCATCCCATGTGCCCTGGAACAGAACTACAAGTGACACAGGGGTGACTCGGACCAAGAAACGATTAGACAAGCTTCCGGAGCAATGTTATCTCAACATGGTACAAATAGTCAAAGTCACAATTCACTCAAGAAATACCTGCTACAAAGGCATCATGCAGAAGAGTGAAACTTGAGTGAAATGATAAGCTTGAGTTCCTACAGAGATAAGCATTGAGAAATGAAAATTAAAAATACTATTAATAATAAAATATCTGCTTGCAATTACCTCTAAAAACGTTCCTTCAGTAGTCCATATTTTGAAGATAAATCCCAGAGGTATGCAGACCATAGAAGACAGAGCCAGTGCCCAACCGAGTGCATAACCCCAGTCAGGATAGACATAAACATTGTTGTACTTGAGTGGTTTATACCTCACAATGAAGAAAATGAAAATTGCCTGAAAGAAGAATGATTTATCAACATTAATGTCAATTATCTCAAATATTCCCATGTACTCATGTAAAGCATCTTCAATTGGTTTCCAAACATTTCATTTAAGGCCCAATTACTTCAGATCAGTGCTCAACATTTTTAGATATGTTTGTTTGTTTGTTTATTTGTTGACAAATGGCGTGAAATAGGCCCTTCAGCCCATCGAGCCGTGTTGACCAGCAACTCCCTGATTTAACTCTAGCCTAATCATGGGACAATTTACAACAACCAATTAACCTACCAACTGGTACGTCTTTGAATTGTGGGAGGAAACCAGAGAACCCTGGAAGAAACCCATGCGTTCATGGGGAGAACATACAAACTCCTTACAGGCAGCAGCAGGAATTGAACACATGTTGCTGGTACTGTAAAACGTTATGCTAACCAATAGGTAACAGTGTTACTCTGTGGTCAAGACTAATGTTAGGTTCCATTGGAGAGGTTATTACCCAATGCAGTAAGACTCTTGTCCAGTGCCACATCATATTTTCAATGCATTTGTTCACTGAAGTTTGAGAAAAAGATTGTTCAAAATTTACTCTTCTTGAGTGGAGTGATTGTAACACGTTCTGTCATCTCAATTTCCAATCTTCAGTGGCCTTTGTTGGCTATGATTTGCAATTGTACTTGGTTGTGTTATATTTAATCTGGACAGCGACCCTTCACCTGAACTATGTTCTATGTTATGTCCTTATGTTCTACCTAAACTGAAGAGGATTATTGTAGATTTGCATAGTATGTTGCTTTTGCACTAACTTTCATAGTTTGCCTTCTTACATTCCTTTCTTAATAAAACCAGATCAGGGACCATATCATGCTAATAATTAAAAATACCAACGGAGTGAACACATTGAATAAGTATCTAATTTTAAAACCTGGAAAGGTGCACAATTTAAAAGAAAATAGGAGCAGCAGATAGTCATAGAGTCATAGAAAAGTACAGCATATTCAGCCCATCTAGTCCGTGGTGAATTATTTAAACTGCCTACTCCCATTCACCTGCACTGGGACAATACCCTCCATACCCCTACCATCTACGTACCTATCCAAACGCTCTTCAATATTGAAATTGAGCACCACTTGCACTAGCAGCACTCCTGACCCTCTGAGTGAAGAAGTTTCCCTTATGTTCCCCTTAAACTTTTCAATTTTCACCCTTAACCCATGACCTCCAGCTGTAGTCCCACCCAACTTCAGAGAAAAAAGCTTGTTTGTATTTACCCCATCTATACCCCTCATAATTTTGCATACTTCTTTCAAATCTGCCCTCAAGGAATAAAGTCCCATTCTCTTCAGTTTTTCCTTTTAACTCAGATTCTCCAGTCCAGGCAACATCATTGTACATTTTCCCTGTACTCTTTATTTACACCTTTCCTGTAGGTAGGTACCAAAACTGCACGCAATACTCCAGATTAGGTCTCACTGATAGTGATTGATAACTCGATTGGAAAAGGTGCTTAAATAATAAAATTTAAATAACAGAGAAGAAGCTTCATTTTAAAAGTAGTGCACAACTTCCAATAAGTAATCTGAAGTTTTGCCATTTTACTTAATTCTGAGGACACTATGTATAATTAATAGTTTTCTTAATAGTATGAAAAAGAGAAGTAGTTATCAAAAGAAATAGTAGTGAATTAAAAACTTACTGCGCATATACCAGGGGTAACGAATACCCAGCACCATTTAATCAGAATGAAAGGTCTGTACCCGATCATGTCTTCAATGTTATCATAAAAACGATCACTTCCTGCGAACACAAGAGAGATCAAAATACTATCAGTTATTTCATTTCACATAAAATAACATCAAATTATTATCAGCATGAATCTTTTATTGTAGTATTTTACGGTAAGCTTTGTCCGGCCTACAAGGATAAAGCATTCGTTTGGTAATTTTTCTTGAATTTTATAGAAAAAAATTTAATCTGTGTTGAAAGTGAGGCAAGATTCATGATAAATTTACAAAGGAGATGTTTGATAATATGATGCTTATCGAAATAAACTGATTCATTTCCTTCATATTCTAGCCTTGCAATTAAGTGCAATCTGTATCAGGAAGACCAAGCGCAGTGTACGGGAGAGAAATAAAATATTCAGGATCTTCCTCTTGAAATCCATTTTTATCTCTTGTGCACAGCATTGCTGGCCTGAGGTAATTTACTCCTGTATTCATCATTCTTAAGCTACCCAAAGAGACTGGCTGCAGAAAATAAACCCTAGTGACACTGAGTGAGGCTGGGAATAGGCATCATGACCAAAACGATCAGTCGTTCGTTTCCAGGGAAATGCTAGCTTCCCTAGAGCAGAGGGAGCTGTAATTTAACAAAGCAATTTAAAAATAAATCAGTGACTTGAAGTTAAACAAATCTCAGATGTATGAATACAAAGCACAGGGGCTTTTCGTTTCTCTGTCATGTATATTAAAAGGTAAGAAAGATGTAGTTTGGCTTGCAATAATGCCACCTACAGTCCTCTAACATGGAAGGTTCTCTCAGCTCATGTTAATACCTCAGAGCTTCTGAGCACGGCCGCTTGTAACTGGGCATTGGATAACAATATGTGATTATAAGACCATAAGACATAGGAGCATAATTAGGCCATTCAGCCCATTGAGTCTTCTCTGCATCATGGCTGATTTATTATCCCTCTCAACCCAATACTCCTGCCTTCTCCCTGTAACCCTGACACCCTGACTAATCAAGAACCCATCAAACTCCACTTTACATATACTCAATAACTTGGCCTCCACAGTCACTGGTAGCAATGAATTTCACAGATTCATTACATTTTGGCAAAAGAAATTCCTCCTCACCTCTGTCCTAAATGGATATCCATCTATTCTGAGGCTGTTCACCCCCATTAAATAAAACATCCTTCTCATATCCACTCTATCCAGACCTTTCAATATTTGATAAGTTTTAATGAGATTCCCCCCATTCTTCTAAACTCCAGCGAGTACATGCCCAGAGCCATCAAATGCTCCTCATATGTTAACATATTCATTCCCAGAATCATTCTTAAATGCCAGCACTTCTTCTCATAGATAATGAGACCAAAACTGCTCAGAATACTCCAAGTGAGGTCCAAACAAAGCATTTATTTTTGCTTTTATATTCTTGTCCTCTCAAAATGAATGTCAACATTGCATTTACCTTCCTTACCAAAGACACAAATTGGAAGTTAACCTCTACAGAATCCTGCACAAGGACTCCCAGGTTCTTTTGCACATTTGATTTTTGAATTTTCTTCCCATTTAGAAAATAGTCCATCAGACCATAAGATATAGGAACAGAATTAAACCATTTGGCCCAATGAGTCTATTCCACCATTTCACCATGGCTGATCCAATTTTCGTCTTAGCCCCAATCTCCTAGCTTCTTTCTGGATTCCTTCATGCCCTAACCAATCAAGAATCTATCAACCTCTGCCTTGAACATTCGGAAAGACTTGGCCTCCACAGTCGCCTGTGGCAAAGAATTCCACAGATTCTACAGATCTCTTGGCTAAAGAAGTTCCTCCTCATCTCTGTTCTAAAAGGATGCCCCTCTATTCTGAGTCTGTGTCCTCTGGTTTTTGACTCTCCCACCATAGGAAGCATCCTCTGTACATCCACTCTATCAAAGCCTTTCACCATTTGACAGTTTTCAATGAGGTAAACCCACATTCTTCTGAATCCTAGTGAATACAGGCCCACAGCAATCAAACACTCTTCATATGACAAGCCGTTCAATCCTAGAATAATTCTCGTGAACCCCCCTTTGAACCCTCTTTAGTTTCAGCACATCCTTTCTAAGATAAGGGGCCAAACCTGCTCACAATACTCCAAGTGAGGCCTCACCAGTGCTGTATAAAGTCTCAACATGACATCCTTGCTTTTATATTCTAGTCCTCTTGAAATGAATGCTAACATAGCATTTGCCTTCCTCACCACAGACTCAACCAAAAAATTAACCTTCAGGGAATCCTGCCCAAGGACTCCCAAGTCCTTTTGCATTTCAGTTTTTTGTATTTTCTCTCCATTCAGTAAATAGTCAACTCTTTCATTTCTTCTACCAAAGTTCGTGACCATACACATCTCAACACTGTATTCCACTTGCCATTTCTTTGCCCATTCTGCTAATCTAAGTCCTTCTGTAGCCTCTCTACCTCTTCAAAACTACCTGCCCCTCCACCTATCTTCATATCATCTGCAAACTTTGCAACAAAAACCCATCAATTCCATCGTCCAAATCATTGATATATAATGTAAAAAGACTCGGTCCCAACACAGACCACTGTGGAACACCACTAGTCACCGGCAACCAGCCAAAAAAAAACTCACTTGATTTCCACTCTGTGGCCCCCTGCCAATCAGCCACTGCTTTATCCATGCTGGAATCTTTCCTGTAGTACCATGGGCAGCCTCATGTGTGGCACCTTGTCAATGGGCTTCTGAAAATCCAAGTACACAACATCAACTAATTCTCCTTTATCCATCCTGCTTGTTACTTCTTCAAAGAATTCCAACAGATTTGTCAGGCAAGATTTTCCCTTGAGGAAACCATGCTGACTATGGCCCATTAGATCATGTGCCTCCAAGTACCCTGAGACCTCATCCTTAATAATCAATTCCAACATCTTCGTAACCACTGAGGTCAGACAACTGGCCTATAGTTTCCTTTCTTCTGCCTCTCTCCCTTCTTGAAAAGTGGAGAAACATTTGCAATTTTCCAGTCTTCTGGAACCATTCCAGAATCTGGTGATTCCTGAAAGATCATTACTAGTGCCTCCACAATCCTTATCTCTAATTATGGTAATTTCACACACTTAATGCTCCCTGACACCTGGAACTTCCATACTGCTCGTGTCTTCCATCATGAAGACTGATGCAAAATACTTATTTGACACCTATAGTCCTTCTATCAAACTTATGGTTGAAACTTTTATTCCTTCTTTCAAAGTGCATGACCTTACTTTTACCTACACTAAATTCCATCTGCAACTTCTTTGTGCATTCTCCCAATCTGTGCAAGTCCTTCTGCAGAATCTCTGCTTCCTTGATGCTACATGCCCCTATACCTACCTTCATATCATCTACAAAGTAGGGCACAAAGCCATCAATTCCATCATCCAAATCAATGACATATAATGTGAAAAGAAGCAGTCCCAACCTGACCCCTGCAAACATCACTAGTCACTGGCAGCCAATCATAAAAGGCCCCATTTACTCCACTCTTTGCTTCCTGCCAAACAGCCAATGTTCTTGCTAGTAAATGCTATGAGCTCTTACCATGTTAAGCAACCGCATGTGTGGCACCTTGTCAAAGGCCTTTTGAACATGTAACACCCTCTTACTCTCCCTTGTTGATCTTGCTATGATCTTGCCTGTTATTTTCTCAAATAATTTCAGAAGACCTGTCAGGCAAGATTTCCCCTTAAGGAATCCAAACTGATGTTGGCATACTTTATCATGTGTCTCTACGTAAAGGATTCCGACATCTTCCCAACCACTGAAGTCAAGCTAACTGATCTATAATTTAATTTTTTTCTGCCTCTCTCTCTTCTGAATGAGGGGAGTGACATGTACAATCTTCTAGTCCTTTGGAACTATTTCAGAATCTAGTGATTCTTGAAAGATAGTTACTAATGCCTCCACAACCTGTTCAGCTACCTGTTTCAGAACCCTGGGATGTAGTCCCTCTGACTTATTTACCTTCAGACCTTTCAGCTTCCCAAGCACCTTCTCCTTAATTGCAACAACACTCATTTCTGCCCCCCGACACTCTCGCATTATGGCATTCAGCTGGCGTACTCCACAGTGAAGACACACCTTCTGAATTTCCCTCAGAAACTCCAGGCATTGTCGTTCTGCCATAATCCCTGCCAAGTATCTACTTCCAGTCAACTTCAGCCAGCTCCTCTCTCATGCCCTTGTTATTCCCTTTACTCCACTGTAATACTTATACATCTGACTTTCTACTCTCCCTCTCAAACTGCAGAGAGAATTCTATCATGTTATGATCACAGCCTCTGAAGAGTTTCTTTACCTTAAGCCCCCTAATAAAATCTGGATTAATACACAACACCCATTCCAGAATAGCTGGTCCCCTAGTGAGCTGAACCACAAGCTGCTCTAAATAGCCATTTAGGTATTTTACAGACTCCCTATCTTCGGATCCAGCACCAACCTGATTTTCCCAATTTACCTGCATATTGAAATCCCCCATGACTGTCGTAACAGTGTCCTTTTTACGTGACTTTTCTATCTCCCATTATAATTTGTATCCCACATCCTGGGTACTGTTCAGAGGTCTGTATATAATTCCCATCAGGGTCTTTTCACCTTGCATTTTCCTAACTCTATCCACAAGAATTCTACATCTTTTGATCCTATGTCACTTCTTTCTAAGGATTTGATTTCATTTTTGCCAACAGAGCCACCTGACTCCCTTCTGCCTACCTGCCTGTCCTTTCAATACTATGCATATCTTTGGATGTTAAGCTTCCAATTATGATCTTCTTTGAGCCACAACTCAGTGATGCCTGCCAATCTCTAACTGTGCCACAAGATCATCTATCTTATTCCATATACTATTTGCATTCAGATATCTGTATTCATCACCCTGTTTTGATTTTGCCCTATCATCTGTCTGACCTTTGCACAGTCTCACTACGCACTGCATCTACTGAATACCAAATGCCCCCTCCTCAGTCCCATCATTCCAGTTCTCATCCATCATATCACATCCATCTGGTGTAATTAAAGATGCAATACCTGCTAATTGCATGTAATGATTTAGGCAAGGCTAACCAGGCGATCATTGGCTGCACACTTCTCTGAGGGATCAATACCAGAACTGGGTTGCATCTGTCAAAGCTAAGGAATCAGGCAGGAGCAGGTAGTGGTGGCCATTTCCAATGTAAGGTAATAAGGGGTTGAGTAGAGCAAAACATGCAGAGGAAATTTCCTGAAGAAAAGCAATCCTTCAAGCACAAAATAAAAGAACTGTAGATACTGGAAATCTAAAATAAAGAATTGATAAAGGGTCCACAACCTAAATATTAACTGATACTGTCTGACCTGCCTGACAGTTTCCAACATTTATGTTTTCCTTCAAGCACAGAGTTGACCGACAATGGCTGGCCCAGAAGATGGGTCCTAAGCGCAGAAGAAAGATCCACCCTGCCCATGTCATTGAGACTCTGTGCCAAAATGTCCCATAGATGGAATTGTCCGTTAGGCCTCAGTAGTAGCCTGGCTCGTGTTCAGAAGAAATCCCCTGTGTGGTGCTTCCATCGGCCTGAAGCTTCAGTGTGCTGTGAGTTGGAGTGTCCTTTGCATGGAAAGTGTGGATGGAGATATGCTGGATCTGTCCAGATGCATTCCCACCATTGCAGTAACACCGGACTCCACACTCAATCTCTTTTCCCAGGGAAGAGGTCCACTGAAACCTGCTGGTCTTCCCCAGAGGGAACTATCCAAGACTGAGCCATAAACACAGTAGCTTCTGCATATGATGGAAATCCAGAGCAACATACACAAAACGCTGGAGGAACTCAGCAAGTTAGACAGCATCAATAGAGGGGAATAAACAGCCCATGTTTCAGGACAACACCCCTCATCAAGTCTGGAAATGAACTGGGGAAAGCTTCAATAAGAAGGTGGGGAGGGGGAGAGTGGAATAATGGCCGTTGATATCCAAGGCTGAATATTGCTGGGAACACACTCCAGTCTCCAATACATACTGCAAGATGCACCATGCCAAGGAATATATGAAGTAAAAATTTATTTTATTTAACGCTGACTTTATCTTCAGTTATGGGACTATTCTAATGACATAAACAAGGGATCGTTTAATGTATGATGTAATCAGCAAACATATTGACTATAGATATTGCCTGAATATAAACCCTATTCATACGTATTTTCCTGTGGAAGCATTTAAAAAGGGAAGAGATGGTGCTGGCCACCATTGGGACCCCCAATCCTGGGAACATAAGCACAGTTAGAGCTGGACTGATTAAAGGTGACTGTATCCTGATGCCTCGTCCATTTCCTCTCATCACACCTTCCTCCTCAATCCATGTTCTCTTTTGGTTTATAAGCAGCAGATGGTATAAATACACCAAGACCTTTTCATCATCCCACCATCCTCTTCACAACCTCCCTACTCACTCCCTCCCAATTTTAGTTTCACTCGTGCGTTTTGCTGAATTTTGAAGGAATTGGCCTGATGACGCAAAAAGAAAAAATCTAGAGGATGAAGACCAACATTTGATTTTACTTGATATCCCAATTTTTCTACCTTAGTCATTCTGGGCCTGCAAAAGCAAGCAAGTAGAGGCATATTATGATTTTTATACATAAATGTTACTGAATGTGACAGCACATCAGCATTGAATAGTCATCATTATTGATAGCATAATTCTACTTATGCAATGGCTTTGGGACTAATCCACTCACATTCCCACCCACAACCAAGGCACTGTAGGAGTATTTCTACCCAAAGCATTATTTTTCTCCACCTGAATAGATCACACTAAACTCAACACAAAGTTATTTCTAACAAATCTTTGATAAAACTAGAAGAATTAAATATTTATAGCACAACAGGAAGTCGCTTAGCCCATTGTGCCTGTGACGCTTATTTTTTTAAACCTAGAGATTAGTATCAATTTCCAGCTCTGTTTGTAATCTTGAAATGTAACCTTTCAGAGGGAAATCATTCTTTTGTTATGTATTTTATTTGTCCTGGACTCAACATGTAAGTGCAATTGTGAAGAAAGCACAGCAACCTCTACTTCCTTAGGAGTCTGCAGAGATTCAGCATGATATCTAAAATGTTGACAAATTTCTATAGATGTGCCGTGGAGAGTGTATTGACTGGCTGCATCACAGCCTGGTATGGAAACATCAATCCCTTTGAATGGAAAATCTTACAAATGGTATTAAATTTGGCCCAGTACACCAAAGGTAAAGCCCCACTCCCCCAAACCATTGGGCACATCTACATGAAACGCAGCATCCATCATCAGAGATCCCCAGCACCCAGGCCATGCTCTTTTCTTGCTGCCTCCATCAGGCAGAAGGTACAAGAGCCTCAGGACTCGCACCACCAGGCTCTTGAACAAAAGCGGATAACTACACTCACTTGCTCATCATTGAGATGTTCCCACAACCAATGATCTCACTTTAAGGACTCTTTATCTGATTATCTCATTATTTATTGCTATTTATTTGTATTTGCACTTGCCCAGTTTGTTGTCTTCTGTACTCTGGTTAATCTTTCATTGACCCTGTTAATGTTAATATTCAATAGATTTGCTGAGAACGCTAGCAGGTAAATAAACCTCAGGGTTGTATATGGTGACGTATATGTACTTTGATAACAAAATTGACTTTGAAATTTGAACTTTATTCGTGGCCATGCCCCAAACAATTTAGTGGTTCACAAAGGAAGATGCATGATTAAGATGTTTATATTTCTATTGCTGACTTCTTTGCTTCCAGAACTACGGACTTTTCAGCTGACAAATATTATTCTTTCATCAAACTTTAAGTATGGTCCTACTCAATAAATGAAATACAGATGTCTAAATACATCTAAATTTATTTTACACTCAGTAATCTATGATAAACTCTGCCTCAGTAAGTAAACACAAAAGAAACTGTAAATGACATACCATAGGCCCAGCCTATACAAATACACTCGAAAATGGCCACAAACAGCAGGCACATGCCACTTGAAGCATAGGCATCGAACAGCTGGAAAATGTACATTCCTCCCTTTCAATATAAAGAAAATAAAATACATATTTCATAAAGTGTTTCTATAACTTCTGCAAATATATTTTTTAAAATGGTTTAAAAAAGCATTGTTAGGAAAACAAGAAACCATAAATCACAGCATTCAACATCAGCAGGAAAGATTCTTCATATTTTATGAGGAAGGATTAAAGGGATAGAGTTGAATAACACACACAAAATGTTGGAGGAACTCAGCAGGTCGGGCAAGATCTATGTAGAGGAATAATGGGCTGACGTTTCAGGCTGAGACCCCTCACCAGGACTGGAATGGAAGGGGGAAGAAGCTAATTCCTCCTAATATTAGAGATGAATCCTGATTTGGCCACACTAAGGTAGCATCAATCTCACTCAGGCTTCACCTAAGAAGATGATTTGTTGGTGTGTTTGCACTCTTCCCTTGTCGCAAAAGAAAACCATTAAGAGAACTTAACTCAAGCACAGTGGGCAGTCTCTTTAAGGACAGCTGTGAGGATGCTCAACATCAGGGGAACCCAGTGGGAATCAGCACCTTGTGCTTGCGGTCCACTTGGATGCTAAACTGGCATCAAAGTCTGCAGCAATGGATGTCTTTGGACTCTGCTGTGATTTAAGTAACGAAGCTATTGGTGGTTCCAGACCATAGCATCAACCTGCTCATTTCTTCGCAATTTCCAGGAATATGATAGCTATAACTGGATGGTTATAGTTCTGCAAAGTATTTTTTCAGTCCCTCTCCACCATGATGTCATGCAGTGAAAGGAAGACAATTCTTCCTCTTAGTACTGTCTTGTACACAAAATAAACTGAGCAGAAATAACAACATGCATTTATTAGTGGCAAAAGACACGAAATGCTGGAGGAACTCAGTAGGTCAGGCAGGATCTATAGAAATTAATAAACAATCGATCTTTTGGGCCTCCTGATGAAGGATCTCAGCCCGAAGCGTCGACTGTTTATTCATTTCCGTAGACGCTGCTTGACCTGCTGAGCTCCTCGAGCATTTTGTGCGTTTGGCCTTGGATTTCCAGTATCTGCCAATTTTCTCTCGTTTACATTTATTAGCATGCCTTCAACACGACACAATATAGAAGGTTATTTCACAGGAACAATACCAAAGAGCAACTGACACTAAGCACAGCAGGAGATAGCAGGGCAGTGGACTTGAAGCTTGGTCAAAGAAGCAGCTTGGAAGGAATTTCTTAACCTTGTTGGGATTTTTGATAGTTGAAAGCATGCCCATCAATGGTTAAGTATTAAAATTAGGCATGGATTATCAGAGAGATTAATATAGGCCCAAATAAAAATGCATGTTTGCTTTTAGGGTCAGTTATTTTGTTTGATTAGCTCTCTCTTTTAGACTTCTCTTATTCCTTGTCATAGCTATTTCTGTAGATGAAGACATAGACATTTCTATGGCTTCTAGATCTGACAGTGACCTTTGGAATAAGATGTAGCCCATCCTGTGACATTCTCAAAATATTACCTTACTTTTCTCTGTGGTAGCCTTTCCAGAGAGAATCTAAGAGGAGTGGAGTATAATGTATTCTGTGATAGAAAAAGCTATTGTTTTAGAATAAATGAAGACTTTTGGACTCCTTGCAGATTAATTGTGTTAAATTAATTATAATGTGCCCATGCAGTCTAACTCATTTTATTTCAAGTAGATTAACTAAATCCTTTAACACTGTGAGCTGTAGACAGTATATGAATGGTTAACACATTTTCTTTTGAATTGCCCATTGGGAGGATGGCGAGCAAAATGATTTCTTGTGTCACAACCAAGAGAATGTAACAGTAATAAATGTCAGCTTAAAGGATGTCAGCGTTGACAACGATATCCATTAATGAATTTATTCACTTAAGTGAAAAGGGCTGATCTGACGTGCAGGATAAACTGTTTGCCTCCATAGGGACCTAACTTTACAACACAGATCAGAAGCAAGCACTTCGCCTAAACTGTGCCTCTTAGTAAACATGAAGACCTAATATAAACAGCACACACAAGATGCTGGAGGAACTCAGCATCGATAGAAAAGAGTACCATCGACGTTTCAATAGGACCTGCCGAGTTCCTCCAGCATCTTTTGTGTGTTGATTGCATTTCTAGCATCTGCAGATTTTCTCTTCTTTGTGAATGGAAGACCTAACATAGCCCTCTAGGCTTCAAAGGCAGGTGGGGAACATATGTTTACAAATATATCAGCTAATATATTGGGGATGGCAAAATAATTGAGTGTCCATGGCAGAGTATGAAGCATGTGAGGTCATTGTCTATGCAAGTCCCTCGATAGATTTGACTTGCTCCAAATGCAGATGATGCTTTGCAGTATATGCTCACGTATGTCAGATCTACAGCTAAGATAGTCTTCAGAAGGGCTTCTGCAAACACCTGCTGGATATGGAGGAGAAGTATTTCTCCACTGGTCCACATTCAGACCACTACTTCATCACTATCTACTCCGATTGTGATCTTGACCCTTTGCACCTCAGTGTACCTCCCCACGAATCATAGCCTCCCAATTCTCTTTGCTCCTGTCATCCCAGGTCCTAGTAACCCATCCTTAACTGTTCCACATCAGTTGGAAACTGCTGCACTTACCACTGAATTGTTCTTCCTTCCAAACTGTTCTCAATCCCTCTTCAACCTCCTTCCACCCCAAACACCTCTTACCACTTTCTTTGACCCCAATAAAGGCTGATCCAAGGGCTGTTGCAGATTTCACAGAAGGTTAATTCTGAGCGTCATTCTTAAGAGTGCTACCTGAGGATATTAATGATTTGGTTTTATGGCAACAGGACTGATATCATGCACCCCATTGGCCTGACCATATAAGTCCTGGCACACATTCTATGTCCAATAGGAACTTATTTCTTGGCTAATATTTTGAAATTTCTAGTTTCAGTAAGATGAAAGAGCTGATTGTGGACTTCAGGAAGGGTAAGACGAAGGAACACATACCAATCCTCATAGAGGGATCAGAAGTGGAGAGAGAGAGTAGTTTCAAGTTCCTGGGCGTCAAGATCTCTAAGGATCTAACCTGTTTCCAACATATCGACGCAGTTATAAAGAAGGCAAGACAGTGGCTATACTTCATTAGGAGTTTGAGGAGATTTGGCATGTCAACACTCAAAAATGCTATAGATGTACCATGGAGAGCATTCTGACAGGCTGCACCCTGGTATGGGGTGGGGGGGGGGGGGTCTATTGCACAGGACCAAAAGAAGCTGTAGAGGGTTGTAAATCTAGTCAGCTCCGTCTTGTGTACTAGCCTACCAAGTACCCAGGACATCTACAGGGAGTGGTGTCTCAGAAAGGCAGCGTCCATTATTAAGGACCACCAGCACCCAGGGCATGCCCTTTTCTCACTGTTACCATCAGGTAGGAGGTACAGAAGCCTGAAGGCACACACTCAGCGATTCCTGAACAGCTTCTTCCCCTCTGCCACCTGATTCCTAAATGGACATTGAACCCTTGGACACTATCTCATTTTTTTAATATATAGTATTTCTGTTTTTTGCACAATTTTTAATCTATACTGTAATTTATTTATTTATTTATTTATTTATTATTATTCTATTTTGTTTTTTTTCTTCTGTATTATGTATTGCATTCTACTGCTGCTGCTAAGTTAAAAAAATTTCACATCACTTGCCAGTGATAATAATTCTGATTTAACAGCATATCTTTACTTTTGGTATTCTTTTTACATTAATATTTTAAAATAGTACAATACCATTTTTACACATGCCAAAAACATTGTATGACAAACAATTTGGAGATGGACCACGCTTAATTTTAACTATAAGATGTGAATACATTAAGCTTTATAATTCTCAGTCAACAAAGTTGTTAATTAAAAACACTCAATTAAATCTATTCCAATTTGTGCAATTAGAGCTTTAGAATGACTTCCAGGAGATCATTAAGATTTACTCATTATATTTCAAAATATCATTGCCTGTACTGCTGCTTCAATGTGCTCAGCTGAATTTCTTTCAATTTAACTCCTGTCAAGTCAATGGTCCAGTAGTGATGAACCGACCGCACAATTTGCTTACAATGTTGTACATGCTCTCTTCTAAAAGTGTAGCTTGTTGTGTCTCCAAGAAGCTAGGTTATGAGCTTAGTATTCTGATCACTCCGAAGAACTGCTCCTTTGATGAGTTCCCTTATCTACACCAGTCCAATGCGTTTATCTAGATGGCTAATCCTGTTCCAACATTGTTCCTCACCTCTGAATGTCCACTTAATCTGTTGGTACAGATCTGAAACTAACTTTGCAGGTCTATATCTTTAATCCTTAATGGGTTTTGGCAAATTCTTCACTCTTAATAGGTGATAGAAAGTTTAAACTAGAATTGTTGGGGGATGGGAACTGAACTACAGAGACTGGAGAAGAGGCAGTTGGCTCACAAATAGGGAAAGCTTGCAGATAGTGTGAGAGGGAAGACAGGGAGGTGATAGAGAAGGGACGCGCTCAGACCGACGGTTTGAGATGTGTCTATTTTAATGTAAGGAGTATTGTGAACAAAGCGGATGAGCTTAGAGTGTGGATCAGTACTTGGAGCTATGATGTGGTGGCCATTACAGAGACTTGGATGGCTCAGGGACAGGAATGGTTACTTCAAGTGCTGGGTTTTAGATGTTTCAGAAAGGACAGAGAGGGAGGCAAAGAGATGGGGACGTGGCACTGTTGATCAGAGATAGTATCACGGCTGCAGAAAAGGTGGACTTCATGGAGGGATTGTATACGGAGTCTCTGTAGGTGGAGGTTAGGAACAGGAAGGGGTCAATAACTTTACTGGGTGTTTTTTATAGGCCGCCCAATAGTAACAAGGATATCGAGGAGCAGATAGGGAAACAGATCCTGGAAAGGTGTAATAATAAGAGTTGTCTTGGTGGGAGATTTTAATTTCCCAAATATTGATTGGCATCTCCCTAGAGCAAAGGGTTTAGATGGTGTGCTAGGTGTGTTCAGGAAGGTTTCTTGACACAGTATGTAGATAAGCCTACAAGAGGAGAGGCTGTACTTGATCTGGTATTGGGAAATGAACCTGGTCAGGTGTCAGATCCCTCAGTGGGAGAGCATTTTGGAGATAGTGATCATAATTCTACTCCTTTACAATAGTATTAGAGAGAGATAGGAACAGACAAGTTGGAAAAGCGTTTAGTTAGAGTAGAGGAATTATGAGGCTATCAGGCAGGAAATTGGAAGCTTAAATTGGAAACAGATGTTCACAGGGAAAAGGACGGAAGAAATGTGGTAAATATTCAGGGGATATTTGTATGGAGTTCTGCACAGGTATGTTCTAATGAGACAGGGAAGTTATGGTAGCATACAGAAACCGTAGTGTACAAAGGCTGTAATAAATCTAGTCAAGAAGAAAAGCTTACAAAAGGTCCAGACAGCTAGGTAATGTTAGAGATCTAGAAGATTATAAGACTTACAGGCTAACAGGGAGGAGTTTAAGAAGGAAATTAGGAGAGCCAGAAGCGGCTGTGAGAAGGCCTTGGTGGGCAGGTTTAAGAAAAACCCCAAGGCATTCTACAAGTACGTGAAGAGCAAAAGGATAAGACATGAAAGAAAAGGACCTATCAACTGAGACAGTGGGAAAATGTGTATGGAACCAGAGGAAATAGCAGAGGTACTTAATGAATACTTTACTTCAGTATTCACTATGAAAAAGGATCTTGGTTATTGTAGTGATGACTTGCAACGGACTGAAAAGCTTGAGCGTGCAGATATTAAGAAAGAGGATGTGCTGGAGCTTTTGGAAAGCATCAAGTTGGATAAACCGCCGGAACCGGATGAGGTGTACTCTAGACTACTGTGGGAGGCGAGGGAGGAGATTGCTGAGCCTCTGGCGATGATCTTTGCATCACCAATGGGGACGGGAGAGGTTTCGGAGGATTGTAGGGTTGCAGATGTTGAGTTCCTTTATTCAAGAAAGAGAGTAGAGATAGTCCAGGAAATTATAGACCGGTGAGTTTCACTTCAGTGGTTGGTAAGCTGATGGAGAAGATCCTGAGAGGCAGGATTTATGAACATCTGGAGAGGTATAATATGATTAGTAGTCAGCAGGGCTTTGTCAAGGGCAGGTCATGTCTTACGAGCCTGATTGAATTTTTTGAGGATGTGACTAAACACATTGATGAAGGAAGAGCAGTAGATGTAGTGTATATGGATTTCAGCAAGGCATTTGATAAGGTACCCCACACAAGGCTTATTGAGAAAGTAAGGAGGCATGGGATCCAAGGGGACACTGTTTTGTGGATCTAGAACTGGCTTGCCCATGGAAGGTAAAGAGTGGTTGTAGACGGGTCATATTCTGCATGGAGGTCAGTGACCAGTGGTGTGCCTCAGGGATCTGTTCTGGGACCCTTGCTCTTTGTGATTTTTATAAATGACCTGGATGAGGAAGTGGAGGGATGGGTTAGTAAATTTGCTGATGACACAAAGGTTGGGGGATGTTGTGGATAGTGTGGAGGGCTGTCAGAGGTTACAGCGGGACATTGATAGCATGCAAAAATTGGGCTGAGGAGTGGCAGATGGAGTTCAACACAGATAAGTGTGAAGTGGTTCATTTTGGTAGGTCAAATATGATGGCAGAATATAGTATTAATGGTAAGACTCTTGGCAGTGTGGAGGATCAGAGGGATCTTGGGGTCCGAGTCCATAGGACGCTCAAAGCAGCTGCGCAGATTGACTCTGTGGTTAAGAAGGCATACGCTGTATTGGCCTTCATGAATCGTGGATTTGAATTTAGGAGCTGAGAGGTAATGCTGCAGCTATATAGGACCCTGGTCAGACCCCACTTGGAGTACTGTGCTCAGTTCTGGTCGCCTCACTACAGGAAGGATGTGGAAGCCATAGAAAGGGTGCAGAGGAGATTTACAAGGATGTTGCCTGGCTTGGGGATCATGCCTTATGAGAATAGGTTGAGTGAATTTGGCCTTTTCTCCTTCGAGCGACGGAGGATGAGAGGTGACCTGATAGAGGTGTATAAGATGATGAGAGGCATTGATCATGTGGGTAGTCAGAGGCTTTTTTCAATAATTCTAGTTGTGGGGCCCATTCACGTTTCATCCCTGAGCTCTGCACAGAGTGCTCATTCATTTGACACGAACTCAATCACCACATCAGATTCTAAATTCTTTGGTCTCATTATTGCCTTACTACCTCCAGAAAATCTGAGGGGCAACATCAACTCTCCTCCCTTGGCAAGCTCCTACCCCCTGTCTTTGGTGCCATTTGCTATCTCTTCTTTGAATACCTATAGTTTTATCTGTGCTGGAATGGTTCCAGAATCAAGTGAAATGGGCCACAAGATTAGACGAGTGAAGTAGGGTTTGTTCGCCCTGGAGGAACTAAAAAAGTTAAAAAGACATTTCATAGAGGTGGACAATGTCATGCGGGTATAGATTGTGTAAATAGAGTAAAGTTATTCCTAATGAAGAATAGTTTGAGAACAAAGAGACAGATGTAAAAGAACATACAGAACATAGAACAAATCAGCATAAGAACAGGCTATTCAGCCCATAATGTTGAGCCAACTAAATTAGTGATCAAATAGTCAACTAATCTCCTCAGCCTGCACAATGTCCATACCTTTCCTTTTACCTCACATTCACGTGCCTATCTAAAAATCACTTAAATGTCCCGAATGTACCTGCCTCTACCACCACCCCAAGCAACACATTCCAGGCATCCAGCACTCTCTGTGTAAAACAACTTATCCCTCACATCAAAGTAAGAGAAACCTCTTTATGCACTGAATGGTAATGACATGCAGCTCAATGTAAAGACTGTGGAAGCACGATCAATCAGAAAGAAACTAGATCAAAACGTTGTGGGGCAGCATGGCAGCGTTGTGGTTAGCACAACTCTTTATAGTGCAGGCGACATGGGTTTCATTCCTGCCGCTGCCCGTAAGGAGTGTGTATGACCCTGCGACCATGCAGTTTTCCTCCAGGGGCTCCGGTTTCAAAGACATACTGGTTGGTAGGTTGATTGGTCATTGTAAATTGTCCCGTGATTGGGCTAGGATGAAATCCGGGGATTGCCATGTGGTGGGCTCATAGCGTGGGGAGCACATCTTCTGCACAGTATCTCAAAAAAATAAAATGTTAAAAATGTTGGGAGAGAAAAAGAAGAGTGGAGGAGTGCCGTATAAGCAACTAACATGGATCCCATTAGCCAAATGGCTTTGTCCTGTTTTTTGATGATTCCATGATTCCATTTTCATCTCATGCTCTGGATTTCTCCCCTAAGGCTTCAAAACTGTCCAGCTCCTATAAGACCTGTTTGAAGACCTACCTCCTTGTCCTCCCAGTATTCCTCATTTAGCTTAGTGCCCATTTACTCTTGGTTTTACCACTGCAATTTTTTTTCTGTTAAAAACTGCTTCATAAAAGTGAATTGCTATTCTTACATTAGATATTAAATGTATTGATGTATATGTTTTTATTTGAAAATCTTGGCATTATTTGAAATATGTTCCAGAAGTAATCTAGGGAGAGCACAGGACCAATCAAAGACAAAGGAGGAATATTATTCCTGGAGCAAGAGAATGTTGGCAAGATACAAATCAATTATTTCACATCAGTGCTCACCCAGGAGAAGGGCATGGAAGTTAGTGAGATCAGGGAGGGGGATGTTGATATTCTGTAAGATGTTGGTATCAAGAAGACTCTTGTTCATAGGTCCTCAGGCCGGATATAACTATCCATATCACTGAGGGAGGCAAGAGTGGAGATTGCTAAGGCCTTCCTAGAGATCTTTGCATTCTCTTTAGTCACAGCCAAGGTTCCAGAAGGTTGTTCCACAGTTTACGGAGGGCAATGGAAACAAATCAGGAAATTATAGGCTGGTGAACCTTATGTCAGAAGTTGGAAAAATATTGATGAAGATTCTTAGAGATAGGATCTGGAAAAGCATAGGATCATCAGGGATAGTCAACTTGGCTTAGTGCAGGGGTGGTCACGTCTTACAAATTTGATTATGCTCTTTGAGGAGATAATGAAGATAATTGATGAGGGTAGGGAATAGATGTAGGATACATGGACTTTAGTAGATGTTTCAACAAGGCCCCTCATGATAGGCTGACCAAGAAGGTTAAGGCACACGGCATCCATCGAGACTTGGTAGATTGGGTTCTAAAACTGGTTTGGGCATAAAACACCAGAGGGGCGTGGTGGAAAGGTATTATTCTGAATGGAGGTCCATGTCCAGGTGTGTTCTGCATTGATCAGTCCTGGGACCTCTTTTGATGAAAATGTGGGTGGGCTGATGAGAAGGTTTGCACAAGACACAAAAATTGAAGTCAGAAATAGTGACGAATGTTGTCAAAATGTGGACCGAAATGGCAGATGAAGTTTAATCCAGGGAAATGTGAGGCATTGCACTTTGGAAGGTCAAATATAAGAGGAAAATATACTGTATCTATCAGGACCCTAAGGAACATAAATATACTGTTGAATCTTGGGGAACAAGTCCACAACTCGATGAAAGTTGTTAACAGAAGCAGATGGGATGGTAGAGAAGGCATAAGGAATACTTGACTTTATCGGTAGGGCTGTGAAGTGATAATATGAGGACTGCAGCTGGAGGAAACTTTGATTAGGCTATGTTTGGAATATTATGTGCAGATTTGGTTGCCGTCTTATTGGAAGGATATGGAGGTTTTGGAGAGGATGTTGCCTGGATTAAAGAGTATTAGCAATAATAAAATTTTGTACAAACTAGGATTGTTCTCGCCGGAGCCTCAGAGACTGAACGGTGACCTGGTAGGAGTATATGAATTTATGGGGGGCGTAGATAGGGTATTTTTATTTTATTTTATTGGAATACAGTTCAGAATAGGATCTTCCAGCCTTTCGAACCACACCTCCCAGCATCCTCCAATTTAACTTTAGCCTATCACAGAAAAGTTTACAATGACCAATCAACCTACCATCCGGTACATCTTTGGACTGTGGGAGGAAGCCCACGTGGTCACAGGGAGAACATTCAAATCCCTTACAGACAGCAGCGGGAATTGGACTTGGGTTGCCCATGTTGTAAAGCGTTGTGCTAACCAGTACGCAAACGTGCGCCCTAAGAACGTGATCAGTCTTTTTCTCAGGGTGGAATGCCTTATGCTACAGGGCATATCTTTCATATGAGAGGGGAAAAGATTAAAGGAGATTTACAAGGCAAGTTTATTTTACATAGTGTGTAGGAGGTGCCTAGAACACATTGCCAAGAAAAGTTGTGGATATAGATACAATAGAAAAATTGAAGAGGCATTTTAAACAGGTACATGATAGAGGTGATGGGGGGGGGGGGGAAGAACAGAATTAAGGGATATATAAACAAGAGAAAATCTGCAGTGCTGGAAATCCAAACAACACACACAAAATGCTGGAGGAACTCAGCAGGCCAGAGAGCATCTATGGAAAAGAGTACAGTTGACGTTTTGGGCCAAAACCCTTCCGCAGGTGTGGAGAAAAAAAAGCTGAGAAGTCGATTTGAAAGGTGGGGGGAGGAGAGAGAGAAACTCCAGGTGACAGGTGAAAACTGGAGGGGGAGGGATGAAGTAAAGAGCTGGGAAGTTGATTGGTGGAAGTGACGCAACAGGACTGGAAAAGAGGTGAGGAGTCAGAGTAAGAAAGCAGGGGGGAGGGGAGGAAGAATCAGAAGGTGATAGGTGAAACCAGGTGGGGAGGGGGGCAGGGCGAAGTAAAGAGCTGGGAAGTTGATTAGCGAAAGAAATACAGGGCTGGAATTGGAGGGGTACCTGTTAGGAGAGGGTAGAAGGCCATGGAAGAAAGAAAAGGAGTCAGAACACCAGAGGGTGGTGATGGGCAAGAAGAAGATAAGATGAGAGAGAAAAATGGGAATGGGGAATGGTGAAGGAGAGGGGGGCATTCCAATCACAAACAAGAGAAAGAGAAGATGGGATGTATAACATATGCAGTCAGATGCCATTAGTTAAAATTGGCATCAGGGTTAGCACAGTCATCGTTCACTGAAGAACATGTTCATTTCTGCTACCTGTTCTACAGTATGCTCTTTGATAACTTTCCAGGGCCTAGATCATTCAACTTTGCATACATTTATAATATAAACAAGAAGTTTAATTTGCATAATCTTACCTCTGTTACCATTACTAATCCAATCAAGTATGATACAAGTGCAATAACAAGTATGAGCTGCTCCC
Source organism: Hemitrygon akajei (assembly GCF_048418815.1). Classification (NCBI taxonomy): domain Eukaryota; kingdom Metazoa; phylum Chordata; class Chondrichthyes; order Myliobatiformes; family Dasyatidae; genus Hemitrygon; species Hemitrygon akajei. The sequence continues at coordinate 14,241,851 of NC_133142.1, read as the reverse complement.
TTCTGTAGCCTCTTCGGAACACCTTGGGATACATGTCTATTATAGCAGTCACGAGGCTTTCCATACAGACAAACTGCAAAGAAAAACAGAAGTCATGTTGAAATGCTGAAGCCATATTTTCAAATGTAAATTTATGTAAAGGGAGGATTAGGGCCAGCAGAAATCTCTAGGAAACAAAGCACAGCTCCAACAGCTCTCAGCTAATCGCTGTTAAATTTGGAAAACTGAAGGATTTACATTTTGGCAAAGCTCTTTAATATAAGAATGAAAGCAGTCAGAACAGAAAATGGTGCTAATAGTCAGCAGGTTCAGCACATCTGTGGAGAGAGAAGCAGAGGGTATAAAATGCTATGTCAGAAGATCTTTTGTCAAAGTACACTTCAGAATCAGAATCAGAATCAGGTATATTATCACCGGCTTGTGACGTGAAACTTGTTAACTTAGCAGCAGCAGTTCAATGCAATATATAACATATATATATATGTTAAAAAATGAAAATAATTAAATAATAATCAAATAAGTAAATCAATTACAGCATATGTATATTAAACAGATTTTTAAAATGTGTGAAAAAACAGAAATACTGTATATTAAAAAAAAGTGAGGTAGTGTCCAAGGATTCAATGTCCATTTAGGAATTGGATGGCGGAGGGAAAGAAGCTGTTCCTGAATCGCTGAGTGTGTGCCTTCAGGCTTCTGTACCTCCTACCTGATGGTAACAGTGAGAAAAGGGCATGCCCTGAGTGCTGGAGGTCTTTAATAATGGACGCTGCCTTTCTGAGACATCGCTCCGTGAAGATGTCGTGGGTACTTTGTAGGCTAGTACCCAATATGGAGCTGACTATATTTACAACCCTCTGCAGCTTCTTTCGGTCCTGTGCTGTAGCCGCCCACCACCCCCCCCCCACCCCCCCCCCACCCCCCCCATACCAAACAGTGATGCAGCCTGTCAGAATGCTCTCCATGGTACATCTATTGTAGTTTTTGAGTGTACTTGTTGACACACCAAATCTTTTCAAACTCCTAATGAAGTATGTATAGCTGCTGTCTTACCTTCTTTATAACTATATTGATATGTTGGGACCAGGTTAGATCCTCAGAGATCTTGACACCCAGGAACTTGAAGCTGCTCACTCTCTCCACTTCTGATCCCTCTATGAGGATTGGTATGTGTTCCTTCGTCTTACCCTTCCTGAAGTCCACAATCAGCTCTTTCATCTTACTGACGTTGAGTGCCAGGTTGTTGTTGCGGCACCACTCCACTAGTTGGCATATCTCACTCCTGTACGCCCTCTCGTCACCACTTGAGATTCTACCAACAATGGTTGTATCGTCAGCAAATTTATAGATGGTATTTGAGCCATGCCTATTCACACAGTCATGTGTATATAGAGAGTAGAGCAGTGGGCGATGCACACATCCCTGAGGTGCGCCAGTGTTGATCGTCAGCGACGAGGATATGTTATCACCGATCCACACAGGTAGTGATCTTCCAGTTAGGAAGTCGAGGATCCAATTGCAGAGGGAGGTACAGAGGCCCAGGTTCTGCAACTTCTCAATCAGGATTGTGGGAATTATGGTATTAAATGCTGAGATATAGTCAATGAAGAGCATCCTGACATAGGTATTTGTGTTGTCCAGGTGGTCTAAAGCCGTATGGAGAGCCGTTGAGATTGTGTCTGCTGTTGACCTATTGTGGCGATAAGCAATTTGAAGTGGGTCCAGGTCCTTGCTGAGGCAGGAGTTCAGTCTTCTGACTTAAATGCCGCAGATCTAGCCTAGCAGATGACGTACCTCCTAGTTCATCCACGGCTTTTGGTTTGGGAGTGTACAGTAAGTCTTTGTAGGCACATACTCACCCACACAGGTTTTAATGAAGTCGGTAACAACTGCAGCATACTCATCCAGGTTCGACGATGAATCCCTGAATACAGTCCAGTCCACTGATTCAAAGCAGTCTTGTAGGTGCTCCTGTGCTTCCCTGGTCCAAACCTTCTTGGACCTCACTGCTGGTGCTGCAGTCTTCAGTCTTCGCCTATACTCAGGGAGTAGTACAGCCAGGTGATCTGACTTCCCAAAGTGAGGGCGTCGAATAGCACGGCAGGCATTCGTGATGGTGATGGAGCAATGGTCCAGTGTGTTGTTTCCTCTGGTATTGCAAGTGATCTGTTGATGGAAATTGCTTAGTGATGTTTTCAGACCGGCTTGGTTAAAATCTCCCAAAACGATGGTGACGGTATTAGGGTGTGCTGTTTGGTGCATGTTGATCCCATTGCTCGGATCATCTAAAGCCTTATGATGCTTTATGACAGGGGTTCTCAATCTTTGTAACGCTTTGGAGCTCTACCATTAACAGAAGGGTCCGTGGACCCCAGCATGGGAATCCCTGAGAAGTCACTCTGCTGGAATTCTGATAAAGGGTATTCTACATGGGAAGTTAACTCTGTTTCTCTTTCCACACATTGCCCAAGCTGCTGATTCCGGAATTTTCTGCTTTTACTTCAAGTGCTCAGCATCAGTGGTCACTCCATTTTCCTTTGAGGTAGGCAGACTCTCGCTTGCTGAAGATGATCATGGCCGCTTGGTCCTGAGGCACAAGTATTATTTGCCACTTGCCAGCCGAAGTTTGAATGTCCTTCATGCCTTTGTATATACAAGTACAGAATATCTCATTGCCTGAGGTTTAATGAATGAAACTGAACACTTCTGTGATCATCAAAAGGCAGCATCATTTTCAATTTACACTTGGAAGGACAGTCTCTAATGAAGCAGCCAGAGGTGGTTGAGATGGGAAACTGTCCTCAGGAACCCCTGGGCTGTTCTCTTGGTGCGACTAGCTGCAACAAATATAAACTCTTGTCCTTTATTTGTGTGGAGACAGATGAGTTGTTTTGTACAAAGATAAAGACTATATTCTGATGATCACACAACTGCAGAGCAGCCAACGTTAAAAACTGATTATCCACTGCCATTTGATTCTGGAAAAGTTGGCAGAAACGAGCAGGAGGCAATGTGGGACTGGTAATATGGGTTGTTATCACTGCAGTGGAGAGAACTAATACTGGCTCAGAAGCTCTGCATGCAGAATCTGCTGGAGTCGAGACACCGAACAATAAAGTAAACTGGTGAATGTAATATATGGATTTTATAACCACAGTGGTGCTGTAGAACACAATATAAATCTAGAAATAATGAAGGTGTGTATGAAATCACTGTAATAGCCATTGGTGATTTTAATCAACGTACCGATTAAACCAATCAAGGGTATGCTTGTGGATGAGTTTACAGAGTGTACGTATGATGATTTGTTACAACAATACATTGAGGAACCTATCAGGGTGCAGGCTACTTTAGATCTGGTATTGCAAAACGGGATGGGATTAATTAGTAATCTCATAGTAAAGGATCATCTGGCAAAGAGTAATTATAGCATGGCATGAACATTGCTTCTCTCTAACTTCCATTAATTTCTTTCCCCCACCTTCTCTCTGTTTTCATTCCCCGTTCTGGTTACCTTCTTGCCATTCTTATCCTTACCAGCTTATCACCAACTTCTGGTTACCCCCTTCCCTTTTTTCCATGGTCCACTGCTCTCTCCTATTAGATTCTTTCTTCTTCAGCGCTTTACCTCTTCCAGCCATCTCCTTCCAGCTTTTCACATCTATCTTCCTTCCACCACTCACCCACGTCTTTCATCCCTCCCCTCGTCCTCTTATTCTGGCTTCTGCTCCCTTCCTTTTCCGTCCTGATGAAAGGTCAAAATGTTAACTCTTTAATTCCCCTTCTCGGATGCTGCCTGACTTGCTGAGTTCCTCCAGTATTTTGTTGTGTGTTGCTCAAGATTTCCAGAATCCGAAGGATCTCTCTTGTTTACAAGTTACTTAACCACTTGCATTGGTTCTCCTGCTTATCTGCAGTAGGTCTCTTCAGGAAGCATTTTCTCTGGCATGAAGCATTTCTTCCCTGAAGACTTGCACCCCACATGCCTTCTTAATCATGTTATTTACCTGTACTGGCATCTTCAAGAATCTTTGAACTTGCATGCCACTGTCCCTCTGATCCTTAATAATCCATTGGAATTAATCACTCAAATGTCTATGCCCTCAAGTTCAAGTTCAAGTTTATTAGTATCTGACTGTACATATATACAACCGAAAGAAACAATGTTCTCTGGACCACGGTGCACCCACAAAACAAATTATCACACACAGCACATAAAATAAAACATTGCTACAAATAAGTTAATAAATATATAATTCGAAGAGCATGCACTGTGTAGCACAGGTAAACAGTAAACCATTTGCTGTCCTAGTGACGAGACCTTGGTGGTGGCAGGGTATCACAGCCTGAGGGAAGAAGCTGTTACCCAGTCTGACAATCCTAGTCCTAGTCCTGATGTCTGTGTACCTCCTTCTTGATGGTAGCGTGACAAAGAGATTGTGGGATGGATGGTAGAGGTCCTCAACAACGCTTCGGGCACATCATATAAAATGCTTGCAGTAAATGTCAGAAATAGGGGGGATAGAAACCCTGGTGATCTTATCGGCAGTTTTTACTATTCTCTGTAGGGGTCCTGTGGCCCAATGCCTTGCAGCTTCCGCACCACACAATGATTCAGCCAGACAGGACACTCTCGATGGTGCTCCTGTAGAAAGTTGTTTGAAAAGGTACAGGGAACCTTGCACACCTCAATTGCCTCAAAAAGTGCAGATGCTTCTGTGGCTTCTTAACTAATGAGAAGATGTTGAGGGTTCCAGTTTAGATCATCTGTTATGTGCACATCAAGGAATTTTGTGCTCTTCGCTCTCTCCACAGCAGAGCCATTAATGAACAATGGAGAGTGGTGGACCTGCGCCTTCCTGAAGTCCACAATCATCTCTGAGCACTGGTGCGTACCATCCCCTCCCCTGCCCCCCACTGGACTGTGTACTCTGTCCACTGATGTTCAAACTGCTGACTCATGACTGCACTACCAGATGCAGTTCAACCCACATCAGGTATGCTGAGGATACCACAGTGGTTGGTCTCACGAGCAACAACGATGAGTCTGCATACAGAGAAGAGGTAGAGAAGCTTGTCAAAAGCTGTGAGAACAACTCCCTGAGTTTTACCGTGGACAAGAGATGACTGTGGACTTCAGAAGGGCGCAGGTCAACCACTCACCGTTGCACACCAATGGTTCTGCCATGGAGGAATTTGAACTCTTTTTCTCTGTCCAACCTGTTGACTGTCTCTAGCATTTCTATAGCACATATATATAGCTAGGGTGCCTAAGACTTTTGCACAGTAATGTATATTAGTTAAAGTATTACACATAGGAAGGTGACTGGGAAACAGAAATAAGACTACTTAGTTTTGTATTTGCTCATTAATATTAAGTGTTATTTGGTAACTGGAAAGGCATAATATACAGTATTATGCAAAAGTCTTAGGGATCCTAGCTATATATATATGCCTAAGACTTTTGCATATAACTGTAATTTTAATATTTGCTAGATGTGTTTATCCTCCAAGAGGACCACATTTTTGTCGTGATTTGGAGGCTTCCGTGCCTCAATGACCCAGAGAGCTACATTGGCTGGAGTCAGTGTCTTGTGCCTTGGCTCTTGGTGGGGTCACCCATGCCAAACAGGTCAAAGGGTAGAGGCCAGACTAGGAGTGGTCCACCAATCCTCCAGGTTCAGGGATTCAGCTCAGGGCTAACAACGCGGACTGGTCAAAAACGATAGTTATGCAAACAGCGATGAAGAATCCTTCTACATAGGCGTACGATGGAGATGGAGGACTTCCATTGCTGCCCTAAACGCCAGTGGCGTAATGAGCAGTGCGTAAGTAAGATGTGCTTATTTTTCATCTCTGCCAGGTTACTGAGCAGAACCCACCACATAAAAGAGCTCTGTGTTCCTAATCTGCAGTGCAGCTTCAGACCGTTAGGGCATTTTTGAGGTTAGCACATATAGCAAAAAACTTCAACCACCAATCTTCAAATCTAAACGTAGACTGCAGATAAATTTAAAATGCTGCTGTGAACAATGGGTTCCTCAAAGCCGTGAATGGCAGTTAATGGAAAGATGAGACAATGCTGATTGAAGTGCATTTAGGTGTCTGTAGAGTGGGTGCGAAGCAGCAAGTGTGAAGGTTGTGTGTAGTTCAAAGAAAACATTATGGATTAATTGTAAATATGGAATTGTCCTTTGATCTTTAGTATATAAAATGTTGTGTAGCATTGGTTCGAGCAGGTCTTCTCCTCCAAAAGGGTCTCCATAGGATGCCTGCTGTGTCTCATTTTGCTGAATAAAGACACTGCTTCATTTCCGCCAGCCAATTCTCTCCGATGACTTTGTTCATGTGACAACCACAGACCAAACTGTCTCACGTGACTCAACTGTATTCCCATCAGTAAAGGATCCCTCAAAGTTATGAATGAACAAAAAACTATCCAGTGCTTTGAGGAACGGACCCTAGAGAAAGCTCTACTAATGGAGAGCCTGGGAATTTGTATTATCAACTGCCTGAAGGAATGAACACAACAGGAAGCAGCGACACATGCAGCAGCTCTCATTTAACACGGGCCTCCAGCACAGTCAGTCAGCCAAGTGGCAATTCCTGTATCACGAAACTGACCCGCTCTGATATAACACAGACCTCCAGCACAGTCAGTCGACCAAGTGGCAATTCCTGTATCACGAAACTGACCCGCTCTGATATAACACAGACCTCCAGCACAGTCAGTCGACCAAGTGGCAATTCCTGTATCACGAAACTGACCAGGTCTGATTTAATACGGGCCTCCAGCACAGTCAGTCGACCAAGTGGCAATTCCTGTATCACGAAACTGACCAGCTCTGATATAACACAGACCTCCAGCACAGTCAGTCGGCCAAACCGCAATTCCCGTAGTCATGAAACTGATCACAAGAAATGTCATTTCACAGTGGTCACAGGAGAGGTCATTCTACGTTATTAATTGAAATTAAATTTCTTGGTAGAATTTATAGTCAAGTCTCCAGATTAGTATTTCAAGATACAAGATGGTTTGTCGTTATTTTTCAGTTCATGACTATAAAGGAAATTGAAATGTTTGTTACTCCAGATTCAATGCAGCATAAAAAAACACAATAAGCATTAAAATAAAATAACTATAAGTATAAAATCAGTCCTAAACAGAACATACAAAGTAATTCTTTACATTAGAATAGCTGATATACATCGACTGATTGTATGTGTATAGTTCATACTCATTGAGTATGCAGCCCCACCATTTGCCAATACTGCCTTCAAATGTGGGTGTTTACGTCTACATATGATTACTTGCTTATGCAACTGGACTTATGCAAGTCCGAGATACTGCAATGGGACTGATTTTGGGATATTGCTGCTGGAGGGAAGAGAAGGACTCTGACCTAGTTTAGGGGAAAGCAGAGAGTGATGTGACATTGGCTAGAGTATGTGTCAGATATGTAGTGAGGTACCTAGATCTCAATGGCCCAGCTCCCTGCATACTGACTGATCCAGATGCCATCACTGAAGAAGTGGCAACCTCAAACAGAGCAGTAAGTTAAGAAGAGGCCTTAAATGTAATTGCTATGAGGGCTTTTTCACTTTTCATCTCTTGGGTGGTCCATAGTCTGATAGTGTGGGGGATTACACTGATCTAATGAATTGCTGCATGATCACCATCTAGAGGACCCTGAGGAACCAGGTGCTATTCAGGGAGAAGAGAGTAGAGGCTGGAACTTGTATCTTTCAATCTTCACCGCAGTTCCCGTGGGAACCACTGATTCTCTCTTGCAGGGACTACAGCTTCTCTATGCCCTGCAGATTCACCAATGTGTGATCAATGAAATTCATTAAACTCTTTGAACTATTTTGTCACTTCCCTGACCACTTTCCTCATCCTGCATGCTATAAACTTGATTTATATCAGAGTTGCTTCACTTGTGAGAAGAGTGTAAATTCTGGATTTTCCATTGCTGCAACCATTGAAACCACAATTGAGTTCCGTTCATAGCAAGAAAATAAAGCCTTGGATGAGTTTGAATCAATGCTTTCCTTCATTAATAGCTATTTACACAAAGAAATTATCAAAACCACAAGCCAGGAGCAGTATTTATTCATTTTATAAGTAAAGCTCTGTAAATTTTGACATAAAATTGACATTCTAACAACTATGATTAAACTTCCTTGTTAAAACATTAGATATTGTTTGAACTCTTCATAGAGTTATAGAACACTACAGCACAGTAACAGGTCCTTGGGCCCAACTATCCCTTGCTGAACTGTTATTCTGCCTAGTCCCATCGACATCCACAAGGAACGTAGATCTCCAACCCCTCCCATCCATGAACCTATCCAAATTACTGCTCCAATTGTTGGATCTCCTATCCAATTTACAGAGAAAGGTTGAACAAGTTAGGTCTTTATTCCTTGGAGTGTAGAAGGTTGAGGAGGGACTTGATAGAGGTATTCAAAATTATGAGGGGGATAGATAGAGTTGATGTGGATAGGCTTTTTCCATTGAGAGTAGGGGAGATTCAAACAAGAGGACATGAGTTGAGAGTTAGGGGGCAAAAGTTTAAGGGTAACACGAGGGGGAATTTCGTTACTCAGAGAGTGGTAGCTGTGTGGAACGAGCTTCCAGTAGAAGTGGTAGAGGCAGGTTCGGTATTGTTATTTAAAGTAAAATTGGATAGGTATATGGACAGGAAAGGAATGGAGGGTTATGGGCTGAGTGCAGGTCAGTGGGACTAGGTGAGAGCAAGCGTTTGGCACGGACTAGAAGGGCCGAGATGGCCTGTTTCTGTGCTGTAATTGTTATATGGTTGTACATGTGGAAATCGAACCTGCAACCAACACTTCAGCTGGCAGCTTGTTCTACTCTCTCAGCATGCTCTGAGTGAAGACGCTCCCCCCAAAAGTTCCCCTTAATTGTTTCACCTTTCACCCTTAACCTATGACCCAACCTCTGTAGAACCAGCCTGCCTGCATTTACCTTATCTATATACCTCATCATTTTGTACACCTCTATCAAATCTTCCCTCATTTCCTATGCTCCTGGGTATAAAGTCCTAACCTACTCAACCTTTCTCGATAACTCAACTCCTCAAGTCCTGGCAACGTGGGTGTAAAATTTCTCTTTCAATCTTATCGCTATCTTCCCTGTCGGAAGGCAACCAGAACTGCACACAATACTAATTTAGTCCCATACAACTTCAACATAACATCCCAACTCCTGTACTGAATACGTTGATTTATGAAGGCCAAACTGCCAAAAGCTCTCTTTATGACACTACCTACCTGTGACACTACTGTCGATAAATTAGCAATCTGCGCTCCCTGATCCTTCTGTTCTGTGGCACTCCTCAATGCCCTACTGTTCACTGCGTAATTTCTACTGTTCCCAAAGTGGAACAGTTCACCCCATTTTAACTTAAACTATATCAAGAAATTTTCGGAGATTAATACCAAATAGTAATTAGAAATCACACAAAGATATTTAAAGAACCACAGATAAAACTCTCCAACCAGTGCATCCACCGGTACAATCGATAACACTTTGCAGACTCTTGCAAGGTACCACAGACCAGGCTCTGGCTGAGTTTTGCTGGTTTTTCAGATGTGTGCATTAACAAATGTGAAACAATTATTTTACCTGACTGTCCAGTCCAAGGAAAATGAGCATCAAAAAGAACAGGACTGCCCATAATGGTGCAAGAGGCATCATAGTGACGGCTCTCGGATAGGCAATGAATGTCAGCCCAGGACCTATGGATAAACACAAAGGTGTTAATTACGAGATCCAGTGTTGCCAGAATTGAAGCAAATTTTAAAGCAGCCGGATATTTTTCTCTCAAATCTTTCTAATTCTGAAGCAGAGCGAGGCCGGATTACAATTCACTCACTGAGACAAGCAGGGAATCAATAAGCTGGAATATAAACCAAAAAACACTTGGAAAAATAACAATTTGGAAAAAAAAAACAGAATTAATATTTGAGGTCTCCGAGAGAGCTTCAACATGAAATGTCAACACCGTTATCTTTCTCATGCCATATCTTTATTATATGGCCAGCATTTTATTCTCATCGTATATTAAAACTTAAAATGACACAGAAGTAGTCTATTTTGCTCTTTGGGTCCATGCCAGCTCCCATGTAAATTATCCGATTAAACCCCTACAACTTATTACCCACTTTTAACTGAAGAGCCAATCCTGAGCCTTGGATCGGGCTGGGGCAAGGGCAATGATATCCGTCGCTAAAGGCCATTTGTAATTCAAGCTAATTTTATTCAACAATCCAGACACCATTACCACAAGAATTTTACAACCACTACTGCTACGGTGGGATTCAAAACTCATGTTTCTGAATCATTGGTTCAGGCGTCTAGATTTCTGGTCCAATAACATACCAGCTTTACTCTTGTTCCCTTCAGCATCAGTCCATTATTGCTGATTATATTGTTATCTTCCTTTCTTTCAATGTCTGGGGGCAGGAAAAAGGGTGTTGCATCCCTTCCGTTAAACCCATAACCTCTGGAAAAGTACAACAGAGGCCGTTAATGGGCACTTCCAGGGTTTTTATGGTAAAAATGATGAAATATGGCTATTCTTTGTGAAAATCATCTTAGTAGCTGATCTTCTGGTTTGCTCTGGCAGCCAAGTGCCCCAAGCTCTAGGGGGAAAAGGGGGGGGGGGGGAAGAGAGAGAGAGAGAGGAGAGAGAGGGGAGAGAGATGGGGGGAGAGAGAGAGAGGGAGAGAGAGAGGGAGGAGATGGGGAGGGAGAGGGAGAGACAGAGAGGGGAGGGAGAGAGAAAGAGAGGGAGAGAGAGAGAAAGAGAGAAGGACAGAGAGGGAGAGAGAGAGAGAGAGAGAGAGAGAGAGAGAGGAGAGAGAGCGTGAGGGAGGGGGAGGGGGAGGGAGAGTGGGAGAGAGAGAGAGGGAGAGACAGAGAGGGAGAGGGAGAGAGAGAGCGGGAGGGGGAGGGAGAGGGAGAGAATGAATGAGAGTGAGAGGGAGAGGGAGAGAGAGAGAATGAATGAGAGTGAGAGGGAGAGGGAGAGAGAGAGAATGAATGAGAGCGAGAGGGAGAGGGAGAGAGAGGGAGAAAGACAAATTGAGAAAGAAAGGAAGAAAAAAACAGGGATTATATCTTTATCAGAGTGGTGCAGATTTCACTGATCCTCTCACAACACTTTCCATTTACGTATAAACTTCCTTATGAATGAATACTGACTTGTCCTTAGCAGGCTAACAGAAGTATTTGGCAAGTGAGTTCAGCTTTGTGTGATAATCCCAATGGAATATATTATATGACACACTCTAGATTCAGGGGACAGCTCTGAATAAAAACATACATTGCTGCCTCCCCGAAGGCTTCTTATGGTCTTACACCCACCTTTTATTGTCAATTTGCAAAGAGGTGAATCTAATTCCTTATTAATTCAGCATTACACTGCTCAGTTATATCCATCTAAATCCATTTGTTTATTTATTACTATTTAGTGATACTTCTGGCCCACGCTGCCCCAGCAACCCCCAACAAACCCGATTAACCCTCACCTAATAATGAGACAACTCAAAATGACCAATTCAGCTTCCCGGCATGTCTTTGGACTGTGGGAGGGATCCACAGCACCTGGAGAAACCACCACGCATTCCACGGGGAAGACTTATTCCGTAAAGAGGATACCGAAACTGAACTCCAAATTCCGACGCCTTGAGCTGTAATGGCATTGCACGAACTATACTGGCACTATGTACGTCTATTTAATGTTGGACATATTGTTTTCACTTAGAATGAACGGTAGAAATATTTTTTATTTGGCATTCTCAAGTGCGGGATACAGAGCTGGGCTACTTTATTATTTTCAATTCCAAACAGCTGTTAATTGGCAAGCTATAATATGTAATACATGGTTTCCATGGAAACGTGCTTCCTTTATTGCTTTGCACAGAGGAGTTCCTCGCTGCTGCCACTTGATGGTGCAATGTTTCGACATGTAAGTATGTAGTTATAAACCTGCCGTTGAAGCTTTATTGCTGTTGCTGTATCCCAGCTTAACTGAGCTGAAACGCAGAAAAATATTCTCGATCACATTCAACCCCACTCTTCTCTCAAGGTCTTTTCCACTTCCTTACAGAACCCTGATCTCTCTTGCAGAATGAATAGAGATGTGATCAACAGGGGAGAGGACACAGGAAGGAAAAAGGTGCAAGGAAACCAAAGGGAATCAAGAAAATTATTTGAAAAGGAAACACTGTGAATGTTCATACTGGGGGGGGGGGCACGGTGGATCTGCAGAGAGAGAACATAAACACAAGGGATTCTGCAGATGCTGGAAATCCAGAGCATCACACACACAAAGCTGGAGGAACTCAGCAGGTCAGGCAGCATCGATGGAAATGAACAACCAGTCAACGATTCGGGCCGAAACATGGAACATTCTGTGGGTGTTCCTCTGGAAGCAGAATAATTAGAAAAGGTCTTGGAAACGTTCCCTCAACCACTGATCACACTTTCAAGGTCTCTATATCTCATGTTCTCATTATTTATTGCTATTTATTCGTATTAGTATTTGCACAGTTTGTTGTCTTCTGCACTCTGGTTGATTTTCATTGACCTTGTTATAGTTACTATTCCATAGATTTTCTGAGAATGCCCACAGGAAAATGAATCGAATTGAAAATGGAGCAGATTCACCTTTGTAATTTGTGAAATGCAGGTCTTCCTGATAAAGTCCAAAAGCCAGTTTGGAATGCCACACTGATGGGACTCAGGTCTGTGAAACTGAGCTAAGCCACTGCTGGGCAGTGGAGGTCTGTGGTACTGCCAGCCCTGTTGCTGATGCTGGTTTGTAGAATGGGTCTCCACCCTATTCCCTTAACACCACATCACACCGGACAATGAGAATCTGGTAGCCTAACCAGCAAAGTGTTCCAGTTGAACTTTGGGTGCTGGAATAAAATTCACTGTTTCTAGGCCTGGCAGGAAGGAAATCTACTCAGGAGATTAAGAATTATTTTAGATATTTGTATCAGTTACCCCAGATGGGGGCATTAGATTTCCATTAATTAGGTGGCAAATTTCTAGTTTTAGCTTTCAGTTTCACTTAGCCATTGCTACCCAGTGCTACTTAGTTTCATTGCTACCCAGTTCTAAAATTAAACTGAAATCCTGCAAATACTGAAAATGTGAAATGTAAACAGTTGAAGAGACAACATCTCTCCCTGATCCTCCCAGCATTATTTACTTTACTGCTGGCTTCAGACTGAACGTTGCCCTCATGTCCTTTCATGTACCAACAAATTCTGGGCTCAAACTGAGTTGCAGAAGTCCGGGCCTTGCCAGCAGGTCACAGGATGACATTGAGGGCTTTGTGGAACTTTTCAAATCAGGTTCAGCAGCTCACGTATGAAAGCAGATTAGGGGAGAAAAATTAAAGGTGATACGTTAAATGTCACGTGTTAGAGTGGCGTGAACACTGATAAATGTTATTCTGGCCAATTTCTCTCGGCCTAGCAAGACCTCTCGTTCTATTGAAGTGAAGGGAACTGGATAATCCAGAGGACTGCAGAGGATGTCCAATTCAGTATAGCTCATTACTCTATGAGATTGGACAGGCACTAAGGATGGATGTAAAGATCAGCAGATGCCCTGATCTGCCTTCAGCTTTGACTGGTTTGTCATAGTCACAACAGCACACTTGAGATTTAGGTCACTTTCAATATCCACACTTGCTTGCAACCCACCTGATTCTGCGACTTGTCCTATTGGCACTCCTTGTTCCAAAGCCATGAATCCTAATACAGAGAAGATTGCAAAGCCTGCAATAAAGCTGGTGCCACTGTTGAGGCAGCAGAGCATTATGCAATCCCTGCAAAACAACAAAAAACATCTCCTTAATAACAGTTTCTCATAACAGTTCTGTGTTAACTAGTCAATTAACCTAGCAACGGTGCCAAAAATATTCAGTATTAAAGAGAGCTATATTAGGCATAAAATTATAATAATTCATGGGCAAGAATTTCTGAATGGTCTACCTTATTATTCATCTTTTGCACTACTTATTTATTTTGTAACTTACTGTAATTTTTGTCTTGTACTGTACTGTGCTGCAAAACAGCAATTTCATGATATATGCCAGTGATAATGAATCTGATTCTCATTTTGATTTTGAATAGAAGAGCACAGTTTCCATCTCTTCAAAGTCAAGACAATTTCATATTATCTCCCCTCTAATAAACTCCCAAATTATCTTGCACAACTTTTAGCCTGAACAGTGACACAGACTTACTTCTAAAATAAGATCACCTCAGCCAATAATATGAAATAATAATAAAAGAAGTAGTATAATATACATTTACTTATTGAGATAGAGTACGGAATAGGCCTTTCAGGCCTTTCAAGCCATGTCGCCCAGCAATCCCATGATTTAACCCTCGCCCAATCACACGACAAATTACAATGACCAATTAACCTACCGACTGGTAAGTCTTTGGACTGCGGGAGGAAACCAGAGCACCCAGAGGAAACCCACGTGGTCACAGGGAGAACGTACAAACTCCTTACAAGCAGTGATGGGAATTGAAAATGGGTCACCGGTACTATAAAGCGTTGTGCGAACCACTATGCTGCCGTGCTAGTATTATGTGATATATAATAATTAGAATATATTATATAAATATATATGCTTATATATTATATATAATAAAACCTTTACATATTGTTCTGGTACTCCAGCTAAGTCCGTCATTGTTAGCACCAACAGCTAATGATTGTATGATATACACCAGCTGATTTTCTGGCATGAGGAGAGGAAAACCAAACATGTTGTAAGAGTATCTACATTGGGTAAGGGCGGATTTCATTCGTAGTCGCCCAACATTACAGACTTCAGTTCAGAACGCTGTTTGCTTGCATTTATTGTTTGCATGATTTGTTTTTTTTTCTCTCTCTGCACATTGGGGAGTTTGGTGGCAGTCTTTTTCCTGTTTTTTTTTTGTGTTTCTTTGCTTTGTGTCTTCCTGTTAGGAGACAAATCACAAGGTTGTATAATGTATACATACTTTGATAATAAAAGCACCTTGATCCTTGAAGTTTGAACTTTAGAATTAATTTATTTTAATATTTAAGGAAAGTTAATAGTGTGATTATATTTTAATAACTGTTGTATGTTTAATTATTTTGTTTATAGAAGAAATAACTCACAAACATTCAAAGTGCATTTATTATTGAAGTACATATCCAGTAACTAATGCCCTTCCCTTGGACAACATTGGTGGCGTGGAGAGGGGAGACTTGCAGTTTGGGCAACTGCAGGTCTTCCATAAAAAAAACCTTGCCTAGGCTTGCACCCTGGAAACTTTCCAAGGAGCAAATCCATGGTCTATCCAGACTAATGGAGGCCTACACTACACTATATACAGTAAACAACCCTGGGATTTATCTTCCCACAGACAACCACAACACCATGGATGATAAATATAATTTGAGCTTTGAACATTCAGCAGCCATTCCCATAAAGACTTAATACGATTGGAGATGCCGGGTTTTGATGTGGCTGTCTAATTTACTATGAGGTCTGCAGTGAGCTATGCAGTATGTGTTCACACAGTTAACAGCGCACACAGGAAGAGTGGAAATAGCCATAATCATAAAATGAATCCGTGCATGAAGCAGAGAAAATTATAATTACAATCAGAAGTATGTAGATTACCACACTACCAGAAAGATGTAAATAAGGTTGAAAGAGTACAGAGAAAATTTACAAGGATGTTGCTGGGTCTGGAGGACTTGAGTTATAAGGAAAGAATGAATAAGTCAGGAATTTATTCCTTGGAATGTAGTAGATTGAGGGAAGAGTTGATAGAGGTATATAAAATTATAGAGGGGTGTAGATAGGGTAAATGCAAACAGGCATTTCCACTGAGTTTGGGTGGGACTACAACACAAGGTCAAGGGTTAAGGGTGAAAGGTGAAAAATTTAAGGGGAACATGATGGGAAACCTTTACACTCAAAGGGCCATGAGAATGTGGAACGAATTTCCAGTGCAAGTGGTGCATGAGAGCTCAATATCAATGTTTAAGGGAAGCTTGGATAGATACATAGATGGTAGAGGGTATGGAGGTCTATGGTCTCGGTGCAGGTCGGTGGGAGTAGGCAGGTTGAATGGTTTGACACAGACTAGATGGACCAAAGGGCCTGTTTCTGTTCTGTACTTTTCTATGACTAATTGTCAAAGCAGAGAGAGTTACGGGCCAAGTGCAGCTTTATGCGATTAGTACAGATTGGTACTTGCTGGTTGGCAAGGACAGGATAGGCCAAAGGCCCTGTTCCAGTGCTATATGACACTATGACTCCACTTAAGAAGCTCCTGAATGTCCCAAACTACTTCACAGTGGCTCATGTTGACTTCCACCTTCTGGTTATTCACTGACCTACCTTAGTCATCAGCAACAACAGCAACTTTATATAATATCTTTAATTTAGCAAACATCAACTGGCACTTCATAATGGCAGTAGGCAGTTTAAATGGTTCAGCATAGGCTAGATGGGCCAAAGGGCCTGTTTCTGTGCTGTACTTTTCTATGACTCTATGACTACGACTCAAAGGGATTGGTCAAACCACATTTGTATTGCATATTTCTTAGATATGGGGCCCAAAACTGATGATGGTATTTTGAGCCTGATATTATGAAAGGATGTGCTGGCATCAGAGAGGGTCCAGAGGAGATTTACTAGAATAATCCTGGGAAACGTAAGGGTTCATTCATGAGGGGCAATTGATGGCTCTGGGCCTGTACTCACTAGAGTTTAGAAGAATAAGGGGAGAAGCCTACCAAATATTGAAAAACCCAGATAGAATGGATTTGGAGAGGATAGTTCTAACAGTTTGGGAGTCTAGGACCAGAGGAACATTCTCAGAATATAAGGATGTTTCTTTGGAGGAGAGATGAAGAGGAATTTCTTCATCAGAGGGTAGTGAACTCATTGCTACACGTGGCTGTGGAGGCTAAGTCATTGTGTGTATTTAAAGCAGGGGGTGATAGTTTACGTGTTCAGTTATACCTCATGGAGTATGTCCTACTGGCCCTTTCGAGTTACGCCACCCCAGCGAACAACAAACCATTAATCCTAACCTAATCACTAGAGAGTTTACAGTGACCCTATTGACCTACCAAGTATGTCTTTGGACTGTGGAAAGGAAATCAGAGGTCCCCAATAAAATCCACCCATTCCACAGTGAGGACATACAGACACTCCTTACAAACTGGCGCTGGAATTGAACTCCGAACTCTGAACTCTAGAACACCCTGAGCCGTAACAGCTTTGAGCCAACTGCTGTTAGATTCTTGATTAGTAAGGGCGATGCAGGTTCATGAGGATGATTCTGGGAATGAAAGGGTTAACAAGTGAGGAACGTTTGGCAGCTTTGCGTCTGCACTCACAGGAATTTGGAAGAATGTGGGAGGATCTCATTGAAAAGACTATAAAGGGTGGATGTGAAGAGGATGTTTCCTATGGCGGGTGCATCCTGAGCTAGAGGGCACAGCCTCAAAACTCAAAATTGAGGGGTGACCTTTCAGAACAGAGGAAAGGAGGAACTTTTTTAGCCAGAGAGCAGTAAATCTGTGGAATGCCCTGCCACAGACTGTGGTGGAGGCCAAGTCCGTGTGAATATTTGACGCAGAAGTCGATCATTTCCTGATCAGAGAGGGCATCAAAGGATATGGCCAGAAGGCAGCTGTATGGGGTTGACTGGGATTCAGGATGAGCTATGATTGAATGGTGGAGCAGACTCGGTGGACTGAATAATCTAATTCTGCTCCTATGTCTTATGTCTTATGGACTTATCGTGACTGGTCCGTAGATGCTGCATGGCCCGCTGAGATCCTCAGCAAATCCCTCTGCAATTGGCTCACCCCCACCCCCAAGATCTTAACCATGTTTTACAGGAGCACCAATGAGTGTCCAGACAAGTTGCATCTCCATCTGGTATGGGAGCGGTTTAGCAGCAGGCCAGAAGTCTCTACAAAGGACTGTGAGAACAGCTGAGAGAATCGTAGGGGTCTCCCTACCATCCATTGGGGCTTTTGCCAGGGGCCCACCCAACTATCCAGCATCCTCTTTAACTTCCTACCATCAGCCAGGAGATTCCAATGCATAAAAACAAGAATGGTCGGGATGAGAAACAGTTTCTTCTCCCAGGCCATTAGAATTCACAACGCCCGGCTGCATCGTATTCGAAGTGTGTCTGGTTAATCTGGCCCGTACCTTACAATATCTAATATTAACACACTTTAGTTTGTTATTTATGTGTGATTCATCTGGAGATTTTATTCTTACCTTCACAAGTTATTGTGTGCTATGTGTGTTAAGTGCTTTACAATCTAGTTCGAAGAAATGTTGTCTGGTTTCTGTATACATTATATGGTTATATCTGTTATATACATGTATCATGTACTGTATTGTACTGCTGCCGCAAAGTTAACAAATTTCACGGCATATGCCAGTGATATTAAACCTGATTCTGAAATGCAAAAGCAGTTTGTACAAAGCCTCTTAAGCTGTTAGTAAAACAAGGATTATGGCCAAACAAAACTGTACAGTGGCAATAATAAATCTTCTGATATGTCTTCTTAACTGTAGATTCATCATAGCACTTCGCATTCCAGAACATTGTCGGGGTAACTTGTGAACACAAGTGCAAGAATCCCAGAGACTTGGCCAATTCAAATGAAAGATTAATTGCAGAAATGGACCAGCTAAGCCAACAAGAACTCAGGCAAACTACACAGAATCTTTAAGAACTGAAATCACTCACGATACACAGAAGAACTTGGTCAGAGTTTCACCAGACAAGGACCCACAATAACTGAGCAAAGAGGGGTCGACATGCCCCTCTCAAATACACCCTGGAACACACAGGATTTTGGGAGCAATCAGACAGCCCCAGTATCCAGATGAAGCAATAATGTCCAAAAACAACAACCACAGTGCAAGCCGTTGAAAATCCCATGGTAATTCAATTGCCCCCAAATTGAATTAAAGTGATAAATATAAAGAGAGTTTAAGAATTGCCATGATCCCAAATGAGAAGCCTGCAACACAAGGGTGAAACCCCAGAGCAAGTCCAAAGACAAAGAATTAGACATAAAAGGTAAATAACCCAAGGACCCATACTCATAAAGTTACACTAAGAAAATACAATCCACATGCTAACTGAAAAAAAATCATTTCCTTTTGTTTTGAAAAATGACCCCTAGTTGTGACATACAAATGCCTTAAGTTGACAGATTCCTAACTATCTCCTATTTTGTCCAAACTCAGGGAAACTGCACACACACACACACACACACACACACACACACACACACACACACACACACACACACACACACACACACACACACACACACACACACACACACACACACACACACACATATAGGTAGATAGATAGATATTAGCAAAGGTTTGTAAGGTTCTTAACATAGGACTCCCAACTAAAGTAACCAAGACCAATTTAATATCGTTACTTGTACAAATTGGTAGACACTACAAATCATAGCATAAATTTAATAAATTTAATATAACCAGCGGGTGGTGAGGTGGAGTTGTGTCTCTACCAAAGGATTTTGGATCTGATATTAATGGGGTAGGAAATAGCTCAACATGGTGGAGATACGTCTCTAACAAAGGAGAACTGAAACTGAAAGACGTCTCCACGCCTTCACTCTGCTAACCTGCAGGTCTCCCTTGGGCAAGGTGTAGAACCTACTTAGCCCCCCGCCCCCAATCAGGGTCACGGGAAGCCATGGGAGCAGGTGGTGGATGGTCGTACGAGCAGCTGGTGCATATCACAAGTCCTGGTTATGCGACCACTGACAATCTCTGAAGAGTATTGATAATGTCTAGGGTCACCCATCTTGTAAAGACACTGCCCAGAAGAAGGGAATGGCAAACCTCTTCTATAGAAACATTTGCCAAGAACAATCATGGTCATGGGACCATGAACACCCACATCATACAACACGACATGTAATAATGATGATGAATATAACCAGATTCCACCCATATATTCTGTGTGGGTGCTAATTTTCTTAGCTTTATAGATACTACCACTCTTCGCCAGTTTTTACGTGCTCATATAAGATACGGTATATTTCTTGGTTCAAAATTCCAGTGGAAATGTGCTTTACATATTTTTTACAGCATTTATCTCCCGATGAAACCATAGGTGTAGCAAAATGAAGCCGTAAATGAAAAAGCCCATGTCACTGTTTTGACTCACTGAAATGAAATGACCCAGTCATCCTTGAGAAATGAAGGCATCTGACAGCTTGGGGTTCCTGCTTAAGCATGCTGAAAAAAATGAAGTCCCGGATTTCCAGAGTGGGCTGCACTTGCCCTCATTTTCAGAGTCACCTGCTGTTCAGACTCCTCACTGAGCTCAGAGGCTGAGCGCCAGAGTGCCTCAGCTTCCCCGCAGTTACCCTGCAAAACTGACAACTTAATCGGTGCCGATTTAGAACTTTACTGAGGAACGTACTTTGAAGTTTTGAGAGTCTTGGTTCTGAACTCTGTCAGCCCATAACTTCAGGTCAGCCATCACAAAATCTGCCGGAAGATCTCAGCACCGGTGGGAGGGAAGGAACCACGGGACTGAGAGTGGAGAGGCCAGCTGGCCAGTACAGAGAGGAGAAAGAGAGTGGCCAGAAGTTAGTCCTGGCACAGGTTCAATTACTCTATTAATTTCAAACTCAGAATCAGGTTTATCACCACAGACATGTCAGGAAATTTATTGTTTTGTGGCAGCAGTACTGTGCAAGAGATTAAAAATACCCTAAGTTAGAATAAAAGATAAATATATCAACAGTGCAAAAGAGGAAGAGTGAGTCTGAAGGTGGAGGGGAAGAAGCTGATCCTGAAATGTTGACCGTGCACCTCCAGACTCCTGTACCTCCTCCCTGATCATAGTAATGAGAAGAAGGCATGTCCCAGATGGTGAGGACTGCGTGTGAGGGGGAAGGGGCAAGTTCAGGTAATTTTTAAAAAAAACAATGGAGAGGAGAGCGGAGGTGAGGGAGAGTCGAGAGTCAAAGCAAGCAGGTGTATGGCAGAGTCGCGGCGAACGGAGGCCAGGCAGACTTGAGGCCCATCCACCAAGCTGACAACGAGGGAAGACCCAATCTCAGTGACAGGCTGATATGGTAAGTTCATGTAGGGGTCGAAATGGGGGCCATGGGTTCCGGGCTCAGAGCGTATCGAAGCAAGGGATGGCCCGATGTTTGGCCAATTTAAATGACAGATGGAAAAAGCAGGGTGTCAGGACTGGAGGCAAGGGTCAGGCCAGTTCAACTTGCTGCTTCGTGACATTTATTTGGCTCTGCACTGAACCGAGGCCGTGGCCTGCTCCAGCTGCTCCAGGCTTCGTGTCTGTGGACTTCCTTTTGTTCCGAATGCTATTAGTTTACTGTTATTGTTTGCACTATTTGTTTTGTTTAATCTCTTTCTGCACATTGGGTGTTTGATGGCCTTTTTTAACGGGTTCTCTTGGGTTTCTTTGTTCTGTGGCTGCCAGTAAGGAGACAAATCTCAAGATGTATAATGGATACATACTTTGATAATAAGTGTATTTTGAAGTTTGAACTTTAAAAATCATGAATAATACAATTAATTTAATTATATTTAATTATTTTATATTTAAGGAAGTTTAATAGTGTGATTATATCTTAATAACTTCTGAGTGCTTGTAAAAGCCAGAAATAATTTTCAAAGTCAAAGTCAAAGTGCATTTATTATCAAAGTATATATTCAGTAAACAATGCTGAGATTCGTCATCCTGCAGATAGTCACAAATCAATGAAACACCATGGATCCCATTCAAAGAAAACATCAGACGTCCAATATGCAATAAAAAGAGCAAATCACACAAACGGCAAAACATGAGTGAAAAACACACAGAATATTAAACATCAAACCGTAGAGTTTCAAGCTGTTTGATAGTTTTGTCAGAAGGTTCTTTATAAGAGAGATGCTTAATCAGCTGCCAAAATATCTTTGTCTGATAAACATTGAAAGGTCCTGCCTTCACAAGGCCTCATCCATCTGGCCAGAGTCAGCTTCGGTTAGGAAGTTGCACCTGGAGGATCCACTCTGGCTTTGTGGAAGGCTAGTAGGCAGAAAAGTGACAAGTTCCAGAATCCTCCCCTCCCAAGAAATCCTGGGACATAATCTCCCAAACTTCCATAAGCAGAAAAAAAAATCTCATGAAATTGTTGCTTAGTCTTGGGGTCACAAAATAGTTTTATTAGATTTGGAAATGTAGAGGAACATTACAATTCTAAACTGTAATCAGTAGCTTTGTACTTCTTTTAAAATCATTGTTCATCATTATACTGTATATGCCTAGGAATTCTGCACAGGTTCAAGAATCAACTGGAAGTCTTCAGCTTTACACAGAGAACTTGTTCTTTGGCTATCCAGAATTCTAGAGTCTAGGGATAATAGAAAGATTCTGTCATCTCATACCCTCCGTTTGGAGACTGATTTACTACAGAAAGCAATTAGGGAACCTAATCAGCCTATTGACCCTACATTGCACTGAGTTTAAAAAGAAGTAGGGAGAGGTGGGCCTGGGGCTAGGGTTATTGCTCCTGGGAATTCTACCAATTATCTTGTCCTTAGCTAAGAGTGGAGAGGAGGCCTTTGCTGAAGGTTTGGCACAGACTCATTTCAGCAAAGGGTGATACATCCCAGAGGAAATCGACTACTATTAAAAGGAAGGGCCCTAGTTACCTCTTTGGATAAAGAGCGAATAGTATAGGGCTAACAATTTCTTTTGTGGGAATAATGTCTGTCGGACTAGACAGCATCCCTATTTCCGTTCTTTAGAGTGGTGAAGATACAATTGCAGGCGTCAAATGGAATCGGATAAATATTTGTAGGTAAAATAGTTTGCAGGACTTGGTGGAGTCTAGGGCCAGAAGGCACAGCCTCAGGATAACAAGGATGTCCCTTTAGAACAGAGGAGGAACTTCTTTAGCTACAGGGTGGTGAATCTACGTCTTATGGTCTTATAGACTCTGGGGAGTGAGGCAGACTAGTTTGCCCTACACAAATTGATGGATGGTGTGGCCTCCTTTTGTGTTCTGTCCCACAGTTCTAGGTGTCTGGGGGATACTGTTCTCTTTACTTCTGTCACCGGTGCAATTTCTACTGTTTGAGCAGTATTGAAAGTTTTGGATGCATGCCATATACTGGTACTTTTACCAAAACCCTTTATTACTAGAGCACAGTTTGGGATCAAAATAAAATCCCTTTATTGTGTGCAGGGAATGCCGTGATTAGTAACAGATTAGTAACAATTTTCCCAGTTCTTTTCTTTGAGAAAATCGGCTAATGCTGGAAATCTAAAGCAACACACACAAAATGCTGGAGGAACTCTGCAGGTCAGGCAGCATCTATGGAAACGAATAAATGAATAATGTTTCGGGCCAAGACCTTCTTCAGGGCTGAGAAGGACAGGGGAAGACACCAAAATAAAAAGGTGGTTGAGGGGAAAGAGGCTAACTGGAAGTTGGAAGCCAGGTGGGTGGGAAAGGTTAAGGGCTGGAGAAGAAAGAATCTGATATGAGAGGAGAGTGGACAATAGGAGAAAGGGAAGGAGGAGGGGACCCGGGGGAAGTAATAGGCGGGTGAGAAGAAGTGAAAGGTCAGAGTGGGGAAGAGAGGAATGGGAGTAATTTTTTTACTGAAAGGAGAAATCGATATTTATGCCATCATGCCATCTCTAATAACCTGGGCAAGACAAAGCCCCAAATAAAATAGTTTTACAGTGTATCTATTGCAGAAATAAACAGAACATCATTCTCAGAGAGATTTTTGTCACTACTCCTAACTTTTAAACTAAGTTCCACAATCTCCGTCCTTCCTTAGTTAAAGCAGTTTTACTAAACTGACTGCCTTAAAGAACTTCCTCCTGTCTCACTATGCCACACAACCTCCTGGAGAGTTTCAATTTCCAAAGAGTCCTGATCCTCTGTCAAACCCCTGGTGATGACTGCCTTGAGGGGCTGTCAACCAACAGTATCACCATCAATGAGGGATGTATACTCATTCCCAAAATGGATGCCACAGACACCTCCCTGCCATTTCAGCTGATCCCCCCACTGTGTTCTATAATTGAAACCACTCCAGTGTTAAAGATATGAATCTCTGGAATGAGCCAAAAATTCCAAACAACCTAAAACTGATATGATCCTGCTAGCATATGTAATTTGGTTAACCACTTTGCTTGAGGCACCAGCTAATGGGTTTCCAGATAATTTAAACCATAAGACCGTAAGACATAGAACAAAGTTCGGCCACCTGGCCCATCGAGTCTGCTCCACCAGTCAATCATGGCTGATTCTTTTTTTCTATCTCCTCCTCAACCCCAGTTCCCGGCCTTCTCCCTGTAACCTTTGATGCCATGTCCAATCAAGAAACTATCAAAGTCTGCCTTAAATACACCCAATGACCTGGCCTCCACAATTGCACGTGGCAACAAATTCTACAAATTCACCAACTTTTGGCTGAAGAAATTTCTCTGCATCTCTGTTTAGAAAGGGCGCCCCTCTATCCTGAGGCTGTGCCCTCTTGTCTTAGACTCTCCCACCATGGGAAACATCCTTTCCACATCTACTCTGTCTAGGCCTTTCAACACACCTCTGTAATTTTCAGAGTAGATAGGAGAACTAAATAAACAACATTTGATGACTGAAACAAAACAAAAATCACAATACTGGACAAAATCAGCAGTAAAGCAGCATCAGTGAAAGCAAAAGCTATTAAGGTAACATTTCTGGTTGAGATCCTGCTCCAGGACCAAGAAAGATGAGGGAAGTTTGCCAGTGTATAGCAATATGAGGCTGGGTGGGATAGAGGTTGGTAGGTGATTGGTGGAACCAGATGGGGAGGAGATGACGGGCAGATGGAGTCAGCTGGGGCAGGAAATGGGAAAGAGGGTGTTAGGTGATAGATGAAATGAGACGGAAAGGCAGTGAGAGGTTCTGGTACCAGGTGGGGAAGGGGGATGCGAGAGGTGAATAAAGGGAGAAGGAAACTAGGTAGACAGGTGAGAGTGTGTGGGAGGAGAAGGCTGGCGGTGTGGGTGGCACTGACTCAGTAAAGCAGACAACACAATCAAAGACCCCACCCACCCCAGACATTCTCCCTGTGGCATGCAAATTACAGCAAGAGATAAAAAAGGTCCTGCTGAAGGTTCTCGGCCTGAAACGTCGACTGTACTCTTTTCCATAGATGCTGCCTGGCGTTCTGAGTTCCTCCAGCACTTTGCGTGTGTTGCTTGGATTTCCAGCATCTGCAGATTTCTCTTGCATGTAAGAAGGACAATCTTATGATAGTCATTGGGATTTCAACATGCAGGTAGATTGGGAAAGTCAGGTAGGTGCTGAGAGGGAATTTGTAAAATTCATATGAGATGTCCTTTTAGAGCAGCATGCAGTCGTGCCCACTAGGGGAAAGGTAGTTCTGGACTGGGTGTGTATAATGAACAATATTTTATTAGAGAGCTTAAGATAAAGGAACTCTTAGGAGGCAGTTAGCATAAAATTATAGAGTTCACGCTGCACTTTGAGAGGGAGGAATTAAAGTTAGATGTACCAATAAAGTGGAGTAAAGGGAATTGTAGAGGCATGAGAGAGGAGTTGGCCAAGGTTGATTGGAAGGAGACACTAGCAGGGATGTCAACAGAACAGAATTAAATGGAGTTTCTTGGAGTAACTGGGAAGGCACAGAATAGATAAATCCTAAAGATGAAGTATTCTAAAGGGAGGATAAGGCAACTGTGACTGACAAGGGAAGTCAAAGACAGCATAAAAACAAGAGAAAGCATATAATATAGCAAAAATTAGTGTGAGTATTTGGAACAGAGGGCAACATAAAAAGCCATAAGGAGAGAAAGGATGACATATGAAGGTAAGCTAGCCAGTAATATAAACAACGGGATATCAAAAGCTTTTACAGATACAGTATACAAAGAGTAAAAGAGAGGCAAGAGAGGATATCGACCACTGGAAAATGACATTGGAGAGGTAGTAATGGGGGACAAAGAAAAGGCAGATTAACTTAATAAGTACTTTGCATGAGATGTCACTGTGGAAGACACTAGAAGTATGCCAGATATTCAAGAATGTCGGAGGGCAGAAATGAGTGAAGTTGCTATTACTAAGAAGGTGTTTGGGAAGCTGAAAGTTCTGAAGGTAGGTAAGTTATCTGACAAGATGGAATAGAATCCAGGGTCTGAAAGGGGTAGGTGAAAACATTGTGGTGGCATTAGTAGTGACCTTTCATCAATCACTGGGTTCTGGAATGGATCTGGAGGACTGGAAAACTGCAAATGTCACTCCACTCTTTAAGAAGAGATTGCTTTAGAAGAAAGGAAATTATAGGCCAGTTAGGCTGACTTCAGTGGTTGGGAAGAAGTTGGAGTCTATTACTAAGGATGAGGTTTCAGAGCATCTGGAGGCAAATAATAAAATGGGGCAAAGACAGTATGGACTCCTCATGGGGAAATCTTGCACAACAAATTTGTTGGGATTCTTTGTGGAAATAACAAAAGGAGAGTCAGTGGATAGACCATAAGACATAGGAACAGAATTAGGCCATCTGGCCCATTGAGTCTGCTTTGCCATTCAATCGTGGCTGATCCTTTTTTCTATCTCCTTCTAAACCCCAGTTCCTGTCCTTCTCCTCATAAGCTTTGAACAAGAACCTATCAATCTCTGCCTTAAATACACCCAATGACCTAGCCTCCAAGCTGCGTGTGGCAACAAAATCCACAAATGCACCACCCTTAGGCTAAAGAAATTTCTCTGCATCTCTGTTTTGAAAGGGCACCCCTCTATCCTGAGGCTATGCCCTCTTGTCCCAAACTCTCCCATCATGGGAAACATCCTTTTCACATCTCCTCTGTCTAAGCCTTTCAATATTTGAACGGTTTCAATGAGATCCCCCCTCATCCTTCTGAATTCCAGCATGTACAGACTCAGAGCCATCAAATGTTCCTCGTATGATAACCCATTCATTCCTGGAATCATCCTTGTGAACCTCCTCTGGACTCTCTCCAGTGACAGTACATCTTTAAGATGAGAAGCCTTACTCAATGTGAGGCCTCACCAGTGAAGCCTTAGCATCACATCCTTGCTCTTGTATTCTAAACTTCTTCAAATGAATGCTAACATAGCATTTGCCTTCCTCACCACCGACTCTACTTGCAAGTTAACCTTCAGGGTGTTCTGCACAAGGACTCCCAAGTCCCTTTGCATCTCAGATTTTTGGATTTTCTCCATGTTTAGAAAATACTCCGCATATTTATTTCTACTACCAGAGTGCATGACCATGCATTTTCCAACATTATATTTTATTTACCACTTTCTTGCCCATTCCTCTAATCTGTCTAAGTTCTTCTGCATCCTGCCTGTTTCCTCAACACTACCTGCCCCTCCAAGTTTGTATCATCTGCAAACTTGGCAACAAAGCCATCTATTCCATCATCTAAATAATTTATATACAGCATAAAAGGAAGTGGTCCCAACACCGACCCCTGTGGAATACCACTAGTCACTGGCAGCCAACCAGAAAAGGATCCTTTTATTCCCATTTGCTGCCTCCTACCAATCAGCCAATGCTCTAACCATGTTAGTAACTTTCCTGTAATACCATGGGCTCTTAACTTGGTAAGCAGCCTCATGTGTGGCACCTTGTCGAAGACCTTCTGAAAGTCCAGATATACAACATCTATGTAGTTTACTTGTTCAAAAGGCCTTTGACAAGGTGCCACACATAGGAAAGATACTAGCATGGACAGACAACTGGCTGACAGGCAAGAGGCAAAAAGTGGAAATAAAGTGGGCCTTTTGTGATTAGTATTCATCAGTGGTTGGTGTTGGGACCACTTCTTTTCATGTTAATGTCAATGTTTGGGATGATAGAATTGATAGGCTTGTGGCCAAATTTGTGGCTGATGTAGAGATAGTTAGGGGGGCAGGTAGTGTTGGGGAAGCAGAGTCTGCAAAACGACTTGGACAGATTGGGAGAATGGGCAAAGAAGTGGGAAATGGAATATAGTGTAGGGAAGTGTATTGTCATGCACTTTGGTAGAAGGAATAGTGGCGTAGACTATTTTCTAAACAGACAGAAATTTCATAAATCAGAGGTGTGAAGGTTCTTGGGAGTCATCGTGTAGGATTTCCTGAAGTTTAACTCGCAAGTTGAGTCAGTGGTAAGGAAGGCAAATATGATGTTAGCATTCATTTCAAGATGAGTAGAATATAAAAGCAAGGATGTATTGCTAAGACTTTATAACACATTGGTCAGACCACAATTGGAGTATTGTGAACAGTTTTGGGCCCCTTATCTATGAAGAGATATGCCGGTATTGCAGAGGATCCACGAGAATTATTTTGGGAATAAAGGGGTTAACATATGAGGAGCTGCTGATGTCTCTGGGCTTGTACTCACTGAGGTTTAGAAGAATGATGTGGTATCTCATTGAAACCTATCAAATATTGAAAGGCCTAGATAGAGCAGATAAGGAGAATGTTTCCAATGCTGGGTGAGTCTAGGACCAGAGGGCACAACCTCAGAATAGAGGGATGTCCATTTAAAACAGAGAAGGGAAGGAAGTTCTTTAGCTGGAGACTGGTGAATCTGTGGAATTCATTGCTAGAGGCATCTGTGGATGACAGCTCATTGGATACATTTAAAGTGGAGATTGACAGGTTCTTGATTAGTCAGGGTATCAAAGGTTCAATGTTCAAAGTAAATTGTATAATCAGGGTACATACATGTCACTACATACAACCCCAATATTCTTTTTCTTCTTGGCATACTCAGCAAATCTACAGAACAGTAACTATAACAGACTCAGTGAACGATCCAATAGATCATAGAAGACAACAAACTATGCAAATGCAAATGTAAATAAATAGCAATAAATAACGAGAACCTGAGACAGCAAGATAAAGACTCCCTAAAACAAGATGATCATCGGTAACATCTTAATAGATGAATGTAGTTATCCCCTTTTGTTCAAGAGCCTTATGGTTCCAGGGAGAAGGCAGGAGTATGGGGTTGAGAGGATAATTAATCAGCTATGATGGGATGATGGAACAGTTGGACCAGATGGAACGATTGGCTTAAGTCTACCTTTTGATCTTATCCTCTCTTTGCTCCTCTCCAATCAGGCAGAAGATACAAAATCCTGAAAACAGGTACTATCAAGCTCAAGCACAGTTTCTATCCCACTGTCACCAGACCCTTGAACAGATGTCTTGTACGATAAGATGGACTCTTGCTTTCACAATCTACCTTATTACTATTTAGCACTTTATTGTTTACTTGCACTGCCCTTTTGCCATATTTGTTAGATTTTGTTCTGCATTGTTATTGTTTAACCTTGTTCTACTTCAGTGTATTGCAGCACCTGCTTAGCCCCCTTGCCTCCCGATCAGGGTCACATGAAGCCATGGGAGTGGATGGTCGTATGAGCAGCCGGTGCAGATCACAAGTCCTGATTATGTGACCACTGATGCCAGGGTGACAATCTCTATTGATAATGGTTGGAGTCACCTGTCTTGTAAAGACACTGCCCAGAAGGCAATGGCAAATCACTTCTGTAGAAAAATTTGCCAAGAACAATCGTGGTCATAGAAAGACTGTGAACACCAACGTTAGACAACACGGCACCTAACGAATGAATGAATACTTAATAATGACCCTACTTGTAATTAACAGAACTGAACTAGTCCAGAAGATGAGAGCCTATGGGATCCAGGATGAATCAGCAAATTGTCTTGCTGGTAGGAGGCAGAGGATGGCAGTGAAGGGTTGATATTCACAGTGGTGGACTGTGGCCAGTGGAGTGCCACAAGAGTCAGTGGTGGGTCTATTGTTGTTTGTCATACAGATTAATGATTCAGTTGCATAATAAGTACGTTTACAGATAACACTAAAATTGGTGGTACAGTGGACAATGAAGAAGGTTGTCTAAGGTTACAAAAGGATATAGAAATATGGGAAAGCAGGCAAGGCATGGCAAGTGGAATTTAACTCAGACAAATATGAACCGATGCATTCTGAAGTTAAATCAAGGTAGGACAAACACAGTGAATGGCAGTGTCTGGGGAATGCTGCTGAACAGAGAGACTTTGAGGTACAAGTATACAGTTCCCTGAAAATGGGAACACAAGTAGATAGGGTGGTAAGGAATGTGTATTGCATGTGTGCTTTCATTGACTGAGGCATTGAAGATAAGAGTTGGGATGTCTTAATACAGTTGTACAAACTTGCTTAGGCTGCAATGGGAGTATTGCGTGCAGTTCTGGTAACGATACCATAGATAGGTCATGATTTACTCGGAGAAAGTGCAGAAAAACTTCACAGTCCTCCTGGGCTGGAGGGCTTGGGTTATCAGAAGAGACTGAATAGGTTAGGTTTGTTTTCTCTGTTATGAATGTGGCCAATAAGAGATATGATAAAGATATATAGAGTGGATAGGGTAGAAGGCCAATGTCTATTTCCTATAGTAGTAATGGCTAAAACTGGAAGGCATGGATTTAGGCTGAGTGGGAGATCTGGACAGTAATTCTATTGCATGAATTGTTACGTCCTTCCTGATTGGGTTGTTATTTTATTTCTAATGACTAAATCTTACTGCTTACTTGCAAGTTCACAGCTGTTGTTGATTACTTATCGTGTTGTAAGCAATTAGCTTTCAGCATCAGGCTGGCCATTTTATATCATTGGTACATCTCCTTTAGTCGCTATTAGTTAGAAGCACTTTGTTAGAAGTTGAAGGAATTTTAATCAATATTTGAATCGCCCTTTCATGAGAACGCCGAGAAGTACTGTTTTTTTTACTCAGCTCCTTGCGTACTGTAACACGTTGGTGAACAATAAAACCACCTTCAAACTACAACCAGACCAGGACTGGAGTTATCTGCCTAACTTAAGAAAACGGGAAACTCTCGACCAAGGACAGAACATGAGCGGTAGTTGGTATCTTTATTGAGATGCCAGAGGAGGTGGTAGAGGCAGGAGCAGTAGCATTCACAGGGCATTTTGGTAGATACTTGAAAAACCAAGGCATAGAGTAGGGATTCCTAAAGTTTTTATGCAATGGACCAATACCAAGGGGTCCGTGGACCCCAGTTTAGGAATCCCTGACATAGAGGATATGGAAATAATGCCAGTAAGTGAGGCTAATACTGATAGACAACATTGTGAGCGTAGATACGGTAGGTCAAAGCGTTTTCTGTACAATTCTATGACTAACTTATGATCCAGTACTTAAAGTACTTCATAACCAAGTGGTACTCACTGACAGAATATTGAGAGACAGTACAGCTTTACAAAAAAAAACAACAAATTTTTCATGTGCTAAGAAAAACAACAATATCTCAGCATACATTGCTGCTAAAAGCAGGGAGAGCTGTGGAAGTAGGTACCGTCTGGCCATCTTCTAGGCCAATGAATATAATAATCATTGAAAAATTGCCAGTACCTACAATGATCAGCAATCAATTGAAAGTGTTACTCTTTTACCTGTAGCAGTTGTTATGATAGGGGTTGTAGCTTCCTAACGCAGTTAGACATCCAAGACAAATTGCATAAGAGAAGAATATCTGGGTGCCAGCATCCAGCCACACCTGAGAATAGATAGAAAACTTGTTAACTATATCAATAACAGGTAATTTTTATCGCTGAAACAAAACTGCAAGAAAGAGGATCATTAGCAACTGAACTAGACTGCATTTGAGTATTAAACTATAAAGGAAATAAAGCCCCAAAGAGCACCAGAGGTCCTCTGGGCACATGAGAAACATCAAGGCATTGCAATCATCAACGCCTGTCACATCCCAGCCCCAGACGCTCACTGCAGAATGCAGGATGCGTGATTTTCCACAGTATCTTGTCTGCTTTGGTGGAAACTCAGTCAGCAACAAGTAAATGAAGCCTAGGAATTAAGATGATCGATACTTCGTTTTTTGAGCTACTCGTCAATAGCTCATTATGTGCCACGTCGTATGACATGGGCAATCATGATCGTGAGATTGTTCATGGCAAATTTTTCTACAAGAGTGGTTTGCCATTGCCTTCTTCTGGGCAGTGTCTTTACAAGATGGGTGACCCCAGCCAATATGAATACTCTTCAGAAACTGCCTGGCATCAGTGGTCACATAACCAGGACTTGCGACTTGCACCGGCTGCTCATACGAGCATCTGCCACCTGCTCCCATGGCTTCACGTGACCCTGATTTGAGGGGGCAGGGGGCTAAGCAGGTGCAACACCTTGCCCAAGAGTGAACTGCAGGCTAGCGGAGGGAAGGAACGCCTCACACCTCCTTGGTAGAGACATATCTCCACCCATGTTGAGCTATTACCTATCCCATTAATATCAGATCCAAAATTTTGCATAAAACATTGAATAAAAATAATGCCATCAGATTAGACAAACAATAATAAGCAATTGTGCTTTTTATGTAAAATATATAGAGTTTGTTTCTCCTGAAACTCATAATATGCTCCTCATATTATTCATGATACAATACTGATGTTCTTTGTCACAGATCTATACGCTTCTGATCCTGATGCTGAACACATTGACCACAATAGCTGCACATTTGTAGAAGTGCACATTGCCCCCTGACATCTAATTCTGAGAGTTGCAACCTGACAAAGAAGACCTGAGCCGGGTGAAGAGATCCACACTTTCGGAATTGCCGCTTCGTTGCACAGAAATGAAAAGTCTACGTGTCTACCATACCAAAACTATGAACTTAAATGAAATGTGAAGCTAGAAATCATGGATGCAGAAAAGGTAATTTACCCTATTCACAGGCCCTTCGGACCATGATGTTGAGGCAACCTTTTAACCTACTCCAAGTTCAATCTAACCCTTCCCTCCCACATAGCTGTCCATTTTTTCTTTCATTTCTTGTGCCTATTCAAGAGTCTCTTAAATGTCCCCAATATATTTACCTGTGCCGTTGGTACCAATGTGTACCACAACTTTTGCCTGCTCTTCTAAGGTGTCTCCAACCCTGGCACGTGGCAGGGGTGGGGGGTGGGGATTGTGAAACAACATGCCATCATGTCCACGGAATCTACTCTCTATTCTTCTAACTAGTTTTTTACATCATGGACATTTGTCGATTCATATAATCTAAGTGGAACTAAATATCTGCTCGTAAGTTTTCCAAGAGAAAACAGAATTCTCCCCTGACCCCAAAGCGTAAGTAATTCTGCCATATCATGTCATAAACGGTCATGTCCCGCTGTGTTCCAAATGCAATATTCCCACAGTCTCAACAAACTTGCAACCAATTTGATCTACCCTTGATTCACCCTTCGACCTTTACATTTTCCAATCTAATCACTTAAAGTTCGAGAGGTCAAAGCTTCACAATAAGGAATCAGTTATTTCGACTGATGAGCAAAGTATTCATTCAGAATGTTCACCTTATATCCCCATGGATACTACCATAGTATTCATTCAGAACTCCTTATACGGTTATATTCTTAAAAAAATTGGTTATTTTTCTAATAACAGTTTCATAAGAGGCCAAAAGTTGTACATAATAGTACATAATAACTACTTGTTAAATCCTAGTATTTCCTGTATCATTAAAATAGTTTGGGTCTATTATTAAGTTATTTATATTAATACAAAATCTTTTCCTGTTTCTTACTTTACCAACAGGTATTGCATACCAATCATATAAATATAAATATAATTGCAAAGAAAGCATGACAATGCCCCTACCTCCTCTGCGGAGGTTCGGCATGTCATCAAAAACCTTGGCAAACTTCTATAGATGTGTGGTGGAAAGTGTGCTGACTGGCCACACTATGGCCTGGTATGGGAACACCAATGCCCTTGAGCAGAAAATCTTACAAAAGGTAGTGGATTCGTCCCTGCAGATCATGGGTAAAGCCCTCCCAACCACTGAGTACATCTCCATGAAACGTTGCTGTAGAAAAGCAGCATCCATCATCAAAGATCCTCACCACCCAGGCCATGCTCTTTTCTCACTGCTGTCATCAGGAGGAAGGTACAGGTGCCTCAGGACTCTCACCACCGGGTTCAAAAGACAGTCAGGCCCTTGAATAAAAGGGAATAACTACACTCATTCTATTTCTGGTGTTCCCACAACTGATGGTCTCACCTTAAAGACTCCTTATCTTGTTATTTCATACTCGTTATTTATTGCTATTTATTTATATTTGCGTTTACACAGCATGCTGTCCATTGATCCTGTTTAGTTACTGTTCTATAGATTTCCTGAATATACTAACAGGAAAAATAACCTCAGGGTTGTTTCTGGTGACATGTATGCAGTCTGATAATAAATTTTACTTCGTACTTTGAACTTCATATGCTTGTTCCATGTCCCAATATGCATTAATTTACACATATTACCATAGATTATATCCCTGTTAACACTGACAAGACCTCCAGCACTGGTCTGTTTTGTCAGAGCATTTAAACTACATGATAATTTCAAAGCTGCAAAGATCTTAAATAATTAAAATTGTTTCCATTCTCCTCCTGCTGTACATTGAGCTGCTTAGCTGTACAGGAAGATCAGAAATTAGGTAACTTAATTACACAGAAGTAGTAATCAGGATCAGATTT